>NC_090932.1:496879842-497186473 GCF_040938575.1 Ambystoma mexicanum
ATCACCATAACATCCTTTTCAATAGATGAAGACCACTAACATCTTATGTCCTCAAAGTGGGAACCCCGGGTGGTAAAAAAAACAAAAAGATGTTCCTTCCTACACCGGGACGCCGGGGTGTATAAAGAACACAACAGGGCATGAGCGGGGGGTGGGGGGGTACAGAGGAGACACATGGGCATGAGCGGGGATGAGAGGGAACAGGGTACAAATGGGGCATGAGCAGGGGTGGAGGGAAAAGGAAGGAAACACGGGGCATGAGCGGTGGTGGGGGAACACGAGAGAGACACGGGGCATGAGCAGCGGGTGGGGAGGAACATGAGGGAGACACGGGGTATGAGCGGGGTGGGGAGCAACAGGAGGAAGACACAGGGCATGAGCGGGGGGTACAGGGCACACACGGGACATGAGCGGGGTGGGGGGAAAGGAGAGAGACAAGGGCATGAGCGGGGGGTGGGGGGAACACGAGGGAGACACGGGGCATGAGCAGGGGTGTGGGGGGTAACACGAGGGAAACACAGGGCATGAGCTGGGGGTGGGGGGAACACGAGGGAGACACGGGGCATGAGCGGGGGTGGGGAGGAACATGAGGGAGACACGGGGTATGAGCGGGGGTGGGGAGTAACAGGAGGAAGACACAGGGCATGAGCGGGGGGTACAGGGCACACACGGGACATGAGCGGGGGTGGGGGGGAAAGGAGAGAGACAAGGGGCATGAGCGGGGGGTGGGGGGAACACGAGGGAGACACGGGGCATGAGCAGGGGTGTGGGGGGGTAACACGAGGGAAACACGGGGCATGAGCAGGGGTGGGGGGAACACGAGGGAGACACGGGGCATGAGCGGGGGATGGGGGGCAACAGGAGACAGACACGGGGCATGAGCGGGGGGTGGGGCCAACAGGAGAGAGACACGGGGCATGAGCGAGGGGTGGGGAGAACAGGAGACAGACACGGGACATGAGCGGGGGTTGGGGAGAACAGGAGACAGACACGGGGCATGAGCAGGGGATGGGGGGAACAAGATACAGATACGGGGCATGAGCGGGGGTGGGGAGAACATGAGAAAGACACGGGGCATGAGCGGGGGGTAGGGGGCAACAGTAGACAGACGCGGGGCATGAGCGGGGGGGTGGGGGGCAACAGGAGAGAGACACGGGGCATGAGCGCGGAGTGAGCGGTACAGGAGACAGACACGGGGCATGGGTGGGGGCAACAGGAGACAGACACGGGGCATGAGCGGGGGGTGGGGGAACAGGAGACAGACATGGGGCATGAGCGGGGGTGGGGGGAACAGGATACAGACACGGGGCATGAGCGGGGGTGGGGGGAACAGAAGACAGACACGGGGCATGAGCAGGGGCTGGGGGGCAACAGGAGAGAGACATGGGCATGAGCGGGGGGTGGGGGGTACAGAAGACAGATACGGGGCAGGTGGCAACAGGAGAGTGACACGGGGCATGAGCAGGGGCGTGGGGGGTACAGGAGACAGGCAAGGGCTTGAGCAGGGGGTGGGGGCATCAGGAGAGAGACACGGGGCATGAGCAGGTGGGGGCAACAGGAGACAGACACAGTGCATGAGTGGGGGGCAAAAGGGAGAGAGACACGGGGCATGAGCGGGTTGGGGGAACAGGAGACAGACACGGGGAATGAGCAGGGGGTGGGTGGGTACAGGAGACAGACACGGGGCATGAGCGGGGGGTGGGGGGCAACAGGAGAGAGACACGGGGCATGAGCGGGGGGTGGGGGAACAGGAGACAGACATGGGGCAGGGGTGGGGGGCACAGCAGAGACAGACACGAGGCATGAGCGGGGGGTGGGGGGCAACAGGAGACAGACACGGTGCATGAGCGGGGGGTGGGGGGCAACAGGAGACAGACACGGAGCATGAGCAGGGGTGTGGGGGGTAACACGAGGGAAACACAGGGCATGAGCAGGGGGTGGGGGGAACACGAGGGAGACACGGGGCATGAGCGGGGGTGGGGAGGAACATGAGGGAGACACGGGGTATGAGCGGGGGTGGGGAGTAACAGGAGGAAGACACAGGTCATGAGCGGGGGGTACAGGGCACACACGGGACATGAGCGGGGGTGGGGGGGAAAGGAGAGAGACAAGGGGCATGAGCGGGGGGTGGGGGGAACACGAGGGAGACACGGGGCATGAGCAGGGGTGTGGGGGGGTAACACGAGGGAAACACGGGGCATGAGCAGGGGGTGGGGGGAACACGAGGGAGACACGGGGCATGAGCGGGGGATGGGGGGCAACAGGAGACAGACACGGGGCATGAGCGGGGGGTGGGGCCAACAGGAGAGAGACACGGGGCATGAGCAGGGGGTGGGGAGAACAGGAGACAGACACGGGACATGAGCGGGGGTTGGGGAGAACAGGAGACAGACACGGGGCATGAGCAGGGGATGGGGGAACAAGATACAGATACGGGGCATGAGCGGGGGTGGGGAGAACATGAGAAAGACACGGGGCATGAGCGGGGGGTAGGGGGCAACAGTAGACAGACGCGGGGCATGAGCGGGGGGGTGGGGGGCAACAGGAGAGAGACACGGGGCATGAGCGCGGAGTGAGCGGTACAGGAGACAGACACGGGGCATGGGTGGGGGCAACAGGAGACAGACACGGGGCATGAGCGGGGGGTGGGGGAACAGGAGACAGACATGGGGCATGAGCGGGGGTGGGGGGAACAGGATACAGACACGGGGCATGAGCGGGGGTGGGGGGAACAGAAGACAGACACGGGGCATGAGCAGGGGCTGGGGGGCAACAGGAGAGAGACACGGGCATGAGCGGGGGGTGGGGGGTACAGAAGACAGATTCGGGGCAGGTGGCAACAGGAGAGTGACACGGGGCATGAGCAGGGGCGTGGGGGGTACAGGAGACAGGCAAGGGCATGAGCAGGGGGTGGGGGCATCAGGAGAGAGACACGGGGCATGAGCGGGTGGGGGCAACAGGAGACAGACACAGTGCATGAGTGGGGGGCAAAAGGGAGACAGACACGGGGCATGAGCAGGGGGTGGGTGGGTACAGGAGACAGACACGGGGCATGAGCGGGGGGTGGGGGGCAACAGGAGAGAGACACGGGGCATGAGCGGGGGGTGGGGGAACAGGAGACAGACATGGGGCATGAGCAGGGGTGGGGGGCACAGCAGAGACAGACACGAGGCATGAGCGGGGGGTGGGGGGCAACAGGAGACAGACACGGTGCATGAGCGGGGGGTGGGGGGCAACAGGAGACAGACACAGGACATGAGCGGGAGGTGGGGGGCAATAGGAGACAGACACGGGGCATGAGCGGGGGGTGGGGGGCAACAGGAGACAGACACAGAGCATGAGCGAGGGGGGGGAGAACAGGAGACAGACACAGGGTATGAGCGGGGTGTGGGAGGCAACAGGAGACAGACACGGGGCATGAGCAGGGGGTGGGGTGCAACAGGAGAGACACGGTGCATGAGCGGGGGATGGGGGGAACAGGAGACAGACACGGGCCATGAGCAAGGGGTGGGGGGAACAGGAAACAGAAACGGGGCATGAGCGGGGGTGGGGAGAACAGACATGGGGCATGAGCGGGGGTGGGGGCAACAGGAGACAGACACGGGGCATGAGCGGGGGGTGGGAGGAACAGGAGACAGACACGGGACATGAGCGGGATGTGGAGAGAACAGGAGACAGACATGGGGCATGAGCGGGAGGGTGGGGGGCAACAAGAGAGAGACACGGGGCATGAGCAGGTGGGGGGAACAGGAGACAGACACGGGGCATGAGCGGGTGGGTGGGGGCAACAGGAGATAGACACGGGGCATGAGCGGGGGGTGGGGGGAACAGGACACAGACACGGGGCATGAGCGGGGGGTGGGGAGAACAGGAGACAAACACGGGGCATGAGCGGGGGGTGTGGGGGGCAACAGGAGACAGACACGGCACATGAGGGGAACAGGAGACCGATACGGGGCATGAGCGGGGCGTGGGGAGAACAGGAGACAGACATGGGGCATGAGAGGGGGGAACAGAAGACAGACACGGGGCATGAGCGGGGAGTGGGGGGAAGGGGAGAGAGACACACGGGGCATGAGCGGGGGTGGGGGGAGGGAGAAAGACACATGGGGCATGAGCGGGGGATGGGGGAGGGCGAGAGACACACGGGGCATGAGCGGGTGGTGGGCAGGAGGGAGAGAGACACATGGGGCATGAGCGGGGGGTAGGTGGGAGGGTGAGAGACACATGGGGCATGAGCGGGGGGTGGGCGGGAGGGGGAGAGACACACGGGGCTTGAGCAGGGGGTGGGCGGGATCGGGAGAGACACACGGGGCATGAGTGGGGGTGGGGGGAGGGAGAGAGACACATGGGGCATGAGCGGGGGGTGGGGAAGGGAGAGAAACACATGGGGCATGAGCGTGGGGTGGGGAGGAGGGAGAGATACACACGGGGCATGAGTGGGGGGTGGGGAGGAGGGAGAGATACACACGGCGTTCATGTGCAGGCGGCAGATCCCACTCCTTGGCCCTCCGCTGGCCACTGTGTGCCGATGGCGTGAGCGGGGGGCTGGAGGAACAGGCGAGACACGGGGCATGAGTGGGGGTGGGGGAGGCAAGAAGGAAACACGGGGCATGAGCGGGGGTGGGAGGAACAGGAGAAGGACACAAGACGTACTGTGCAGGCGGCGAGGAACAAAGATGGCGGGCGTGTCTGAAGCCAGACGCACTGCACACTTTCACCACATCCAATGAGAGAGCACGTCAGATGTCTGCGGACATCACGCAAGTTGCTTGCCCAATCACCGTCCTATCCGCGAAGCGAACACAGATATCACTAATTTTTTTCTCTTACATTTTTGGCGTTTTTTTAAAAACTACTGGACGGATTTACACCAGATAAAGCAAAGCCCGCTTTTGGGACCAAGCTGCCGCTCCTGCCGCAAATTTGGTGTAAATCCGTCCAGCGGTTTGGGCTGTAGGCGTGAGCAAAGTTTTTTCCCATTATGTCTATGGGAAAAAAAAAGTTTTGGGACCCCCCCTATAACTTTGCCCCTCCTGGACGAATCCTCACCAAACTTTGCAAAAAAATTCAGAAGGACACAAATACTTTTTTTTGCAAAGTTTGGTGAGGATTCGTCCAGGGAGAGCGAAGTTATAAGCCACCCAAAAAGTGCTCTTCCTATGGAAACACCAACTTAACCATAACTACATGGCCACTACTGTAATATATATAATATATTCAATGAAAAAACTTTGTTAAAGGGACGTTATGGTTAAGTTGCGCTACTAAAAACCTATGAAATTCATCTTGTACACTGCACACAATGTTATGTTTCTGTATGAGTAGCTTAGTATACTAGATAGAACCCCATGATAGAATGCTATTTATATCAATGCATCGTTCAATGCACTAATTAGGGTATGATATTTATTGCAATGATCCTTGACACTTGTTTCGCAACATTATAATAAGAATCCCTTGTACACATTTCATGAAAAATACATACACATGTGATGTCATCTTTGATGTCCTGGGTGTTAGTCTAACAGTGCACGGTGGTGGCGCAAATTATGGTTGCTTAGCGTACCACAACTGGCGAATTTCAAGGGTTTTTCGGTTTTACTTGGAACCATAATGTCCCTTTGACAAAGTTTTTTTCACTGAATTTCATAGGTTTTTAGTAGCGCAACTTAAACCATAACGTCCCTTTAACAAAGTTTTTTCATTGAATTTCATAGGTTTTTATTAGTGCAACTTAACCATAACGTCCTTATAACAATTTTTTTTACTAAATTTTAAAGGTTTTTATTAGTGCAACGTCACCATAACATCCTTTTCAATAGATGAAGACCACTAACATCTTATGTCCTCAAAGTGGGAACGCCGGGTGGTAAAAAAAAACAAAAAGATGTTCCTTCCTACACCGGGACGCCGGGGTGTATAAAGAACACAACAGGGCATGAGCGGGGGGTGGGGGGGTACAGAGGAGACACATGGGCATGAGCGGGGATGAGAGGGAACAGGGTACAAATGGGGCATGAGCAGGGGGTGGAGGGAAAAGGAAGGAAACACGGGGCATGAGCAGTGGTGGGGGAACACGAGAGAGACACGGGGCATGAGCAGCGGGTGGGGAGGAACATGAGGGAGACACGGGGTATGAGCGGGGTGGGGAGGAACAGGAGGAAGACACAGGGCATGAGCGGGGGTACAGGGCACACACGGGACATGAGCAGGGGTGGGGGGAAAGGAGAGAGACAAGGGGCATGAGCGGGGGGTGGGGGGAACACGAGGGAGACACGGGGCATGAGCAGGGGTGTGGGGGGTAACACGAGGGAAACACCGGGCATGAGCAGGGGGTGGGGGGAAACACGAGGGAGACACGGGGCGTGAGCGGGGGTGGGGAGGAACATGAGGGAGACACGGGGTATGAGCGGGGGTGGGGAGGAACAGGAGGAAGACACAGGGCATGAGCGGGGGATGGGGGGAACAAGATACAGATACGGGGCATGAGCGGGGGTGGGGAGAACATGAGAAAGACACGGGGCATGAGCGGGGGGTAGGGGGCAACAGTAGACAGACGCGGGGAATGAGCGGGGGGTGGGGGGCAACAGGAGAGAGACACGGGGCATGAGCGCGGAGTGAGCGGTACAGGAGACAGACACGGGGCATGGGTGGGGGCAACAGGAGACAGACACGGGGCATCAGCGGGGGTGGGGGAACAGGAGACGGACATGGGACATGAGCGGGGTGGGGGGAACAGGATACAGACACGGGGCACGAGCGGGGGTGGGGGGAACAGAAGACAGACACGGGGCATGAGCGGGGGGGTGGGGGGCAACAGGAGAGAGACACGGGCATGAGCGGGGGGTGGGGGGTACAGAAGACAGACACGGGGCAGGGGGCAACAGGACAGTGACACGGGGCATGAGCGGGGGTGTGGGGGTACAGGAGACAGGCACGGGCATGAGCGGGGGGTGGGGGCATCAGGAGAGAGACACGGGGCATGAGCGGGTGGGGGGAACAGGAGACAGACACAGTGCATGAGTGGGGGCAAAAGGGAGAGAGACACGGGGCATGAGCGGGTGGGGGGAACAGGAGACAGACACGGGGCATGAGCGGGGGTGGGTGGGTACAGGAGACAGACACGTGGCATGAGCGGGGGGCAACAGGAGAGAGACACGGGGCATGAGCGGGGGGTGGGGGAACAGGAGACAGACATGGGGCATGAGCAGGGGTGGGGGCACAACAGAGATAGACACGGGACATGAGCGGGGGTTGGGGGGCAACAGGAGACAGACAGGGTGCATGAGCGGTGGGTGGGGGGCAACAGGAGACAGACACGGGGCATGAGCGGGGGGTGGGGGGCAACAGGAGACAGACACAGAGCATGAGCAGGGGTGGGGAGAACAGGAGTCAGACACAGGGTATGAGCAGGGTGTGGGGGGCAACAGGAGACAGTCACGGGGCATGAGCAGGGGGTGGGGTGCAACAGGAGAGACACGGTGCATGAGCGGGGGGTGGGGGAACAGGGGACAGACACGGGCCATGAGCGAGGGGTGGGGGGAACAGGAAACAGACACGGGGCATGAGCGGGGGTGGGGAGAACAGACATGGGGCATGAGCGGGGGTGGGGGGGCAACAGGAGACAGACACAGGTCATGAGCGGGGGGTGGGAGGAACAGGAGACAGACACGGGGCATGAGCAGGATGTGGGGAGAACAGGAGACAGACATGGGGCATGAGCGGGAGGGTGGGGGGCAACAAGAGAGAGACACGGGGCATGAGCGGGTGGGGGGAACAGGAGACAGACACGGGGCATGAGCAGGTGGGGGAACAGGAGACAGACACGGGCATGAGCGGGGGTGTGGGGGGCAACAGGAGATAGACACGGGGCATGAGCGGGGGTGGGGGGAACAGGACACAGACACGGGGCATGAGCGGGGGGTGGGGAGAACAGGAGACAGACACGGGGCATGAGCGGGGGGTGTGGGGGGCAACAGGAGACAGACACGGCACATGAGGGGAGCAGGAGACCGATACGGGGCATGAGCGGGGCGAGGGGAGAACAGGAGACAGACATGGGGCATGAGCGGGGGGAACAGAAGACAGACACGGGGCATGAGCGGGGAGTGGGGGGAAGGGGAGAGAGACACACCAGGCATGAGCGGGGGTGGGGGGAGGGAGAGAGACACATGGGGCATGAGCGGGGGGTGGGGGGTGAGTGTTAAGACGGATTTCTGAACTCTGTCCTGGTGGCGCAGAAGTTCAGAAGGCCAACCTAATTACTTGGAACAGGGTAACCTCTGGACAAGCCAGACCAATCAAGGTAGCGATCGCGGCGGTCAAGACTAGGTCTCAAGAGGGGTGAGGGTGACTGAAAGCCCGCAATGAGCACACAAAGCAAGAGCGCTTACAAACTACTCCAAACAGTTGTTATATCAAAAATATAAACACATTTATTTTAAGGCCTTTAAAACAACGACCGTAGCGAGAAAATCACAATAACACAGTATTAAGCCAACACATACCAAATCAACACAATATATATACAAATACACAGTCGCAAGCGTTTAAAGCACGAAATATGTAGTCCACCTGCCAGGGAAGGAAAACAGGCAGTGCGATAACGCTTTAGACTCAGTTCGCCTTTAGAGGCACCTAACTAGATGGAAGTCCGAGCCCTGCGAAGAGTGGAGCCTTGTGCTCAAAGTACCTGCCACGCCGGTGCCAACGGGCAAAAGGGGAAGCTCTTCGGAGGAAGTCAGGCAGTTCGGGTTAGTGCACAGCAGAAGGAGAACAGGTTCCGAAACTCAAGCGCAGCCTCCACAGCGAGCAGAAGCAGAGCGCGAGTACGGCCAAAAGGGTGCTGTTTTTACACAGCAGGAAAAAGCAATGGGATACTGCAGGAGGGCGACCAGATCCTAGCTAAGCTACTCACCGGTCCCCGAAGCAAGCAGGCCCAGGCTTCTCCACGTTAGTTTCAGCAGCTGGCAGGTTCAGAAGAGCAGGGAACGCCTCGTGGTCGTGTAGAGCAAAAAGACGTCCCAATCGACGAAACCAGCACAGTTTTGTTGCCGCAGCAGGACAACGGAGCGGCCGTGTGTATTCAAGCCAAATGTACACTCCTCCCTTCAGACTTGGGAACGCCAAGTGTACGAAGCGTGGGAGAGTGACAAGGACTCGAAATACAACACAACCTGGCGGCAGTTACAGAGCAGGACTCCCTTGTAAGCTGGTCAGTCAACTGGATGGCCCAGAGACACTTCCGAAGGCTTACTTGGCAGGAGAGGATGAAGTCGCCGGGAATAGCTGTTCCTGCTATTCCAAAGGTCGAAGCACCAGTACAGGCCTTCTGGTTCGATCCAAGGAGGAAAGGGTTTCACAGGACGACAGCAGTGCAAAGGAGGATTCCTTCAGCGGGTCACCAGCGATTCCTCGGTCCAGCCTCTTGGTTGCAGGATACTTGGCTCCTGTATTCCTTCGTTCGTGAGAACTCAGGAGATCGACATGGTAGTGGTGTTTCCAGCTCCCTCTTATCCACGGTTCCCTTCGCGCCAAAACGGAGGGGAGCCAATGGGAGATCCGCTCATCAACACACATACCATACGTGGACCAATCACGGACCACGGTGGTCCCTGGCATTCACACTACCCCAGACTCTCTGGCACCCAGGATGTGTATTGGGACCAGACATCCCAGCCCACACCCTGGAGGCACACAAACGACATGTAGAAGCCCGCGAAAGCAACTACGTTTCGCGGGAAAGTACATGCCCAAATAAGGAAGGCCCCGGGTCGCCCGACCTGGGGAAGGTGAAGGGAGCAAGACGGTCAGTGGACAAGACAAAGGAGCCTCGTGGTCTGGCCATTTTGGAGAGCCAGGCCACCATTTTGGGTTCAGGGCAAAAACGTGCTCAGAACGCCAAAAGGAGCTCAAAATAAACAAAGCGATCGCTGCCACCATTCGAGTCCCTGAATGACTTGCACCGATCAAATACCATCCTAAAAGAGTATCTAGGGTCTGTAGAAGGCTAGAGACCCAAGAGAGCTGTAACTTAGCTTACAGTGCCCTCTTGTGTCATGTTGCACTAAAGCCGCAACACGATAGAAGAAACTACGGGAAACAGTGTTCCCCGGTACTGACTGTCTTAAGGGCATGTCAGTTTCCCCTTAAGAAAAGGAGCGAAAGCCCAGAGAAGTGCGGCAGAAGGCTGTACTTCTCTGGCAAAGTCAAGAACAAGGTGAAAAACAACAGCAAAAAGTTTAGGGGTTGCCACATGGAAGGAAAATTACCTACAATTACGAAATCTTTCCTAACACTCGCCCCTCCCAGACTATGGACAGGGGGAACTAATCCACCCCTGGATGAGTCTCTTGTTCAGGTCGGTTAAACATTCTGGACAACCCATCAGCATTGCTATGTTGGACACCTGGCCTATGCTCAATAGTGAAGTCGAAGCCTTGTAGACTTATGGACCACCTAAGCAACTTTGGATTCTCCCCCTTCATGTTCATTAGCCACTTTAACGGCTTATGGTCAGTTTGCACAGTGAAGTGGGTCCCATAGAGGTAGGGCCTCAGCTTCCTTAGGGCCCACACAACAGAGAAACATTCTTTCTCTACCGTGGACCATCTGAGCTCTCTGTCCTTAAGCTGGCGACTAATAAAACCGATAGGGTGTTCCTTACCCTTCTCATCTACTTGTGATAGTACAGCTCCTATCCCAGTGTCAGAGGCATCCGTCTGCACGATAAAAGGTCTTTGATAATCAGGGGCCCTGAGCACAGGGGCCTGGCACAAGGAGTCTTTTAAGCCATTGAAGGCCTTCTCACACTCGTCGGTCCAAGTTACCTTCTTGGGTTTCTTCGGAGTTGTGAGGGCAGTCAGAGGAGCAGCTATGGTGCCATAGTCTGCCACAAAATTGCGATAATACCCCGTGAGTCCTAAGAAGGCTCTCACTTGGGTTTGCGTAGTGGGGGTAGGCCAGTCTTGTACTGCTTGTACTTTACTGGGTAGAGGCTGTATCCTCCCTCCACCTACTTCATGTCCAAGGTAAACCACTGAGCCTTGACCAATCTGGCATTTACTAGCCTTTATGGTCAAGTGGGCTTTCTGAAGAGCCTGGAGCACAATCCTGAGGTGTTTCACATGGTCTTCCCAGGTGGCACTGAAAACTGCTATATCGTCCAGATATGCAAGACAGAATTCGTCCAACCCATTCAACACATGATTCACAAGCCTCTGGAAAGTGGCAGGTGCATTCTTCAACCCGAACGGCATTACCCGGAATTGGTAAAGGCCGTCTGGAGTAGAAAATGCTGTCTTCTCCTTGGCATGTTCTGCTAAAGCTATTTGCCAATAGCCAGCAGTGAGGTCAAACGTGCTGAGGTACTTGGAGGCACCCAAAGTATCCACCAGCTCATCTGTTCGAGGCAAGGGGTGTGCATCTGTCTTGGTGACAGCATTCAGAGCCCTGTAATCCACGCAGAACCTCAATTCAGAAGTGCCTGCCTTTGGAACCAACACCACAGGACTGGACCAAGGACTACTAGAGGGTTCAATCACCCCAAGGTCTAACATCTTGTTGACCTCGGTCTTAATATAAGACCGTACTTTATCTGACATCCTGTATCCCCTACTTTTGGTAGGTACACTGTCTCCTGTGTCAATGTTATGTTTGCACCAAGGTGTCAAACCAGGGGACTGTGAAAACAGGGGGGAAAACTGCCTAAGCAAACTTTTCACCTCAGCCTGCTGATCAGAAGTCAGGTGAGGGGCCACTCGGACACCCTCAACGGAGCTATCTGAAGGACCGCTTTGGAACAGGTCGGGGAGAGGTTCTGACTCCTCTTCCTCAACATCTGAAGCCAGTAGCAGTGCTGCGATTTCGACTCTTGGGACGAAAGCCTTCAGCCTATTCACGTGGAACACTTTTGGAGCCTGTCCAGGCCTTCCAAGGTCCACTAAATAGTTCACCTCACCCAGGGGCTCCACCACTGTGTAAGGGCCTGACCATTTGTCCTGTAAAGCTCGAGGCCTTATTGGATTCATGATCAGGACTTGCTGTCCAGGTGTAAAGTTGATGAGGGAAGCTTTCTGGTCGTACCAATGTTTCACCAGCGCTTGCCCTGCCTTCAATTTATCACTAGCCAAGCCCATCAGAAGTACCATCCGTTTTCTGAGCCCTAGCACATAGTCAACTACATTGGTAGTAACAGGGGGAGTGGGCATCTCCCATCCCTCTTTGACAATGGCTAAGGGTCCCCGTACGGGATGACCGAACAGAAGTTCGAAGGGGCTGAAGCCAACACCCTCCTGTGGTACCTCTCGGTAGGCAAACAGTAGGCATGGTAAAAGAAGATCCCATTTTCTTCTCTGAGGCTCCTCCAGAGCCCCAATCATGCTCTTTAACGTTCTGTTGAAACGTTCCACCAGACCATTGGTCTGGGGGTGATATGCAGAAGAGAACTTGTAGGTGACCCCACATTCTTTCCACATAGCCTGCATATACTTCGACATAAAGTTGCTGCCACGATCTGACACAACTTCTTTAGGGAAGCCAACCCTAGTAAATATGCCGAGTAAAGCTTTTGCAACTGACTTGCCAGTTACAGTTTTCAATGGGATGGCCTCAGGGTACCTGGTTGCATGGTCGACCAGCACCAGGATAAACCTATTGCCCGAGGATGTTTGCGGGTCAAGGGGACCAACGATGTCGATCCCTACCCTTTCAAATGGTACCCCCACAACTGGGAGCGGTACCAACGGAGCTTGGATTGTCGCGCCAACCTTACCAGACAACTGGCAGGAGGCACAACTCCTGCAGTGACTTTCTACTTGCACCCCCATCTTGGGCCAGTAGAAGTGCATGGATAACCTTTGCTTGGTCCTCTTAATACCAAGGTGACCAGCAAGGGGAACTTCATGCGCCAACTGCAGGAGGAAGGGCCTAACAGCAAGGGGAACCACCAACCTCCTATGGTCTCCTTCTGTAGACTCTGTGGGCTCACTATACAGGAGTCCACCTTCCCAATAAATCCTATGCTTCCCAGGAGGCTCACCCTCAAGCTGGGAGCAGGCCTGTCTCCTTAGGCCTTCCAGAGATGGGCACTCACGTTGGCCTTTACTGAATTCGTCCCTATCAGGACCTCCTTCAACTAACAAGTCTTTTAGTTCAGGATGGTCGTTGGGGTCGAACACTTCAGGCATCGCCACCTCCTCGTCAGGCTCGGGCGATTGACCAACTCCCTCCACCGCAGTGGTAGGCGAGCTCGGGGGAATATTCTCTTTCCCCCGTCGGGACTTGTTGACTCCTTTCGCCTTGGGTTTCCCCTTCGGCTGGGGCGGCGTATTGGACTTGGCCAATGCTGCCCGTGCTTGAGACCGTGTGTAGGGTCTTTCGGCAGTGTCTCCTACGAGCCCTAGAGCTCTGAGATCATTGCCCAACAAGACCTTTCCCGGGACGTTTCTCTGAATGCTCACTGGAATCCTAACTGCTGTACCATTTAAAGTTAGATTAACAGGGATCACGGGAAACATACGGAGGGGGCCGTCAGCCAACTTAGTGGGCATCAGAGGAGCTCTGGCAACTTCCTCTGAGTCTACCAAGGTAGAATCCACTACAGTTCGACTGCACCCACTATCCCTAAGAACTGGAGTATCCACTCCATTGATCAGCACACTGTCTTTAAAGTAGTGCTTGGTATTATCCGGAATCCTAGCATACGCCTCTGCGACTTTAGGCTCCCAGGAACCCAGGGACACTAAAACTACCTCAGCCTCTATTCCGCTGGGAAATGAGTCTGAGGAGAAGGATGCTCCTGTAATCTCTTCTTCCTCGTAGGAGGAGAAGGCCAGATTAGCGGAGTGGACCCCCAAAGGTCTAACCTTACAACGGGGATCCCCCTTCACATGGTCAGTTGCTCCACAAGAAAAACAAGCCCCATTGGGTCTGTTTACGTAGGGAGGCTTATTGTAACCAGAGTTCTGTTTCGGAGGCGAACCTCCGCTACCCTGTGAGTTCTCGTATGGCTTACCCTTATTTTTCTTTTTGTGGCTCTTTTGGGAAGAAGATTTAGCAGATTCCCCACCCACCACATCCTTGTACTTTTTCCCTTCCTCCTGCTTATCAGGATGAGTTTTGTCCTTATGGGACACTCGATGTGACACCCATAAGTCTGCTGCAATGGCCAGCTTCTTAGGAGTATCTCCTTCGAATCGGCCAAATGCTGCTTAAGCTCCGGGGAAGAAGAAGCAAAAATGTGTTCCAGCATGACCAGATTGATCATGCCTTCGAAGGTAGAAACCTTATAACCTTCAACCCAGCCAGTTAAGTTTTTCAGGGACTCAGCTACATACGACACCCAAGTACCACCTTCCTTTTTCTTATACTCTCTAAACCTTTTCAAATATTGGGTCGGAGTCTTCCCAAACTTTAAAATGAGAGTCTGCTTCAACATTGCAAAATCAGCGCGCTCAGCCTTCGACATTTCCATAATGGCACTGCAACCAGAATGGGGCAGTCTGCTGAGTAACCATGCAATCTTATCCGCATTATCAACCTCTTGAACCTCGCATGCATACTCAAACGCATTTAACCAGTCCATAATGTCATTTCGTTCCTCATACACACTGAGCAGATCTTTTGGAAACCGTGGATGAGAGGAAGCCCCAGAACCATGTCCAGGACCCTTGGACCCATTTGCGAACTGAAGCTTGGCCAGTTCCAACTGGTGATCCCTGTCTTTTTGTTTTTCTGCCTGGTCGATTTTCAGTTTGGCTATGCTGAATTCAAGCTCCTGCTGCCTAAACCGCAGCTCTTGCTTCTTGAATTCAAGCATAGCCTCCCCATCAACACTGGCAGAGGAAACGTTAGACATTACATCCTCCCTGTCCTCGTGGTCGTGATGGATCAGTGCAGCGGCAGAACCGTCGGTTCTGCCAGTGAGAGCAGCCCCACCACCTTCTGCACTGTCCTCGGAAGTTATAGCGTCAAGCTGCGCTTCTTGCCACGCCACGATTCTCTGGATCATTTCCAATTTAGTGCCTTGAGAGGAAACCCCTCTCTCCGCACACATCTTCTTCAGTGTTTCAGATTTCGAAGCATTTAAGGTTAATAAAGTATTCGTTTCCATACTGTTGATAGGACTATGGCCTTTTTAACGTTATATTCAATACTTTACTGCGTGTCCTGGTTGGAATAACCTGAAAACGCCTTAGCTCGTGCGCAACACTGGATACCCTCAGTCGTATCCCACCGCTGTACACCAATTTGTTAAGACGGATTTCTGAACTCTGTCCTGGTGGCGCAGAAGTTCAGAAGGCCAACCTAATTACTTGGAACAGGGTAACCTCTGGACAAGCCAGACCAATCAAGGTAGCGATCGCGGCGGTCAAGACTAGGTCTCAAGAGGGGTGAGGGTGACTGAAAGCCCGCAATGAGCACACAAAGCAAGAGCGCTTACAAACTACTCCAAACAGTTGTTATATCAAAAATATAAACACATTTATTTTAAGGCCTTTAAAACAACGACCGTAGCGAGAAAATCACAATAACACAGTATTAAGCCAACACATACCAAATCAACACAATATATATACAAATACACAGTCGCAAGCGTTTAAAGCACGAAATATGTAGTCCACCTGCCAGGGAAGGAAAACAGGCAGTGCGATAACGCTTTAGACTCAGTTCGCCTTTAGAGGCACCTAACTAGATGGAAGTCCGAGCCCTGCGAAGAGTGGAGCCTTGTGCTCAAAGTACCTGCCACGCCGGTGCCAACGGGCAAAAGGGGAAGCTCTTCGGAGGAAGTCAGGCAGTTCGGGTTAGTGCACAGCAGAAGGAGAACAGGTTCCGAAACTCAAGCGCAGCCTCCACAGCGAGCAGAAGCAGAGCGCGAGTACGGCCAAAAGGGTGCTGTTTTTACACAGCAGGGAAAAGCAATGGGATACTGCAGGAGGGCGACCAGATCCTAGCTAAGCTACTCACCGGTCCCCGAAGCAAGCAGGCCCAGGCTTCTCCACGTTAGTTTCAGCAGCTGGCAGGTTCAGAAGAGCAGGGAACGCCTCGTGGTCGTGTAGAGCAAAAAGACGTCCCAATCGACGAAACCAGCACAGTTTTGTTGCCGCAGCAGGACAACGGAGCGGCCGTGTGTATTCAAGCCAAATGTACACTCCTCCCTTCAGACTTGGGAACGCCAAGTGTACGAAGCGTGGGAGAGTGACAAGGACTCGAAATACAACACAACCTGGCGGCAGTTACAGAGCAGGACTCCCTTGTAAGCTGGTCAGTCAACTGGATGGCCCAGAGACACTTCCGAAGGCTTACTTGGCAGGAGAGGATGAAGTCGCCGGGAATAGCTGTTCCTGCTATTCCAAAGGTCGAAGCACCAGTACAGGCCTTCTGGTTCGATCCAAGGAGGAAAGGGTTTCACAGGACGACAGCAGTGCAAAGGAGGATTCCTTCAGCGGGTCACCAGCGATTCCTCGGTCCAGCCTCTTGGTTGCAGGATACTTGGCTCCTGTATTCCTTCGTTCGTGAGAACTCAGGAGATCGACATGGTAGTGGTGTTTCCAGCTCCCTCTTATCCACGGTTCCCTTCGCGCCAAAACGGAGGGGAGCCAATGGGAGATCCGCTCATCAACACACATACCATACGTGGACCAATCACGGACCACGGTGGTCCCAGGCATTCACACTACCCCAGACTCTCTGGCACCCAGGATGTGTATTGGGACCAGACATCCCAGCCCACACCCTGGAGGCACACAAACGACATGTAGAAGCCCGCGAAAGCAACTACGTTTCGCGGGAAAGTACATGCCCAAATAAGGAAGGCCCCGGGTCGCCCGACCTGGGGAAGGTGAAGGGAGCAAGACGGTCAGTGGACAAGACAAAGGAGCCTCGTGGTCTGGCCATTTTGGAGAGCCAGGCCACCATTTTGGGTTCAGGGCAAAAACGTGCTCAGAACGCCAAAAGGAGCTCAAAATAAACAAAGCGATCGCTGCCACCATTCGAGTCCCTGAATGACTTGCACCGATCAAATACCATCCTAAAAGAGTATCTAGGGTCTGTAGAAGGCTAGAGACCCAAGAGAGCTGTAACTTAGCTTACAGTGCCCTCTTGTGTCATGTTGCACTAAAGCCGCAACACGATAGAAGAAACTACGGGAAACAGTGTTCCCCGGTACTGACTGTCTTAAGGGCATGTCAGTTTCCCCTTAAGAAAAGGAGCGAAAGCCCAGAGAAGTGCGGCAGAAGGCTGTTCTTCTCTGGCAAAGTCAAGAACAAGGTGAAAAACAACAGCAAAAAGTTTAGGGGTTGCCACATGGAAGGAAAATTACCTACAATTACGAAATCTTTCCTAACAGTGAGAGACACACGGGGCATGAGCGGGGGGTGGGCAGGAGGGTGAGAGACACACAGGGCATGAGCAGGGGGTGGGCGGGAGGGGGAGAGACACACGGGGCTTGAGCGGGGGATGGGCGGGATGGGGAGAGACACACGGGGCATGAGTGGGGGTGGGGGGAGGGGGAGAGACACACAGGGCTTGAGCGGGGGATGGGCGGGATGGGGAGAGACACACAGTGCATGAGTTTTTGAGAGACACACGGGGCATGAGCGGGGGGTGGGGAAGGGAGAGAAACATACGGGGCATGAGCGTGGGGTGGGGAGGAGTGAGAGATACACACCGGGCATGAGTGGGGGGTGGGGAGGAGGGAGAGATACACACAGCGTTCATGTGCAGGCGGCAGATCCCACTCCTTGGCCCTCCGCTGGCCGCTGTGTGCCGATGGCGTGAGCGGGGGGCTGGAGGAACAGGCGAGACACGGGGCATGAGTGGGGGTGGGGGGGCAAGAAGGAAACACGGGGCATGAGCGGGGGTGGGAGGAATAGGAGAAGGACACAAGACGTACTGTGCAGGCGGCGAGGAACAAAGATGGCGGGCGTCTCTGAAGCCAGACGCACTGCACACTTTCACCACATCCAATGAGAGAGCACGTCAGATGTCTGCGGACATCAAGCAAGTTGCTTGCCCAATCACCGTCCTATCCGCGAACCGAACACAGATATCACTAATTTTTTTCTCTTACATTTTTGTCATTTTTTTAAAAACTACTGGACGGATTTTCACCAAATAAAGCAAAGCCCGTTTTTGGGACCAAGCTGCCGCTCCTGCCGCAAATTTGGTGTAAATCCGTCCAGCGGTTTGGGCTGTAGGCGTGAGCAAAGTTTTTTCCCATTATGTCTATGGGAAAAAAAAAGTTTTGGGACCTCCCCTATAACTTTGCCACCCCTGGACGAATTCTCACCAAAGTTTGCAAAAATATTGAGAGTGACCCAATTACCTTTTTTGCAAAGTTTGGTGAGTTTTCGTCCAGGGAGAGCGAAGTTATAAGCCGCCCAAAAAGTGCTCTTCCTATGGAAACACCAACTTAACCATAACTACATGGCCACTATCGTGGCCATGTAATTCAGTGAAAAAACTTTGTTAAAGGGACGTTATGGTTCAAAGTAAAACCGAAAAACCCCCTGAAATTCGGCAGTTATGGTAAGATAAGCAACCATAACTCGAGCCACCGTGCACTGCTAACACTAAGACCCAGGACTTCAAAGATGACATCACAAATGTCATTGATGACATCACTGATGACATCACATGGCTGGCTCTCCCTTTTTTTCCTTTACTGACATATCTAAGCCACATAGTTTTCTTCAGTAACAGTCAGGAAGTAAAAATTGAAAAGGTACTATATTTGTAGACTTAGGGTCAAGTCAAATCATATGAAACATACATAGCGGAAGACACAGGCTTGAAAGAGAGCAATCCTTTCTGTGCATGAAGATAATCATTAGGGTTATCAGCACTTTCTCATAGTTTTATTTTTATTACTCTACCTTCCCTGTATATGCTCATATTTGTATACATTATATTCACTCTCCTTTCCTTTGGGTGCAGTCACATCATGTGATACACATACATATGGTAAGTAGCAGCTTTGAAACAGAGCAATAGATTCTCTGCATAAAGACAATCAGTTAGGTTATGAACTCTTTCTGCTACTACTTCTGTTTTTTTGTTTACTTCACTGTCATGTATATACTCCTATTGGTATGTGTTGTTGTCTCTTTGTGTTTTGTCTGTAATAATTATGTATTAATTGGGTTTTATTATCTACTTATTACATGTTTCACAGTACGCAAAACTCTAATAAGAAAGCATTTATCATTTCACTATTCAACATGGCAAGATTATGAATATGGCACCTTCATCATGTATGCTGCACACACTGCCTATGTTTCTGCATGAGTAGCTTACTATACTGGATAGAACTTCATAATAGAATGCTATTTATATCAATGCATTGCTTAATGCACTAATTAGCTGATGATATTTATCCGAATGATCCTTGACAGTTTTTGGTCAGCATTATAAGAATCCCTTGTACAGAGTTTTTATGAAAAGTAAATGCACATGTGATGTCATCAGTGATGTCATCAATGACATTTGTGATGTCATCTTTGATGTCCTGGGTGTTAGTGTTAGCAGTGCACGGTAGCACGAGTTATGGTTCCTTATCTTACCATAACTGCCGAATTTCTGTGGTTTTTCGGTTTTACTTTGAACCATAACGTCCCTTTAACAAAGTTTTTTTACTGAATTTCATAGGTTTTTAGTAGCGCAACTTAACCATAACGTCCCTTTAACAAAGTTTTTTTACTGAATTTCATAGGTTTTTAGTAGCGCAACTTAACCATAATATCCATTTAACAAAGTTTTTTTACTGAATTTCATAGGTTTTTAGTAGCGAAACTTAACCATAACGTCCCTTTAACAAAGTTTTTTTACTGAATTTCATAGGTTTTTAGTAGCACAACTTAACCATAAAGTCCCTTTAACAAAGTTTTTTTACTGAATTTCATGGGTTTTTAGTAGCGCAACTTATCCATAACGTCCCTTTAACAAAGTTTTTTTACTGAATTTCATAGGTTTTTATTAGTGCAACTTAATTAACCATAAAGTCACTTTAACACATTTTCTTTTACTGAATTTCATAGTTTTTTATTAGTGCACCGGAACCATAACATCCTTTTCAATGCAGGAAGACCACTAGCATCCTAGGTTCTCAAAGTGGGAACCCGGGGTGGTAAAAAAAAGACTTTTCTTCCCAAACCGGGACGCCGCAGGCAGGCGTCCCGGTGTAGGAAGGAAAATCTTTTACCAAGATGGACACCAGGGAAAGGGAAGGCAGGGTGTATAAAGAGAACACAACAGGCCATCGGCAGGGGGTCGAGAAGACCAAGAGAGAGACACGAGGCATGAGCAGGGGGTGGAAAGAAGGGAGACACGGGGCATAAGTGGGAAAGAAGGGAGACACGGAGCATGAGCGGGGGGTGTGGGGGAAGAAGGGAGAAACGGGGCATGAGCGGGAAAGAAGGGAGACACGGGGCATGAGTGGGGGGTGGAGGGAAGAAGGGAGAGACGGGCATGAGCGGGGGTGGGGGTGAACAGGGGAGACACAGGCCATGAGCGGGGGGAAAAGGAGGGAGACAGACACAGTGCATGAGCGGGGGTGGGGGTGAACAGGAGAGACACGGGGCATGAAGCGGGGGTAGGGCAAGGTGGGGCCCCCACCACTGCTTATGCCCCGTGTCTGCCCTGTTCCAACAGGGGCATGAGTGGGGGGTGGGGGGGAGAAGGGAGACACGGGGCATGAGCGGGGAGTGGGGGAGGAGGAAGACAAGGGGCATGAGCGGGGGATGGGGGGGAAGAAGGGAGACACGGGGCATGAGCAGGGGGTGGGTGGAACAAGAGGTCAACAAGGGGCATCATAGGAGGGGGGACAAGAGGAAGACACGGGGCATGAGCAGGGGGTGGAGGGAACAGGTGGAAGACACAGGGCATCAGCGAGGAGTGGGGGGCAACAGGAGAGAGACACAGGGCATGAGCGGGGGGTGGGGGGTACAGGAGACAGACACGGGGCATGAGCGGGGGAAGGGGGCCAACAGGAGAGAGACATGGGGCATGAGCGGGGGGTGGGGGGAAACAGGAGACAGACACGGGGCATGAGCGGGGGGTGGGGGCAACAGGAGAGAGACAAGGCACATGAGGGGAACAGCAGACAGATACGGGGCATGAGCGGGGGGTGAGGAGAACAGGAGACAGACATGTGGCATGAGCGGGGGGAACAGAAGACAGACACGGGGCATGAGCGGGGGATGTGGGGAAGGGGAGAGAGACACACAGGGCATGAGCAGGGGTGGGGGGAGGGAGAGAGGCACACGGGGCATGAGCGGGGGGTGGGGGGAGGGAGAGAGACACACGAGGCATGAGCGGGGGGTGGGCGGGAGGGGGAGAGACACACGGGGCATGGGCGGGGGGGAGGGAGAGAGACACATGGGGCATGAGCGGGGGTGGGGGAGGGAGAGAGACACACAGGGCATGAGCGGGGGGTGGGGGGAAGGGGAGAGAGACACACAGGGCATGAGCGGGGGGTGGGGAAGGGAGAGAAACACACTGGGCATGAGTGGGGGATGGGGAGGAGGGAGAGATACACACGGCGTTCATGTGCAGGCGGCAGATCCCGCTCCTTGGCCCTCCGCTGGCCACTGTGTGCCGATGGCTTGAGCGGGGGGCTGGAGGAACAGGCGAGACACGGGGCATGAGTGGGGGTGGGGGGACAAGAAGGACACACGGGGCATGAGCGGGGGTGGGAGGAACAGGAGACAGACACAAGACTTACTGTGCAGGCGGCGAGGAACAAAGATGGCGGGCGTCTCTGAAGCCAGACGCACTGCACACTTTCACCGCATCCAATGAGAGAGCACGTCAGATGTCTGCGGACATCACGCAAGTTGCTTGCCCAATCAGCGTCCTATCCGTGAAGCGAACACAGATATCACTAATTTTTTTCTCTTACATTTTTGTCATTTTTTTTAAAACTACTGGATGGATTTACACCAAATAAAGCAAAGCCCACTTTTGGGACCAAGCTGCCGCTCCTGCCACACATTTGGTGTAAATCCGTCCAGTGGTTTGAGCTGTAGGCGTGAGCAAAGTTTTTTCCCATTATGTCTATGGGAAAAAAAAGTTTTGGGACCCGGCTACAACTTTGCCCCCCCCTGGACGAATCCTCACCAAACTTTGCACACATATTGAGAGTGACCCAATTACTTTTTTTGCAAAGTTTGGTGAGGATTCGTCCAGGGAGAGCAAAGTTATAAGCCGCACAAAAAGTGCTCTTCCTATGGAAACACCAACTTAACCATAACTACATGGCCACTATCGTGGCCATGTAATTCAGTGAAAAAACTTTGTTAAAGGGACGTTATGGTTCAAAGTAAAACCGAAAAACCCCCTGAAATTCGGCATTTATGGTAAGATAAGCAACCATAACTCGAGCCACCGTGCACTGCTAACACTAAGACCCAGGACATCAAAGATGACATCACAACTGTCATTGATGACATCACTGATGACATCACATGGCTGGCTCTCCCTTTTTTTTCATTTACTGACATATCTAAGCCACATAGTTTTCTTCAGTAACAGTCAGGAAGTAAAAATTGAAAAGGTACTATATTTGTAGACTTAGGGTCAAGTCAAATCATATGAAACATATACATAGCAGAAGACACAGGTTTGAAAGAGAGCAATCCTTTCTGTGCATGAAGATAATCATTAGGGTTATCAGCACTTTCTCATAGTTTTATTTTTATTACTCTACCTTCCCTGTAAATGCTCATATTTGTATACATTATACTCACTCTCCTTTCCTTTGGGTGCAGTCACATCATGTGATACACATACATATGGTAAGTAGCGGGTTTGAAACAGAGCAATAGTTTCTCTGCATAAAGACAATCAGTTAGGTTATGAACTCTTTCTGCTACTACTTCCGCTTTTTTGTTTACTTCACTCTCCCTGTATATACTCATATTTGTATGTGTTGTTGTCTCTTTGTGTTTTGTCTGTAATAATTATGTATTAATTGGGTTTTATTATCTACTTATTACATGTTTCACAGTACGCAAAACACTAATAAGAAAGCAGTTATCATTTCACTATTCAACATGGCAAGATTATGAATATGGCACCTTCATCATGTATGCTGCACACACTGCCTATGTTTCTGCATGAGTAGCTTAGTATACTGGATTGAACTTCATAATAGAATGCTATTTATATCAATGCATTTGTTAATGCACTAATTAGCTGATGATATTTATCCGAATGATCCTTGACAGTTTTTGGTCAGCATTATAAGAATCCCTTGTACAGAGTTTTTATGAAAAGTAAATGCACATGTGATGTCATCAGTGATGTCATCAATGACATTTGTGATGTCATCTTTGATGTCCTGGGTGTTAGTGTTAGCAGTGCACGGTGGCTCGAGTTATGGTTGCTTATCTTACCATAACTGCCGAATTTCTGTGGTTTTTCGGTTTTACTTTGAACCATAACGTCCCTTTAACACAGTTTTTTTACTGAATTTCATGGGTTTTTAGTAGCGCAACTTAACCATAACGTCCCTTTAACAATGTTTTTTTTACTGAATTTCATAGGTTTTTAGTAGCGCAACTTAACCATAACGTCCCTTTAACAAATTTTTTTTACTGAATTTCATAGGTTTTTAGTAGCGAAACTTAACCATAACGTCCCTTTAACAAAGTTTTTTTACTGAATTTCAAAGGTTTTTAGTAGCGCAACTTAACCATAACGTCCCTTTAACAAAGTTTTTTTACTGAATTTCATAGGTTTTTAGTAGCGCGCTTATCCATAACGTCCCTTTAACAAAGTTTTTTTACTGAATTTCATAGGTTTTTATTAGTGCAACTTAACCATAAAGTCACTTTAACACATTTTCTTTTACTGTATTTCATAGTTTTTTATTAGTGCAACGTAACCATAACATCCTTTTCAATGCAGGAAGACCACTAGCATTCTAGGTTCTCAAAGTGGGAACCCAGGGTGGTAAAAAACTTTTCTTCCAAAACCAGGACGCCGCAGGCAGGCGTCCCGGTGTAGGAAGGAAAATCTTTTACCAAGATGGACACCAGGGAAAGGGAAGGCAGGGTGTATAAAGAGAACACAACAGGCCATCGCCGGGGGTCGAGAAGACCAGGAGAGAGACACGGGGCATGAGCAGGGGGTGGAAAGAAGGGAGACACGGGTCATAAGCAGTAAAGAAGGGAGACACAGAGCATGAGCGGTGGGTGGGGGGAAGAAGGGAGACACGGGGCATGAGTGGGGGGATGAAGGGAGAGACGGGGCATGAGCGGGGGTGGGGGTGAACAGGGGAGACACAGGCCATGAGCGGGAGGAAAAGGAGGGAGACAGACACAGTGCATGAGTGGGGGTGGGGGTGAACAGGAGAGACACGGGGCATGAAGCGGGGGTAGGGCAAGGTGGGGCTCCCACCCCTGCTTATGCCCCGTGTCTGCCCTGTTCCAACAGTGCAGACATGGGGCATGAGTTGGGGGTGGGGGGGAGAAGGGATACACGGGGCATGAGCGGGGAGTGGGGGAGAAGGAAGACACGGGGCATGAGCGGGGGGTAGGGGGAAAGAAGGGAGACACGGGGCATGAGCGGGGGGTGGGTGGAACAAGAGGTCAACAAGGGGCATCATAGGAGGGGAGGACAAGAGGAAGATACGGGGCATGAGCAGGGGGTGGAGCGAACAGGAGGAAGACACAGGGCATCAGCGAGGAGTGGAGGCAACAGGAGAGAGACACTGGGCATGAGCGGGGGGTGGGGGGTACAGGAGACAGACACGGGGCATGAGCGGGGGAAGGGGGCAACAGGAGAGAGACATGGGGCATGAGCGGGGGTGGGGGCAACAGGAGAGAGGCACGGGGCATGATCGGGGGTGGGGAGAACAGGAGACAGACACGGGGCATGAGCGGGGGGGTGGGGAGGACAGGAGAAAGACAAGTGGCATGAGCGGTAGGTGGGGGGCAACAGGAGAGAGACACGGGCATGAGCAGGGGGGCAACAGGAGACAGACATGGGGCATGAGTGAGGGGGTGGGTCCAACAGGAGAGAGACACGGGGCATGAGCAGGGGGTGGGGAGAACGGGAGACAGACAAGGGGCATGAGCGGGTGGGTGGGGAGAACAGGAGACAGACACAGTGCATGAGCGGGGGGTGGGGGGAACAGGAGACAGATATGGGGCATGAGCGGGGGGGTAGGGGGCAACAGGAGACAAACAAGGGGCATGAGCGGGTGATGGGGGTACAGGAGACAGACACTGGGCATGGGTGGGGGCAACAGGAGACAGACACGGGGCATGAGCAGCAGGTGCGGGGAACAGGAGACAGACATGGGGCATGAGCGGGGGGTGGGGGGAACAGAAGACAGACACGGGGCATGAGCGGGGGGTGGGGGGCAACAGGAGAGACACGGGGCATGAGTGGGGGTGGGGAGGTACAGGAGACAGACACAGGGCATGAGCAGGGGGTGGGGGGCAACAGGAGAGAGACACAGGGCATGAGCGGGTGGGGGAACAGGAGACAGACACGGGGCATGAGCGAGGGGGCAACAGGAGAGAGACACGGGGCATGAGCGGGTGGGGGGAACAGAAGACAGACACGGGGCATGAGCGAGGGGTACAGGATACAGACACTGGGCATGAGCAGGGGGTGGGGGGCTACAGGAGAGAGATGCAGGGGGTGGGGGCAACAGGAGACAGACACAAGGGGCATGAGCAGGGCGTGGGGGGAACAACAGACATGGGGCATGAGCTTGGGGTCGTGGGGAGAACAGGAGACAGACATGGGGCATGAGCGGGAGGGTGGGGGCAACAGGAGACAGACACGGGGCATGAGCGGGGGGTGGGAGGAACAGGAGACAGACACGGGGCATGAGTGGAGGGTGGGGAGAGCAGGAGATAGACACGGGGCATGAGCGGGGTGAGGGGCAACAAGAGAGAGACACGGGGCATGAGCGGGTGGGGGAACAGGCGACAGACACAGGGCATGAGCGGGTGGGGGTGAACAGGTGAGACACGGTCCATGAGCGGGGGGAAAAGCAGGGAGACAGACACAGAACATGAGCAGCGGTGAACAGTGGGAAGACACAGGGCATCAGCGAGGAGTGGGGGGACGGGAGGCAGACACGGGGCATGAGCGGGGGGTGGGCGGGAGGGGGAGAGACACACGGGGCATGAGCGGGGGGTGGGCAGGAGGGGGAGAGACACACGGGGAATGAGCGGGGGGTGGCCGGGAGGGGGAGAGACTCGCGGAGCATGAGCGGAGGGTGGACAGGAGGGGGATAGAAACGCGGGGCATGAGCGGGGTTGGGGGGGAGTTAGAGAGACACACGGGGCATGAGCGGGCAGTGGGCGGGAGGGGGAGAGACACACGGGCATGAGCGGGGGTGGGGGGAGAAAGAGACAGACACACGGGGTATGAGTGGGGGTGAGGGGGAGGGTGAGCGACACACGGGGCATGAGCGGGGGTGGGCGGGAGGGGAAGAGACACACGGGGCTTGAGCGGGGGGTGGGCGGGAGGGGGAGAGACACATTGGGCATGAGCGGGGGTGGGGGAGGGAGAGAGACACACGGGGCATGAGCAGGGGGTGGGGGGAGGGGTAGAGACACACAGGGGATGAGCGGGGGTTGGGGGGAGGGAGAGAGACATACGGGCCATGAGCGGGGGTTGGAGGGGAGGGAGAGAGACACACAGGGCATGAGAGGTTGGTGGGGGGGGAGGGAGAGAGACACACAGGACATGAGCGGGGGTGGGGTGAAGGAAGAGAGACACATGGGGCATGAGAGGGGTGTGGGCGGGAGGGGGAGAGACACACGGGGCATGAGCGGGGGTGGGGGGGAGGGAGAGAGAGACACACAGGGAATGAGCTGGGGTGGGGGGGAGGCGGAGAGACACACGGGGCATGAGCGGGGGTGGGGGGGAGGAAGAGAGACACACACGGGGCATGAGCGGGGGGAGGGGGGAGGGAGAGAGACACACGGGCATGAGCGGGGGTGGGGGGGAGGGAGAGACACACGGGGCATGAGCGGGGGTTGGGGGGACAGGGAGAGACACATGGGGCATGAGCAGGGGTGGGGGAAGGGAGAGAGACACACAGGGCATAAGCGGGGGGTGGGCGGGAGGGGGAGAGACACATGGGGCATGAGCGGGGGTGGGCGGGATGGGGGAGAGACACACAGGGGTGGGGGCAACAGGACACAGACACGGGGCATGAGCGGGGCGTGGGGGGAACAACAGACACAGGGCATGAGCGGGGCGTGGGGGCAACAGGAGCTAGGCACGGGGCATGAGTGGGGGGTGGGGAGAATAGGAGACAGACATGGGGCATGAGCGGGGGTGGGGGGCAACAAGAGAGAGACACGGGGCATGAGCGGGTGGGGGAACAGGAGACAGACAAGGGGCATGAGTGGGTGGGGGGAACAGGAGACAGACACAGGGCATGAGCGGGGGGTGGGGGTGAACAGATGAGACACGGTCCATGAGCGGGGGGAAAAGGAGGGAGACAGACACAGAGCATGAGCAGCGGTGAACAGGAGGAAGACACAGGGCATGAGCGGGGGGTGGGCGGGAGGGGGAGAGACACACGGGCATGAGCGGGGGGTGGGCGGGAGGGGGAGAGACACACGGGCATGAGAGGGGAGTGGCCGGGAGGGGGAGAGACACATGGAGCATGAGCGGGGGGTGGGCAGGAGGGGGAGAGACACACAGGGCATGAGCGGGGGTGGAGGGGAGGGAGAGAGACATACGGACATGAGCGGGGGGTAGGCGGGAGGGGAGAGACAAACGGGGCATGAGCGGGGGTGAGGGGGAGAAAGAGAGAGACACACGGGGCATGAGCGGGGGAGGGGGGAGAGAGACACACGGGGCATGAGCGCGGGGTGGGCAGGAGGGGGAGAGACACACAGGGCATGAGCCGGGGTGGGCGGGAGTGGGAGAGACACACAGGGCATGAGCGGGGGGTGGGCGGGAGGGGGAGAGACACATTGGGCATGAGTGGGGGTGGGGGGTGGGAGAGAGACACACGGGGCATGAGCAGGGGGTGGGCGGGAGGGGGAGAGACACACGGGGCATGAGCGGGGGTGGGGGGGAGGGAGAGAGACACACGGGGCATGAGCGGGGGTTGGAGGGGAGGGAGAGAGACACACTGGGCGTGAGCGGTGGGTGGGGGGAGGGAGAGAGAAACACAGGGCAAGAGAGGGGGTGGGGGGAGCGAGAGAGACACATGGGGCATGAGCGGGGGGGTGGGCGGGTCGAGGAGAGACACACGGGGCATGAGCGGGGTGGGGGGGAGGGAGAGAGACACACGGGGCATGAGCGGGGGGTGGGGGGAGGGAGAGAGACACACGGGCATGAGCGGGGGTGGGGGGAGAGAGAGACACACGGGGCATGAGCGGGGGTTGGGGGGGAGGGAGAGAGACACGGGGCATGAGCGGGGGTTGGGGGAGGGGGAGAGACACATAGGGCATGAGCAGGGGTGGGGGGAGGGAGAGAGACACAAGGGGCATGAGCAGGGGGTGGGCGGGAGGGGGAGAGACACAAGGGGCATGAGCGGGGGGTGGGCGGGAGGGGGATAGACACACGGGGCATGAGCGGGTGGTGGGCAGGAGGGGGAGAGACACATGGGGCATGAGCGGGTGGTGGGCAGGAGGGGGAGAGACACACGGGGCATGAGCAGGGGTGGGGGGAGGGAGAGAGACACACGGGGCATGAGCGGGGGTTGGGCGGGAGGGTGAGAGACACACAGGGCATGAGCAGGGGGTGGGCGGGAGGGGGAGAGACACACGGGGCATGAGCGGGGGGTCGGCGGGAAGGGGAGGGACACACTGGGCATGAGCGGGGTGGGGGGAGAGAGGCACAAGCTGCATGAGCGGGGGTGGGCCGGAGGGGGAGAGAGACACGGGGCATGAGCGGGGGTGGGGGGGACGGAGAGAGACACGGGGCATGAGCAGGGGTAGGGGGGAGGGAGAGAGACACATGGATCAAGAGCAGGGGGTGGGCAGGAGGGAGAGAGAAACACAGGGCATGAGAGGGGCTGGGGGGAGCGAGAGAGACACATGGGGCATGAGCGGGGGGGTGGGCGGGTCGAGGAGAGACACACGGGGCATGAGCGGGGTGGGGGGGAGGGAGAGAGACACACGGGGCATGAGCGGGGGGTGGGGGGAGGGAGAGAGACACACGGGCATGAGCGGGGGTGGGGGGAGAGAGAGACACACGGGGCATGAGCGGGGGTTGGGGGGGAGGGAGAGAGACACGGGGCATGAGCGGGGGTTGGGGGAGGGGGAGAGACACATAGGGCATGAGCAGGGGTGGGGGGAGGGAGAGAGACACAAGGGGCATGAGCAGGGGGTGGGCGGGAGGGGGAGAGACACAAGGGGCATGAGCGGGGGGTGGGCGGGAGGGGGATAGACACCCGGGGCATGAGCGGGTGGTGGGCAGGAGGGGGAGAGACACATGAGGCATGAGCGGGTGGTGGGCAGGAGGGGGAGAGACACACGGGGCATGAGCAGGGGTGGGGGGAGGGAGAGAGACACACGGGGCATGAGCGGGGGTTGGGCGGGAGGGTGAGAGACACACAGGGCATGAGCAGGGGGTGGGCGGGAGGGGGAGAGACACACGGGGCATGAGCGGGGGGTCGGCGGGAAGGGGAGGGACACACTGGGCATGAGCGGGGTGGGGGGAGAGAGGCACAAGCTGCATGAGCGGGGGTGGGCCGGAGGGGGAGAGAGACACGGGGCATGAGCGGGGGTGGGGGGGACGGAGAGAGACACGGGGCATGAGCAGGGGTAGGGGGGAGGGAGAGAGACACATGGATCAAGAGCAGGGGGTGGGCAGGAGGGAGAGAGACACACAGGGCATGAGCGGGGTGGGGGGAGGGAGAGAGACACACGGGGCATGAGCGGGGGTGGGTGGGAAGGAGAGACACACGGGGCATGAGCGGGGGTGGGCAGGAGGGGGAGAGACACACGGGGCATGAGCGGGGGTGGGGGGAGGGAGAGAGACACACGGGGCATGAGCGGGTGGTGGGGGGAGGGAGAGAGGAACACGGGGCATGAGCGGGGGTGGGGGGGAGGGAGAGAGACACATGGGGCATGAGCGGGGGTGGGCGGGAGGGGTAGAGACACACAGGTCATGAGCGGGGGTGGGGGGGAGGGAGAGAGACACACGGGGCATGAGCGTGGGGTAGGGGGGAGGGAGAGAGACACATGGGGCAAGAGCGGGGGGTGGGCAGGAGGGGGAGAGATACTTGGGGCATGAGCAGGGGGTGGGCGGGAGGGGGAGAGACACAAGAGGCATGAGCGGGGGTGGGGGGGAGGGAGAGAGACACATGGGGCATAAGCGAGGGGTGGGCGGGAGGGGGAGAGACACACAGGGCATGAGCGGGGGTGGGGGGAGGGAGAGAGACACACGGGGCATGAGCGGGGGTGGGCGGGAGGGTAAGAGACATACAGGGCATGAGCGGGGGTGGGGGGAGGGAGAGAGACACACGGGGCGTGAGCGTGGGGTGGGGTGAAGGGAGAGAGTCACACGGGGCATGAGCAGGGTTGGAGGGGAGGGAGTGAGACACTCGGGGCATGAGCGGGGGGTGGGCGGGAGGGGGATAGACACAAGGGGCATGAGCGGGGGTGGGGGGAGGGAGAGAGACACACGGGGCATGAGCGGGGGTGGGCGGGAGGGTAAGAGACATACAGGGCATGAGCGGGGGTGGGGGGAGGGAGAGAGACACACGGGGCGTGAGCGTGGGGTGGGGTGAAGGGAGAGAGTCACACGGGGCATGAGCAGGGTTGGAGGGGAGAGAGTGAGACACTCGGGGCATGAGCGGGGGGTGGGCGGGAGGGGGATAGACACAAGGGGCATGAGCGAGGGTGGGGGGAGGGAGAGAGACACACGGGGCATGAGCGGGGGTGGGCGGGAGGGGGGGGACACATGGGGCATGAGCGTGGGTGGGCGGGAGGGGGAGAGACACACAGGTCATGAGCGGGGGTGGGGGGAGGGGGAGAGACACACGGGGCATGAGCAGGGGGTGGGCGGGAGGGTAAGAGACATACAGGGCATGAGCGGGGGTGGGGGGAGGGAGAGAGACACACGGGGCATGAGCGTGGTTGGAGGGGAGGGAGTGAGACACTCGGGGCATGAGCGGGGGGTGGGCGGGAGGGGGATAGACACAAGGGGCATGAGCGGGGGTGGGGGGAGGGAGAGAGACACACGGGGCATGAGCGGAGGGTAAGCGGGGGTGGGCGGGAGGGGGGGGACACATGGGGCATGAGCGTGGGTGGGCGGGAGGGGGAGAGACACACAGGTCAAGAGCGGGGGTGGGGGGAGGGGGAGAGACACAAGGGGCATGAGCGGGGGTGGGGGGAGGGAGAGAGACACACGGGGCATGAGCGGAGGGTAAGCGGGGGGTGGGCGGGATGGGGGGACACATGGGGCATGAGCGGGGGTGGGGGGAGGGAAGAGACACAAGGGGCATGAGCAGGGGGTGGGCAGGAGGGGGAGAGACACACGGGGCATGAGTGGGGATGGGGGGAGGGAGAGAGACACACCGGGCATGAGCGGGGCTGGAGGGGAGGGAGAGAGACACACGGGGCATGAGCAGGGGGTGGGGGGAGGGGGAGAGACACACGGGGCATGAGCGGGGGTGGGGGGGAGAGAGACACACGGGGCATGAGCATGGGTGGGGGGAGGGAGAGAGACACATGGGGGATGAGCGGGGGGTGGAGGGGAGGGAGATAGACACACAGGGCATGAGAGGGGGGTGGGCGGGAGGGGGAGAGACACACGGGGCATGAGCAGGGGGTGGGCGGGAGGGGGAGAGACACACGGGGCATGAGCGGGGGGTCGGCGGGAAGGGGAGGGACACACTGGGCATGAGCGGGGGTGGGGGGAAGAGAGACACACGCGGCATGAGCGGGTGGTGGGGGGAGGGAGAGAGAAACACGGGACATGAGCGGGGGTGGGGGGGAGAGAGAGAGACACATGGGGCATGAGCGGGGGTGGGCGGGAGGGGGAGAGACACACAGGTCATGAGCGGGGGTGGGGGGGTTGGAGAGAGACACACGGGGCATGAGCGTGGGGTGGGGTGGAGGGAGAGAGACACACAGGGCATGAGCGGGGGTGGGGGGAAGGGAGAGAGACACGGGGCATGAGCAGGGGTAGGGGGGAGGGAGAGAGACACATGGGGCAAGAGCGGGGGGTGGGCAGGAGGGGGAGAGACACACAGGGCATGAGCGGGGGTGGGGGGAGGGAGAGAGACACACGGGGCATGAGCGGGGGTGGGTGGGAAGGAGAGACACACGGGGCATGAGCGGGGGTGGGGGGAGGGAGAGAGACACACGGGGCATGAGCGGGTGGTGGGGGGAGGGAGAGAGAAACACGGGACATGAGCGGGGGTGGGGGGGAGAGAGAGAGACACATGGGGCATGAGCGGGGGTGGGCGGGAGGGGGAGAGACACACAGGTCATGAGCGGGGGTGGGGGGGTTGGAGAGAGACACACGGGGCATGAGCGTGGGGTGGGGCGGAGGGAGAGAGACACACGGGGCATGAGTAGGGTTGGAGGGGAGGGAGTGAGATACTTGGGGCATGAGCAGGGGGTGGGCGGGAGGGGGAGAGACACAAGGGGCATGAGCGGGGGTGGGGGGGAGGGAGAGAGACACATGGGGCATAAGCGAGGGGTGGGCGTGAGGGGGAGAGACACACAGGGCATGAGCGGGGGTGGGGGGAGGGAGAGAGACACACGGGGCATGAGCGGGTGTGGACGGGAGGGTGAGAGACCCACAGGGCATGAGCGGGAGTGGGGGGGAGGGAGAGAGACACACGGGGCATGAGCGTGGGGTGGGGTGAAGGGAGAGAGACACACGGGGCATGAGCAGGGTTGGAAGGGAGGGAGTGAGACACTCGGGGCATGAGCGGGGGGTGGGCGGGAGGGGGAGAGACAAAAGGGGCATGAGCGGGGGTGGGGGGAGGGAGAGAGACACACGGGGCATGAGCGGGGGTGGGGGAGGGAGAGAGACACATGGGGCATAAGCTGGGGGTAAGCGGGGAGTGGCGGGAGGGGGGACACATGGGGCATGAGTGGGGGTGGGGGGGAGCGAGAGAGACACGGGGCATGAGCGGGGCTGGAGGGGAGGGAGAGAGACACACGGGGCATGAGCAGGGGGTGGGGGGAGGAGGAGAGACACACGGGGCATGAGCGGGGGTGGGGGGGAGAGAGACACACGGGGCATGAGCGTGGGTGGGGGGAGGGAGAGAGACACACGGGGGATGAGCGGGGGGTGGAGGGGAGGGAGAGAGACACACGGGGCATGAGCGGGGTGGGTGGCAACAGGAGACAGAAACGGGGCATGAGCGGGGGTGGGGGGAGGGAGAGAGACACATGGGGCATGAGCGGGGGTGGACTGGAGGGGGAGAGACACACGGGGCATGAGCGGGGGGTGGGCGGGAGGGGGAGAGACACACGGGGCATAAGCAGGGGTGGGGGGGACGGAGAGAGACACTCGGGGCATGAGCGTGGGTGGGGGGAGGGAGAGAGACACACGGGGGATGAGCGGGGGTGGAATGGAGGGGGAGAGACACACGGGGCATGAGCGGGGGGTGGGCGGGAGGGGGAGAGACACACGGGGCATAAGCAGGGGTGGGGGGGACGGAGAGAGACACTCGGGGCATGAGCGAGGGTGGGGGGGAGGGAGAGAGACACATTGGGCATGAGCGGGGGGTGGGCAGGAGGGGGAGAGACACACGGGGCATGGGGTGGGGGGGAGGGTGAGACACACACGGGGCATGAGCAGGGGGTGGGGGGGTCAGAGCGAGACACACAGGGCATGAGCGGGGGTGGGGTGGAGGGAGAGAGACACACGGGGCATGAGCGGGGGTGGGGGAGGGAGACACACGGGGCATGAGCGGGGGCTGGGAGGGAGGGAGTGAGACACACGGCATGAGCAGGGGTGGGGGGAGGGAGAGAGACAAACTGGGCATGAGCAGGGGGTGGGCGGGAGGGGGGAAGACACACGGGGCATGAGCGGGGGTGGGGGGAGGGAGAGAGACACGGGAATGAGCGGGGGTGGGAGGGAGGGAGAGAGACACACGTGGCATGAGCGGGGGCTGGGCGGGAGGGGGAGAGACACACGGGGCATGAGCGGGTGTGGGGGGAGAGAGAGACACACATGGGGCATGAGCGGGCGGTGGCAGGTTGGGGAGAGAGACACGGGGCATGAGCGGGGGTCGATGGGGAGGATTGAGTGACACACAGGGTATGAGCAGGGGTGGGGGGAGGGAGAGAGACACACGGGGCATGAGCGGGGGGTGGGCGGGAGGGGGAGAGCCACACGGGGCATGAGCGGGGTGGGGGAGAGACACACGGGGCATGAGTGGGGGTGGGGGGAGGAAGGGAGAGACACACGGGGCATGAGCGGGGGTGGGGGGAGGGAGAGAGAGACACACAGGGGATGAGCGGGGGTGGAGGGGAGAGTAGAGAGACACACAGGGCTTGAGCGGGGGGTGGGCGGGAGGGGGAGAGACACACGGGGCATGAGCAGGGGGTGGGCGGGAGGGAGAAAGACACACGGGGCATGTTTGGGGGGTGGGCAGTAGGGGGAGAGACACATGGGCATAAGCGGGGGTGGGGGGAGGGAGAGAGACACACAGGGCATGAGCGGGGGTGGGGGAGGGAGAGAGACACACAGGGCATGAGCTGTGGTGTGGGGAGGGAGAGAGACACACGGGGCATGAGCGGGGGGTGGGGGGAGGGAGAGAGACACATGGGGCATGAGCTAGGGGGAGAGACACACAGGGCATGTGCGGGGGTCGGGGGGAGGGAGACAGACACACGGAGCATGAGCAGGGTGTGGAGGGGGCGAGAGACAGATGGGGCATGAGCGGAGGGTGGGCGGGAGGCGGAGAGACACACGGGGCATGAGCGGGGGTGGGGGGTTGTGAGAGAGACACACGGGGGATGAGAAGGAGTGGGGGGATTTAGAGAGACACACGGGGCATGAGCGGGGGTGGGCGGGAGGGGGAGAGACACACGGGGCATGAGCGGGGGGTGTGGGGGAGGGAGACAGACACACTGGGCATGAGCGGGATTGGGGGGAGGGAGAGAGACACATGGGGCATGAGCGGGGGTGAGGAGGGGGGAGAGAGACACACGGGGCATGAGCGGGGGGTGGGCGGGAGGGGGAGAGACACACGGGGCATGAGCGGGGTGGGGGAGAGACACACGGGGCATGAGTGGGGGTGGGGGGAGGAAGGGAGAGACACACGGGGCATGAACGGGGGTGGGGAGAGGGAGAGAGAGACACACAGGGGATGAGCGGGGGGTGGAGGGGAGGGAGAGAGGCACACAGGGCTTGAGCGGGGGGTGGGCGGGAGGGGGAGAGACACACGGGGCATGAGCGGGGTGGGGGGATGGAGAGAGAGACACACAGGGGATGAGCGGGGGTGAAGGGGAGAGTAGAGAGACACACAGGGCTGGAGCGGGGGGTGGGCGGGAGGGGGAGAGACACACGGGGCATGAGCAGGGGGTGGGCGGGAGGGAGAAAGACACACGGGGCATGTTCTGGGGGTGGGCAGTAGGGGGAGAGACACACGGGTATAAGCGGGGGTGGGGGGAGGGAGAGAGACACACAGGGCATGAGCGGGGGTGGGGGAGGGAGAGAGACACACAGGGCATGAGCTGTGGTGGTGGGGAGGGAGAGAGACACACGGGGCATGAGCGGGGGGTGGGGGGAGGGAGAGAGAGACATGGGGCATGAGCTAGGGGGAGAGACACACAGGGCATGAGCGGGGGTGGGGGGAGGGAGACAGACACACGGAGCATGAGCGGGGTGGGGAGGGGGGAGAGAGACAGATGGGGCATGAGCGGAGGGTGGGCGGGAGGCGGAGAGACACACGGGGCATGAGCGAGGGTGGGGGGTTGTGAGAGAGACACACGGGGGATGAGCAGGAGTGGGGGGGATTTAGAGAGACACACTGGGCATGAGCGGGGGTGGGCGGGAGGGGGAGAGACACACGGGGCATGAGCGGGGGGTGTGGGGGAGGAAGACAGACACACTGGGCATGAGCGGGATTGGGGGGAGGGAGAGAGACACATGGGGCATGAGCGGGGGTGAGGAGGGGGGAGAGAGACACACGGGGCATGAGCAGGGGGTGGGCGGGAGGGGGAGAGACACACGGGGCAAGAGCGGGGGTGGGGAGAGACACACAGGGCATGAGCGCGGTGGGGGGAGTGAGAGAGATACACGGGTCATGAGCGGGGGAGGGCAGGAGGGGGAGAGACACACGGGGCATGAGCGGGGTTGGGAGGGAGGGAGAGAGACACACGGGGCATGAGAGGGGGGTGGGAGGGAGGGAGAGAGACACACAGGGCATGAGCGGGGGTGGGGGGAGGGAGAGAGACACACCGGGCATGACCGTGGGGTGGGTGGGAGGGATAGAGACACACGGGGCATGAGCAGGGGTGGGGGGAAGGAGAGAGACACACGGCGTTCGTGTGCAGGCGGCAGATCCCGCTCCTCGGCCCTCCGCTGGCCATCGTGTGCCGATGGCGTGAGCCGGGGGATGGAAGAACAGCAGAGACACGAAGCATGAGTGTGGGTGCGGGGGACAAGAAGGACACATGGGGCATGAGCGGGTGTGGGAGAAACAGGAGACAGTCGGGGGCGTGGGCGAATTTACTGTGCAGGCGGCAGATCCCGCTCTTGCTGACAAAGCCTCTCATGCGAGGAACATAGATGGCAGGCGTCTCTGAAGCCGGACGCACTGCACGCTTTCACCACATCCAATGAGAGACCACGTCAGATGTCTGCGGACATCACGCAAGCTGCTTGCCCAATCACCGTCCTGTCCGCGGAGCGAACAGGGAAGTGTGTCCGCAAAGTGAACACAGATATCACTAATTTTTTTCACTTTCATTTTTGTCATTTTTTTAAAAACTACTGGACGGATTTACCCCAAATAAAGCAAAGCACACTTTCGGGACCAAGCCGCCGCTCCTGCCGCAAATTTGGTGTAAATCCGTCCAGCGGTTTGGGCTGTTGGCGTGAGCACATTTTTTCCCATTATGTCTATGGGAAAAAACAAAAGTTTTGGGACCCCCCCTTATAAATTCTCCCCCCCTGGACGAATCCTCACCAAACTTTGCAAATTCAGAGTGTGCCATATACTTTTTTGCAAAGTTTGGTGAGGATTCGTCCAGGGGGAGCGAAGTTATAAGCCGCCCAAAAAGTACTCTTCCTATGGAAACACCAACTTAACCATAATTACAAACCTATACTACTGTACATCAGTGGTGAAGCTGGTTCTGGCAAAACATTCTTAATCAAAATCATCAGCAAATTCCTTCAACAATTGACAAACAACAAACTGTCAGCTGTTGTCACTGCCCCCACAGGTTTAGCTTCCTACAACATAGGCGGTGTCACTTTACACCGATTACTACTCCTGCCAGTAGAACACCAAAACAAATTAGACTATTACAAATTTTCTACAGAAGCTGCAATGGAACTACACAGAGTATTAAAACAAATGAAAATGCTACTAATAGATGAAGTGAGCATGGTCTCCAACTTAATGTTGGCTTTGATTCACCTCAGATTACAAGAAGTACTCAAAACAAACTACGAAGAGCTCTTTGGAGGAAAACACATTATTTTTTCAGAGATCTTCTTCAATTGACACCAGTGAAAAGTGAGCCTATTTTTAAAACCTTAGGACACAAACTCTGCCGTAAAACAGTTGGCAGCCTAGGAAATGTCTGGCAACATTTCCAATACAGAGAATTAACAGAAAACATGCAGCAATCTGCAGATCTCATTTATGCCAAAGTCTTTAAAAGTATTAGAGTTGGTATACTATCTCATGAAGCACAAACAATATTGAAAACCTGGCACATTCATGCACTTTATGGCGATAATGCATGTGCTACGGATGTTATGGAACAATTTGCAGACAAAAATATCAATTGTATGACCTTAATGCCAACCCTTGCATGATGTTCCAAATTCAATGAAACAATGTTGAAAAACAAAATGCAACCAATAATTGAAATTAGCACCACAGACAAACTAGACGTACATGGTATGACACTACCCATGTGTGAGCCAGCCACAACAAGACTAAATAGTTCAGAAAATTCAATTTCCAACACAGCTGGGTTGGAAAAAATATTAAAATTATCCTTAAACTGTAGAGTAATGCTTAAACGTAACCTTGACGTGGATCAAGGAATAGTTAATGGAGCATTGGGTACAGTTGTTGGCTTTCAAACATACCCACATGACAACAACATTCACTTTGTCAATATTCTCTTTGACAAACTTTCAGAAGTGAAAAGGATAGGACGCTCAACAGCTCGATTCCTTATCTTCAAAGACATGTATGTACGCAGAGAACAATTTTCTCTAACTCTTGCATACGCAGTCACCATTCATACATCACAAGGTCTTACCCTAGACAAAGCATTGATAGATATTGGTAACACAGTCTTTTAAAGAAGGTATGAGCTACGTAGCAATATCTCGCTTACGTACACTTGGTCTATTTCTAATCAACTTTGATGCAAGTAAAGTAAACGCTGATATTCCGTGCATTTTAGAATACAATAGATTTTGTTCACTATACACCCCCCATCTAAAAACATATCCTGTTTCACAAAAAGTAAAACGTTGTAAAAGAAAACTAAATCAAACAGAAAAGCAACAGGATGCCACTGCAAATCCTCCAAAGAGAGTAAAAGAACCTAATACTTCATCAATTACCACAACCAAAGAAGAACCTATCTGTTACGCTCAGCTGGCTCCCACAGGGGCGTTGATCGGACCCGGACAGCTGCGACCTCCTCCAACGTGAAGCATAGTGCAGAGATGACAGACTGGACTGGACCGCCTAACCTCGTCTGCTTGACCTGTAGAAGTATTCTCCTGCAAGTGGAGAAAGGGATTTAGCCACCCGTGGATTCTAGTAATGGCACCCCACTGTTCTCCCCACTAATCACCACCGATTCACTTTCAGTAAGCTCACCTTATGTTTGTAAATGATGAGCTCTCCATCCTGCGTGGAATGCAGGGGCGCGTAGATACCAGTTACTTCACTGGTTTGAAGGCATTGGAAAAGTTCCGGATGAATATTGACTCTGAGGTTCCAGCCAAGAACCCGTAAGTATAAAGTTCAAAGAGTTCAAAATGTCCGATGTTCACTCTTCTACATTCCTTTCTTGTGTTGCAGCTGGGTCCAATGGAAGATTGTCTTGTGCCAGCTGATGGTGTTCAGGTAAGGGTCTGTATTACCCAACACTGTTCGGCAAAAGATGCGTGTGTTTAAATTGCTGGTTTCTCTCTCCTTACAGGTGCGGCGTAAGAAGTTGATGTTTGTTACAGAATAATGCCACTGGTTGTTAATCAGGTAAGTCTATGGTGGAGAGATTGTATTTGTTGGCTTTTTTGGCTCAACTTATGTTTCTTTTGTCCCCTAGATGGTGGAATTCGGCGGAGAAAATGATGGAGGCTGCGCCAGATCGGAAAATGCTGTGAGGACTGGTGAGTATGGTGCGGCGCTGCAGCTGGCGATGTGACGCGTGTAGAATAATGTCCTTTTCAAGTTCGAAGACGTGATGGATCCGGAATTGAGGTAAGGATTGAAATAATATCTGTTTTCCAACCTTTCCTTCTTCTTTCTTCTATTGCTAGGAGCTCTGGATTCGAGACGGGCGTGGCTGAAGAATGGATGCTGACTGCAGGCACGGTGAGCGTTACGCTGCTGGATGTAGAATAACGCAAAGCATGTGCTGCTGTTCGGGCGTGGTTTAAATAGCCTCCAAAGTAATTCCAGGTAAGAAGTCCCTAAAACCACACCCGAGTAAAAAATAGTACCTGTAGTAAAATAGTCCCATCCAGGTCTCACGTTGGCTTGGATTCATTTGCAGCATTGTCTGCATGAGTTAAGTAAAGACTATGAGCCTGGCGCCTATGGCGCTAGGACTGATTTCTATTATGAGCCTGGTGCCTAAGGCACCAGGACTGAAACCAGACAGCCCAAAGCTGGGGCTGCTGGGGTTTTATTAAATATCTGGATGCTTGCTCCCGGGGCTGATGGGCTTGATCCGGATGCCCGGGGGTAGGCATCAAGACACTGTTACTCGTAGTAAATCAAATACTTCTTCAAAGAAACAACACACATTCCGAAAAAATGGCTTGGACACAGACTTATCTGGTCCATTTAAATTTTCAAATATAACTGGTGTAAGTTGCTGCGGAAATGTAGCAATGAATATTCTATTTCAATTACCACCAATTGTTGACAACATTTACTTACACAGTACAGACCAATAGTGTTTGCAAATGTTAGTACTTCATAGAAATGCAACAAATAATCCCGACAACACGTACAGTGTTCATGGAATAAGACAACAATTGGTATACTGTGCTGGAATGGTGAAATTCACAATAAACTCACAGGATGATCCACAAGAATTTCTAATGTACCTACTACAAGTACTGGAAAACAAAAACATACCTATAAATTAAATCTTCCTGATTTCATACATGTGGAAACATACATGCACTCTCTGCAACAATGTGACACAGGAACAAATCCCCAATGAACGCTTTGTGTATGTATCCATACCCAATCGTGAATCCGTTCCATTTCAGCAACTTGTACAAAATGCAAACCATGGTAGATTATGTACTACCTGCAATCCAGATAATCGCTCCACCTTACTAATACAAACACATAGTAAATACGTAATACTAATGCTTCTACGCTACAATGTAGATGGTACCAAAAACAACTGCAAGCTGACTGGATTCAAACATGGTCAAGTGTCACTTGGTAAGAAAACCTTCACAACAATAGGTATAATCTACCACACAGGAGCCACAACCAATGCAGGTCACTATACTGCATATATGAAAAAAAATGTGGATGGTTCGAATGTAAGATAGTACCATTACTCTAAAGCAGAGATTACCAGCAAATCTTACAAACGCTTATTTAATCTACTTAATACCAGCATTTATTGACTAATCTGTACTTAAACATTATCAAAACTTCAATTAAAAAACTATAAACTGTTAGAATATGCCAACAAGTATCTAACTGCCCCAAGATTCGACAACAACTAAACAGATATATGAATACCACTACATTATAACAACAAATAGACAGTTAGAATACACCAACTGGTATCTAACTGCCCCAAGATTTTACAATATCCAAACAGATAAATCAATACCACTTTATTATAACAAGAAATAGACAGTCAGAATATGGCAACAGGTATCTAACTGGCCCAAGATTCTACAACAACTAAACACATAAATGAATACAACTAAATTATATAAAAAAATAAACAGTTAGAATACGCCACCTGGTATCTAACTGCCCCAATATTTTCAATAACCATACAGATAAATCAATACCACTACATTATAACAAAAAATAGACAGTTAGAATACGCCAACTGGTATCTAACTGCCCCAAGGTTTTACAATATCCAAACAGATAAATCAATACCACTTCATTATAACAAAAAATACACAGTTAGAATATGCCAACAGGTATCTAACTTCTCCAAAAATCTGCAACAAGCCAACATATAGAACATTAACCAGAAACAAAAAGTGAACACTGAAAACAAACAAAGAAATAGACTGTAGCATAACAAAAAAAGGGTTAACAACAAACACAGAAACTGAGCACATTTTTTATCACAGAAATTAACAAGGAATATATGTACTCCAGTTACTAAACCAAACAGTAAGTAAATTATAATAAGTACAACCATTGCAGCAAATCACACCCATAGTGGCTTATAACTTTGGTGCTTATAAATTTGGTCTTGGCCATGCAGCCAAGACTCTAGGCCCTGGCCACAACCACCGCAGCAAATCACACCCATAGTAGCTTATAACTTCGGCGCTTATAAATTTGGTCTTGGCTATGCACCCAAGACTCTAGGCCCTGCCCACAATCATCAAAGCATATCACACCCATGCTAGCTTATAACTTCGTTGCTTATAAATTTGTTCTTGGGTGCCAAAGGTTTAAGCCACTATGGGTGTGATATGCTGCTCTGGTTGTGGCCAGGGCCTAGAGTCTTGGGTGCATGGGTGTACGGCCATACACCCAAGACTCTAGGCCCTGGCCACAACCACCGCAGCATATCATACCCATAGACCACTCCCATAGAATCAAACATTTTAACTATGCCATATGGGTACTTTTAATGTCTGCGAACAATGAGTAGTCTTAGAACAATTTCAACTTGCCTATGAACAGTACGGACAGGTATAGTGTCCTCAGGACACCCCCATTTCGTTTATTTACAAACATTTCAGGACACCGCGTGTGTTCTAAGAACAGTTTCAACTTGCCTACGGACAATGCGGACAGGTATAGCGTCCTCAGGACACCCCCATTTTGTTTATTTACGAACATCCCAGGACACTTGATGTGTTCTTAGAACAGTTTCAACTTGCCTACCAACAGTACGGACAGGTATAGCGTCCTCAGGACACCCCCATTTTGTTTATTTATGAAAATCCCAGGACACTTGATGAGTTCTTAGAAGAATTTCAATTTGCCCACGAACAATATGGACAGTGTTCTTAGGACACCCCCATTTTGTTTATTCACAAACATTTCAGGACACCGCCTGTGTTCTTAGAACAGTTTCAACTTGCCTGCGAACAATACGGACAGGCATAGCGTCCTCAGGACACAACCATTTTGTTTATTTATGAACATTTCAGGACACTGCGTATGTTCTAAGAACAATTTCAACTTACCTATGGACAATACGGACAGGTATAGCGTCCTAAGGACACCCCAACGTTATTTATTTACGAACATACCAGGATACCTGGTATAGGGTCCTCAGGACACCCCCATCATTGTGTTTATTTACGAACATCCCAGGACACTTGATGTGTTCTTAGAACAGTTTCAACTTGCCTACCAACAGTACGGACAGGTATAGCGTCCTCAGGACACCCCCATTTTGTTTATTTATGAAAATCCCAGGACACTTGATGAGTTCTTAGAAGAATTTCAATTTGCCCACGAACAATATGGACAGTGTTCTTAGGACACCCCCATTTTGTTTATTCACAAACATTTCAGGACACCGCCTGTGTTCTTAGAACAGTTTCAACTTGCCTGCGAACAATACGGACAGGCATAGCGTCCTCAGGACACACCCATTTTGTTTATTTATGAACATTTCAGGACACTGCGTATGTTCTAAGAACAATTTCAACTTACCTATGGACAATACGGACAGGTATAGCATCCTAAGGACACCCCAACGTTATTTATTTACGAACATCCCAGGATACCTGGTATAGGGTCCTCAGGACACCCCCATCATTGTGTTTATTTACGAACATCCCAGGACACTTGATGAGTTCTTAGAGCAATTTCAACTTGCCCACGAACTATACGGACAGCGTCCTCAAGACACCCCCATTTTGTTTATTGACCAACATCCCAGGACATTTGATGTGTTCTTAGAACAGTTTCAACTTGCCTATGAACCATACTGACAGGTGTAGTGTCCTCAGGACACCCCCATTTCATTTATTTACGAACATTTCAGGACACCTGTCTTGTCCGCGGTCAGAACAAATACAACAGGGGTGCCTGCCACCTAAATAAATACAACATTTAACCCATCTCTTACTCCCCCATCCTCCCCAAACAGTCTTACACGCCAACACACTTGACTAAATAGTATTTTTCCACCAAGTTTCACCACGCTGTCCGCGGATGTCCGTGACTACAAGATGGCGGGCATGCCCAGAAAATCTGACGCACCACATGCTCCAACCGCCCAATCAGCGAGCATGTGCAATGTCCACGGACATGACGCGCATCACCCAGCCAATTAGGACCCTGTCCGCGGAGCTAACAGGGAAGTGTGTCCGCGGACTGAACCTAGATATCACAAATTGTTTGTGACCTACTTTTTGATCATTTTTTAAAAAACTACTGGAAGGATTTTAACCAAATTTGCAAAATCACGCTTTCGGGACCAAGCCGCTGCTCCTGGTCCAAATTTGGTGAAAATCCATCCAGTGGTTTGGGCTGTAGACGTGAGCAAAGTTTTTTCCCCATTCAGTCTATGGGAAAAAAAGAATTTTTGGGACCCCCCCTATAACTTTGTCCCCCCTGGACCAAACCTCACCAAACTTGGCACAAAAATTCAGAGTGACCCATATACCTTTTTTGCAAGGTTTGGTGTGGATTCGTCCAGGGAGAGTGAAGTTATAATCCACCCAAAAAGTGTTCTTCCTATGGAAACAGCAACTTAACCATAACTACACGGCCACTACTACTAATAATAAAATATATATAAATTCAGTGAAAAAACTTTGTTAAACGGACATTATGGTTCAAAGTAAAACCGAAAAACCCCTGAAATTCTGCAGTTATGGTAAGATAAGCAACCATAACTCGCGCCACTGTGCACTGCTAACACTAACACCCAGGACATCAAAGATGACATCACAAATGTCATTGATGACATCACTGATGACATCACATGGCTGGATCTGCCTTTTTTTTTCCTTTACTGACATATCTAAGGCACATAGTTTTCTTCAGTAACAGTCAGGAAGTAAAAACTGAAAAGGTACTATATGTGTAGACTTAGGGTCACGTCAAATCATATGAAACATATACATAGCGGAAGACACAGGCTTAGAAAGAGAGCAATCCTTTCTGTGCATGAAGATAATCATTAGGGTTATAAGCACTTTCTCATAGTTTTATTTTTATTACTCTACCTTCCCTGTATATGCTAATATTTGTATACATTATATACACTCTCCTTTCCTTTGGTTGCAGTCACATAGACATACATATGGTAAGTAGCAGCTTTGAAACAGAGCAATAGTTTCTCTGCATAAAGACAATCAGTTAGGTTATGACCTCTTTCTGCTACTACTTCCGCTTTTTTGTTTACTTCACTCTCCCTGTATATACTCATATTTGTATGTGTTGTTGTCTCTTTGTGTTTTGTCTGTAATAATTATGTATTAAGTGGGTTTTATTATCTACTTATTACATGTTTCACAGTACGCAAAACTCTAATAAGAAAGCAGTTATCATTTCACTATTCGACATGGCAAGATTATGAATATGGCACCTTCATGATATGCTGCACACACTGCCTTTGTTTCTGCATGAGTAGCTTAGTATACTGGATAGATGATCATAATAGAATGCTATTTATATCAATGCATTGCTTAATGCACTAATTAGCTTATGATATTTATCCCAATGATCCTTGACAGTTTTTGGTCAGCATTATAAGAATCCCTTGTACAGAGTTTTTATGAAAAGTAAATGCACATGTGATGTCATCAGTGATGTCATCAATGACATTTGTGATGTCATCTTTGATGTCCTGGGTGTTAGTGTTAGCAGTGCACGGTGGCGCGAGTTATGGTTGCTATCTTTCCATAACTGACTAATTTCAGGGGTTTTTCGGTTTTACTTGGAACCATAACGTCCCTTTAACAAAGTTTTTTCACTGAATTTCATAGGTTTTTAGTAGCGCAACTTAACCATAACGTCCCTTTAACAAAGTTTTTTTTACTGAATTTCATGGGTTTTTAGTAGCGAAACCTAACCATAACGTCCTTTTTACAAAGTTTTTTTACTGAATTTCATAGGTTTTTAATAGCGCAACTTAACCATAACGTCCCTTTAACAAGGTTTTTTTACTGAATTTCATGGGTTTTTAGTAGCGAAACTTAACCATAAAGTCCCTTTTACAAAGTTTTTTTACTGAATTTCATAGGTTTTTAGTAGCGCAACGTATCCATAACGTCCCTTTAACAAAGTTTGTTACTGAATTTCATAGGTTTTTATTAGTACAACTTAACCATAAAGTCATTTTAACATTTTTTTTCCTGAATTTCATAGTTTTTTATTAGTGCAACGCAACCATAACGTCCTTTTCAATGGAGGAAGACCACTAGCATCCTAGGTTCTCAATGTGGGAACCCGGGGTGGTAAAAAAAAGATTTTTCTTCCCAAACCGGGACGCCGCAGGCAGGCGTCCCGGTGTAGGAAGGAAAATCTTTTACCAAGATCGACACCAGGGAAAGGGAAGGCAGGGGGTATAAAGAGAACACAACAGGCCATCGGCGGGGGGGTAGGGAAGACCAGGAGAGAGACACGGGGCATGAGCAGGGGGTGGAAAGAAGGAAGACACGGGGCATGAGCGGGAAAGAAGGGAGACACGGAGCAAAGAGCAGGGGTGGGGGGAAGATAGGAGACATGGGGCATGAGCGGGAAAGAAGGGAGACACGGGCATGAGTGGGAGTTGGGGGGGAAGAAGGGAGACACGGGGCATGAGCGGGGGGTGGGGGTGAACAGTGGAGACACGGGCCATGAGCGGGGGAAAAGGAGGGAGAAAGACACGGAGCATGAGCTGGGGTGGGGGTGAACAGGAGAGACACGGGGCATGAGCGGGGGCAGGGCAAGGTGGGGCCCCCACCCCCGCTCATGCCCCGTGTCTGCCCTGTTCCAACAGTGCAAACACAGGGAATTAGTGGGTGGTGGGGGGGAAAGAAGGGAGACACGGGGCATGAGCGGGGATTGGGGGGGAGGAAGACATGGGGCATGAGCAGGGGGTGGGGGAAGAAGGGAGACACGGGGCATGAGCGAGGGGTGGGTGGAACAAAAGGTCAACAAGGGGCATCATAGGAGGGGGACAAGAGGAAGACACAGGGCATGAGCAGGGGGTGGGAGGGAACAGGAGGAAGACACAGGGCATCAGAGAGGAGTGGGGGGTGGCAGGAGGAAGACACGGGGCATGAGCGGGGGTGGGGGGAACAAGAGGTCAACAAGGGGCATCATAGGAGGGGGGACAAGAAGAAGACACAGGCCATGAGCAGTGGTGGGGGGCAACAGGAGAGAGACACGGGGCATGGGCTGGGGGTGGGGGGTACAGGAGACAGACATGGGGCATGAGCAGGGAGTGGGGGCAACAGGAGAGAGACACGGGGCATGAGCGGGGGTTGGGGGGCAACAGGAGATAGACACGGGGCATGAGCGTGGGGGTGGGGCCAACAGGAGAGAGACACGGGGCAAGAGTGGGGGGTGGGTAGAACAGGAGACAGACACGGGGCATGAGCAGGGTGTGGGGGGCAACAGGAGAGAGACACAGGGCATGAGCGGGGGGTGGGATGCAACAGGAAACAGACACGGGGCATGAGTGGGGCACCGCGGCAGGGATGCCTCCATCAGGCGGAGACGCAAGGACCAGTCATCCTCCCAGGTTTCAACATCTTCTGGGAGCGAGGGGACTGGTGCCTCATCTGCAACAATGGCCGTAGCTGCTGAGAGGAGGACCAAGAAGGTGAAGTTGGTTGTGGGCTCCTCGGCAGCGGGAGGGACAGGTGAGCCCCCACAGGGACAATCCGATGTGGAAGACAGTGGGGAGTCAGCCAGGTTGGTGGTGGACAAGGAGGAGTCCACATCAGCCCAGCACATTGGGCCTGGCGGGGGTGATGAGGCAGGTGCAACTGATGCAGTCCAGGGTCAGGGGCAGGAGGCAGTTCAGGTCACCATGGAGGGGCCTGTGCCTAATCCTATCCCTGACACTGTGCCTGCATCAGTATGCACATGCGGGCATGCCTCAGGCCAGACCCGTCTGCAGGTAGTGGATGTATCCACGTCAACTGATCTTCCACTATCTGCAGGCGAGGCAATTCATGACAGGGTGGATCCCATGCTAGCCGGGATCGCAAGGTAGACAGGCACCATTCGGGTTTGCACATCATAACAAAGAGGTCTATAGCCTCATGAACTGGCTAGCTCAGCACGTTGTCACAAATTTACCACATGTGCTGGGCACTCATCCTCTTCCTCCACTGTGCACCAGTCATCCACCCTGCCGCCTTCCAGCCCAGATGACACCAGGGCCCCCTGTGGACTTGTCCTAACCACAGCAGCCAGCCCGGTGGAGACCACATCCCCGCCACAGTCGGCAGTCGGAGGATCAGCAGAGGTGGTCACCCCAGCAACTGGACCAGTGGCAATGGAGGTAATGCAGGCACCTTGCAGCAGGGCATGTGCATGACTGCCCGGGGGATGTCATCATCCGGAGGCAGTCCCGGAGGCGCAAGCACAGGGCATATCAACGGCAGCAGCAGGCTCGAAGTATGAGGCAACAGGACTCTGAGCCCTCAACATCACAGGGGCAGGTATCGGCCATCAGGTAACGTGGACCTTGGAACAAGGATGTCTTCCGTGTTGTAGCATATTGGCCAGTAAATCAGTGCAGAGCAGCAGCGGGCAGAGGCTGCACAACTCACCATGGCCAGGGCAGAGAACACCCTGCGTTGGGCAGAGAGGCGGGTGGAGTTCCTCGAGGAGACTCACAGCGAGTTTGATCAGAGCACGGAGGAGTCCCTGCGGGCCCTCGAAGGTAGAGCACAGGCCTGCCTCTGGGAGATAGTTGCAGAGTTCGATGATGCCCTGGCTGGAAACCTTAGGAATGGTGACTCGTAGGACTAGCCCGCTGGTTTGTAAATTGTTAATTAGGGTTAGGTTTCATTTTTTAATTCTTTTTATTTGGAGTTACTGGACTTTGCTCTGCATCTTGTACATAGTTATTTTTAATAGGACTTTTAGGATGCTTGGTACATTTTTGGGATCATAGACCCATGAACTTTGTAAATACTTTGGATGTTTTTGTTTTTAAGTAATGTTTTTATTTTTACTATGGAGCAATGGTTTTATTCTGGATTTAATTTGGATTTTCATATGGAACAATAGATATGAACGACATTTTCGAGTCTTTCATTTCTGGAATCAAATTTTTCTTTTTTTATTGAATGGCATTTCAATTGGATTTTTGATGCTGATTATCTCACTGATTTGATTTTAATGTGTTTCTTTTAAATTGTACATCAATAATATATTTTTACAAGTTGGAGTACAAGTGCCTGTATTACGTGTCCCTGCTGTTGTGCAATGTTGTTTGTGTGTGTGCAGACATGCAAGCCTGCAAGTGTGAGTTTGTGATTCTCATGCCATGGGGCATGTGATGGGGAGCAGGACCAATGGATGAGTGTTGAGGTGCACTGTGTGGGTGCAGTGTGTGGTGGGATTTTGGTGGACATATGCTACATAATTGAATGGTGGACAAATGTGTTGGGTGGGGGTTGGGGGACATGAGTCGGGGCCTGCCTGCAGGTTGCCGTCACTGGTGGGGGGACATGAGTCGGGGCCTGCCTGCAGGTTGCTGTCACTGTTGAGGGTGGGGAGACATGAGTCAGGGCCTGCCTGCGGGGTATGTTGATGGGAGGGATGCCTGCATGGTATGTTGACGGGTGAGCTGCCTGTGGGATATGGTCATGGGTGATGGGGGGGTTCCCTTGTGGTGTGGGCTGCCTGCAGGGTATGGTCCCATGTGGGCTGCCTACGGGTATGGTCATGGGTGTTAGGGGGGTCCCTTGCAGTGTGTGCTGTCTGCGGGTATGATCCCATGATGTTCTGCCTGCGGGTATAGTTGCGGGTGATGGGGGGTCGTTTGTGGTGTGGGCTGTCTGCGGGGTATGGTCCCATGTGGGCTTCCTGCGGGTATTGTCACGGTTGTTGGGGGGGTCCCTTGTGGTGTGTGCTGCCTGCGGGGTATGGTCCCATGTGGGCTGCCTGCGGGGTATGGTCACGGGTGATGGGGGTCCCTTGTGATGTGGGCTGCCTGCGGGTATGGTCACGGGGGATGGGGGGTTCCCTTGTGGTGTGGGCTGCCTGTGGGGTATGGTCCCATGTGGGCTTCCTGCGGGTATGGTCACGGGTGTTGGGGGGGTCCCTTGTGGTGTGTGCTGCCTGCGGGGTATGGTCCCATGTGGGCTGCCTGCGGGGTATGGTCACGGGTGATGGGGGTCCCTTGTGATGTGGGCTGCCTGCGGGTATGGTCACGGGGGATGGGGGGTCCCTTGTGGTATGTGCTGCCTGTGGGGTATGGTCCCATGTGGGCTGCCTGCGGGTATGGTCATGGGTGTTGGGGGGATCCCTTATGGTGAGGGCTGCCTGTGGGGTATGGTCCCATGTAGGTTGCCTGCGAGGTATGGTCACGGGTGTTGGGGGGATACCTTGTGGTGTGGGCTGCCTGTGGGGTATGGTCACGGGTGGTCTGCCTGCAGGGTATGGTCACAGGTGTTCGGAGGGTCCCTTGTGGTGTGGGCTGTCTGCGGGTATAGTCAGGGGTGATGGGGGGTCCCTTGTGGTGTGGGCACCTGAGGGTAGGGTCACAGGTGATGGGGGGTCCCATCTGGTGTGGGCTGCCTGCGGGGTATGGTCATGAGTTTTGGTGGGTCCCTTGTGGTGTGGGCTGTCTGTGGGATATGGTCACAGGTGTTGGGGGGTCCCTTGTGGTGTGGGCTGCCTGTTGGTATAGTCACAGGTGACGGAGGGATCCCTTGTGGTGTGGGCTGCCTGCAGGGTATGGTCACAGGTGTTGGGTGGTCACTTGTGGTGTGGGCCTCCTGCGGGGTATGGTCCCATGCCACAAGGGACCCTCCCAACACCTGTGACCATACCCTGCAGGCAGACCACCCATGACCATACCCCGCAGGCAGCCCACGCCACCAAGGCCCCCCCCATCAACCGTGACCATAATCGCAGGCAGCACACCACAAGGAACCCCCAAACACCCGTGATCATACCCTGCAGGCAGCCCAACTGTGACCATACCCCACAGGCAGCCCACACCACAAGGGACCCCCCAACACCCGTGAACATACCACGCAGGCAGCCCACACATGACCGTATCCCGCAGGGAGCCCACACCACAAAGGACCCCCCCCCATCACCCGTGACCATACCCCTCAGGCAGCCCACACCACAAGGGACCCCCCAATCAACAATGACCATACCTGCCGACAGCCCACTTGAGACCATACCTCGCAGGCAGCCCATCATACTGAACCAAACTTAAAAGCCCTCCAAAAGGGGGCTTTCCTATGGGGAGTCTAACTTCATCAGAACTACAGAGTCACAAAATAGGACTTCAAATGAACTAAATAGCATGGTGTATGACGATAGAACAATACAATGACAGCACAACAGCAGGAGTACCATGCAGGACAACAAAGAGAGGCATTGCACTGTTTGTAATAATACACAAATAGTGGGGGACAGCTCTAATTTAAATAATGGGACAAACCATACTGTACATTACACTTTAACAACACGATAGCAGTGTGTTAGTTACCATCAGAATTGTTGAACAGCATGAAACGAGAAGAGTAATATAGTATAAACCCGTGGTGTAAGAGCTAAAAAGAAAACAGCACCATGTGTGCCCAGCTTTCATAAACCTACAACACGGTGAATTCCAGCACTGTATCAGTTTTAAATTATGTTTTCTGAACTGGTGGGAGCAGCTCCCAGCAGAGCTGACGGTATGTGCATTCACTTTGGCTATGAGTGATTGATTATCTGTACAGGTGAGTGAGTTGGTTAGAGCAGATTGGAAATGTATCAGAAAGTAGGTGGACCACCCAGGGCTTCCCCCATTTGACACAATGGGATATCCGTGCAACATGTACAGAATACCAACCTGGTACTTTATCTATCTCGGTTTGATTTGTGAAATTAAGATGTGATGGAAGGACAAACACATGCATGAGAGTTACTATAGGATCTCCCGTGGGTACTGACATGTTATGGTGATATAGGGAGAACCAGAGTCACTTCCTGGACCACACAAGCCAAACACAAATGTAATTTTCCTCCCATCCGAATGCCTGGAATCAGATCCTAATTTCGCCATGTACCGTCATATTTGTGGGCAAGCAATGCAACCTTATCCCCTGTATGAGGCCTTTGGTATGGTGAGGGGCCACTGCTGAAAGTATTTCTCTCAAATCTCTCCCCTACGCCATCTCAATCACAAGTAAGGGGACTAGAGAGCAACTCATGGCACCTCTCATCAGTGTGGCACAAGACAAACACACTGACCACCGGCACGGTTTTGCTGAACTGAGGGCATAGGGATGTATGATGATGCGCAAATGATTCGCGGAATACAATGTCAATTGAATACTGATCCTACATGTTAAAGATGTTATCACAGGACAGCTAAAAACAAACAAGCACAGGACCTCTCAACAAAATATTCCTCGGCTTCAGGAATTACAGAAAGCCAGGGTTGAAATGATGTGGGTGCATAGACTCATGAACAAGGTGGAGTCCAATTGTTTTTTGTTAAAATACTATCATAGTAGACATGACCACATTTCGAAGTAGCATACATGTGTGCTTGTTTTTGATTCGACTTATATGGATTCGTTCACAGAATCTTAAACTTTTGGCAATGAAAGACAGGCTGAACGCGAACTCTCTATTTATCTCTGCCATCAGACTGATTTTTTTGAACAGTGACAACAAATATTTGAGCGGTCTGCATATTTCTTTGAGTGTGTCAGCATTTGTTGAAATTATATGGCTTCGATTCATGGTGTCATATATTCTTTTGAGTTTTCAGGCAACCATGTGCCATTTTTCACTACGTACAGATAGAAGGCCTGCAGTTGGAATATGATTTAAAGATAATGCCATCCAGGTCAAATTATTTGTTAACAATAGGTAAAGGCAACTATTATTCCTTTGTAATGTAAATTGGATCGGTTTGACGTTTAGATATTATGATTGGGTCCTGATGAAGACATGGAGGTCAAATGTATGGACAAACATGATGAAACTATTGATTACGTCTCTATTTAATTGGAAGTAATTGCACTCAGATATCCTGAAAGCAGCAACATTTTTGTCTTGCCTCCACTAGTCAACCATAACTAAACGTTGCATGATGTCTATGGGACCCTTGTGCTTATTATGAAGAATTGTAGTTATTGTATGTATTTGTTTTATATTTATGCATTTGATTATTTGTATGTATTGCTGATTTCTAATGCACCTATACACAAGTCTTTCAGGGCACAGAAAGGCAGGAGGTATGGTGGAACAGATAGGAGAAAGTAGCAATACTAATAGGCCATGCACAATTCAGATTGTGCAAGTGCAGTAAAGATAAGTGCAAAGGGGAGGGGAGGTGGGGAAGTGCCGGAGCTGGGTGGAAAGTCCCAGGAGAGGGAAGTGTCAGGGGGGGCTGGGTGGGCAGGGCCAGGGGAGGAAAGGGGTGAAGGGGGTCCACAAATAAGTGCAGGCTCAGGGACTTGGATGGCTACAGGAGTGCAGGTCAGCCAGGCAAGTGTAGGCGGGAGGTCTGAGGGGACAAGTGCAGGTAGAGAATTGGGAGGGGTCAGGGGACGGAAAGCGCAGAGGTAGACTGGGCAGGGGGGACCAGGTGCCTTTCATGACTCGGAGGGAACCAGGCTGCCAGTCGCAGACAGAAGGGAACTTTAGCATGGGAGGGGGAAGAAAGAAGAGAAAAGGAAGGTCTTGTGGAGCTATCGGAACATCCAGAGATCCAGCTCAATTCTCAGAGGGCTAGGGAGGCCATTACAGAGTGAGGCACCTGCAGAGGAGAGAGATATGCCCCCCCCACACTCTCTGTTTAGAAAAACATCTGGTTTGCAGAGAGTTAGAGCTAGAAAAAGTGAAGGGTACTAGTAGAAAGGTATTTGGGGAGAGGGAGTTGGATGTAGTGAGGTCCCTGGCCCCAGAAAGCCTTGTCGGTGATGCAGATGGTTTTGCAAGTCTTTGTGTTCTTCACCAAAAGTTACCTTCCATATCCAACGAATAATCTATGCACATGGCTGTCCATTACTGAGGAGAAACTACTGCTTTAAAATTGAAATAAATGCAACACTTTCACACCCGCACTTTTCGAGAACCTTTATGCTCCCATGTTGCTCCTCGTCACTACAACTGCAAAAAGGCAAATTGTTTTCTGCTGATCATCCTAAATTATTGTTATCACATTTTCATTGTTGATAATTATTGTCCAAATACTGTTGATGAAGCAGTCAGATGGTAGACTGTACCCATGACATGCACAGAGCGGGAGTATATAGCTATAAAAAATCAATAATGCAAAAACATATTTCAACAATCAGTTTACAATTAGCTATACACAGTGCATTCTTATTTCGGCTAAAAATTAAAGTTTCACGTACAATTTACAATATGTACTCTTTGCGACAAATCGACCATTCTTCCGTCACAGCGTTCATCATATGGGACACAGTACACTTTCTATGCTTCAATAACTATTACTTAAAATCTTGCTTACATTTAGTTTTGCAAATCAATGCTTCCAATGTTGTGGACGATCAACCGCTTCACAACACAATTTCCTGAAATAGAAACTTTACTTTACAATTTCTGGTTTTAATACAGTAAATCATATAATTTCTTTGTGGATTGTGGACACATTTACTCCCATAAATTCTTAGTGCCCTGTTTTGAAGGACACATAACAATGACACCCTTCATGCAGCATGCACAGTGTACCCAAGTCAGTTTAGTTTCTGGAAAAACATGCCACAAAAACTAAAAATATTACTGGCAAACAGTGTACTACAAAAACAACCAAATATTTCAGGTAGACCACATATCACAATATCAACAAAAATAACCTCATGTGTGGTGCACACAGGCACAGATTTCCCTTCACGTGAATGGTGCCTTCTGCTCTCAGCTATGCAAAGCATTTCCCTAGCAGAGAGTTGGAGCGGCAAGATCAAATGTATTGTGAAGAAAAGTAGTTTGTCAGAAAGAGCTGTACCAACCTATTATAGTATCTACTTTCCAGTGTGTCCAAACTTCATTTACTTTATTCATTTATTTTTTGGTTATTTGTGAAGCCTCTAAACCCCCCCCCCCTAAAAATGTGCACGTCGGCACAAGACCAAAAAAGGGTGGTGAGCTTCTGTCTACATCTATTCTCGCAATCAAATCCATTTCTGCATTCATGCAGGCGCCCCTCATTGTGCTGTGCATTAAGATGTAAATGTGCAAAGACCACAGGCACATGTTCATAATGCGCATTGGCAATACAAATTCCTTCACCCGTTACTTCAATTTTGGCTAACAATGTGGCACATAAAGTCTTCATCTATTGCAATCTGCAGCACTTCCCATAGTATCTACTTTCCAGCGTGTCCAAACTTTACTTACTTTATTAATTTATGTCTTGGTTATTTGTGATGCTCCTAAAACCACACCAAAAGAAGGTGGTGGGGCCAGGGAACAAAACAACAACAATTTAATATAATAAGTAATTTGTAACACACCAGTATACAGGTGGTTCTAGGTGCAACTTAACAAAGAAGGGAACAAAAGTAAACAGAATAAATGATCTTAGTAGTTCTTGTGTCATTCATATCACATGAGTGCAACAGGCAACAAGAAGAGAAGTGCATTGGGGATGGAAGAGGAGAGTGCAATAATGAATCTCCAGTTAGTGACGCCAGAGTGGCCAGTTCTAAATAAGGGCAAATAGTCATGGCACCATGTGCTTGCAGATACAGTCATAGTGTGTGGTGGGCCCGAAGACAGTTCATGGAGCTACTGGTGATAAGGTGCCTGCTCCCCATAAGGTTTACCGGGTGGCCAGGTAACTAGTTAATGCAGCAACAGCATCTAACCTCTAATGTAGTTAGAATATGTCAACAGGTATCTAACTATTTCAAGCATTCCCTTAATTCAACATACTGAAAACAAGCATACTATCACCTTTACACTCAAGTAACTGTATTTGTTTTTTATGTTATCCAGTATGGATTTCCTTCTCCCAATGACCCAATCATTACATAATGGCTAAACAACAGCAGTGTGTCAACAAACTAAGGTTCCACCAAGCATAGTAGTTAAAATATACTGTTTATGAGGGTTTGAAAAAGCAAATTTATATTCCAAACTGTACAGCACTACATCTTTTGAACTTTTATGCTAAACCAATTGTACTGTGTTTTTTTTCCACAAAACAAAACCAGAGATTGCAGCTTCATGATGTTGCAACACTAAGTAGCCACAGCAATTGTAATCAACGACATAAAATGTGAGCACTATCCTCAATAGTAATACAATTCAATTACATAATACCTCCATATTACAAACACTTTATACTCCCACTACTCTCCCACTACATTACGTACACTTACTTTACACATATTGCTATTATGGTGATTATGGCCATACTCCGACTACATTACCTATAATTACAATACACATATTACTACTGTAGTCATTGTGGGCAGTGCACATATTCTGGGGGGGGCATGGCCACACAATAAACTGTATAACAAGTATGTATCATACACGGTCAACAAATAAAACTCATCCCCACAACCCTGCAATCAAAATAATGTCTGCAGACATCGAAATTGACCGCAGTTACCAGCGGCATTTGCAAACTCTTTTATCACCTATAAAAACAGTTCTACACTAACTTCATTAAACTTCCCTACCATTTCCACACACTCTTTCAGCCATCAAATAACCTCAAATGTTTATCCCAAGCTCTCTGTTCAGAACGCTGGCCGCAAACTACCCCTCAAGCAGCTACAGCACCTGCCCGCCTTTTTCAGCCCATAAAAATAGCCCCATATCATCTTTTTGCAACTCCAGGATCCTTCTCAGCCCCTCTTTCCACCACCAAATAACCAAAAATGTGTTTTCCAAATGCTTTCCCCACTGTGGCGTCCACGGTCAGCTTCAACTGTCCGAGGCTCCAACATGGCGAGCGTTTCCAAAAATCTAACCACCTCACATTTTGCATTGACCAATCATCGGGCTAAAAGAGAAGTGAGCTTGCGGACCGAACCCAGATAACACTTATTTTTTGGGGCCTACTTTTTAGTCCATTAAAAACAATTACTTTACAGATTTACACCAAATTTACAAAGGCATGCTTTCGGGTCAAAGCCACCACTCCTGCCATGAATTTCGTGAAAATCCATCCAGCGGTTTGGGCACTAGACGTGAGCAATTCTTTTTTTCCATTCCGTCTATGGGAAAAACCACACATTTTGTGACCCCTCCTATAACTTTGCCCTCCCTTAACTAAACCTCACCAATCTTCGCAGGATTTATCTGACGAGGCCATATAATTTTTTGCAAAGTTTCCTGAGGATTCATTCAGAGGGGCCAAGTGTTAAGCCACCCAAAAAGTGCTCTTCCTTTGGGTTTAGCAACTTTACCATAACTACAGGGCCGCTACTGCAGGCCCTGTAATAAATATATATATTCAAGGACTTTTTTTAGTTGGAAGGACGTTAAGGTGAGAACTTAATGCAACAAAACCCTGGATATTCAGCTAAAGCCACCTTAACTTCACTCTCCCAGTTGCGCAGACTATGACCACAGTGATGACATCACTGATCACACCACTGATGACATCACTAATTATATGTTGTATGAGAACAATGATGACATTACAAATCACATCACTGATGCCATCACTGGTGACAACACTAATTGCATTGTACATAACTGATTACATCAATAATGGAATTAGACATAACATAATGTACAAATTAGCTCATGAAAACTTTGATTAACTTATTAACAATTTAGGCCATGGATTTGGCCATGACAAAGACTGGGGCACTAAACAGCACCAAAGGACAGAGCTAGTGGTCAGTTAGTGTTAAAAAATACAAATGTGCATGGTTAAAAGCCATGCCTCGTAGGCCATCACTTTTTTTAAATATACAGTGGGCAAAGTTGAAAGCTGTAGTGAGTGGCCATGGTTAGAGGCCATAGCTAGGGCCCATTATTTTGTCTATACAGTCAGCACAGCCAAAGACTGTGGTCACTGGCTAGTATTGTGTTGAAGACCATGGCTAGTGGCTGGTTAGTGTGTGTAATATACAGTGGGTACAGTCGAAAGCCCTAGCTACTGGCTGGTTAGTGTTGTGTAATGCACAGTGGGCACAGCTGAAGGTCATCGCTTATTGCATTTTATTATTTTGAAATATACAGTGCGCATGTCCAAAAGTTGTACAAACTGATCAAGATCAAAGGCCATGGCTAATGGTCTAGTGATATGTTAGACTATATAGTGGGCACAGCAAAGATTGTGGCCAGTATTGTGCTAAAGTCCATGGCTAGTGCCGAATCCAGTTGTAAGTTATATACAGTGGTAAAGACCAACATCTATAGTTAGTGCAAATGGGTAAAGGTTGTGACCACTGTCCATAGCTGAAGGCCATGATAAATACCCATTTATGTGTTAAAATATATTTGGCCATGCACACTGACCATGGCGGAAGGCCATGCTAATGCCAGTTAATGTTGTAATATAATTAGTGATGTGATCGGTGATGTTATGTTAAAGTTAATGTTAAACGATATTTGTACCATGCACTATCACCACCAGAGTGGTCCCCTGGTGCTCTGGCAGACCTGAAAAGAAAAAGAGGGTGGGGGTGAAGTTATTGTGAACAAGCAGGATAAGTACAAGAGAGCATTGATGTGCTGTTGGCAGCTTCAGTTCAGTTAACACTGTCGCTGAGCTTGGGAGTGCTTTTCAGGTCGGTAGCCGTTGTGTGCTGTTGTGAGAAGCTATGTGTGGTTTGTTTTGGTTTTGCAGTGTAGTGAAGTTTGTGCGGTTTGTTGTGCTTAAGGTTTGCGGTTCTGTTTGGTTAGAGTTTGAGAGGTGTATGCAGAGGGTTGAGATTGTTAGTGTGTTGGTTATTGTCCTGGCTGTCTACAGGAGATATGTGCTAAATTTCTGCCTACTTTCTAGGTGTGGCTTGTGAATATCTCTGCATCTCTATCTAGATCCGGCACTGGCTAATATTCACAATCCTGTCTATATATAATGCACGCCAACATTCACTAATATATCCAGATGTGGCACTGACCTAACTTCAAAACCTGTCTTGATGCGATTCAGGCTAGCATTCACAATTCCATCCAAGTGTGGCATTGTTAAATTCATAGTGCAGTCTAGATAGGGCAATGGCTAATATTTGCTATTCTATCTAAATGTGGCACTGGCCGACATTCATAATCCTGTCTAGAGGTGACGCAGGCTAACTTTCACAATTCTATCCGAGAGCAGCACTTTCTCACAATTCACAATTGAATCCAAGTGTGTAACTTACTGACCTTCACAATCCTATCTAGATTCGACGCAGGCCAACACACACAACTCTAACCAAATGTGGCACTTGCCATCATCCACAATTCTGTACGGGTCTGGCACAGGCTAATATTCACAAATCTATCTAAATGTGGTACTTGCTATCATTCACACTTCTGTCTGGAGATGTATGCTAATTTCTGCCCTCATGGGGTTGTCTCTTGTTTTTTTATTCCACCTCACGTCATCTCTCTTGTAGTTGTGGGAGTTTCCCTTAGTCTGTTCTGGGTGTTGTCTGTGTCATCATATATTCTGTCAATCTGTTCTTTGTGTTTCCTTTTTGATTTTTCAGTTGTTTCAGTTTGGTTCTGAGGTGTTGAAGAGACAGTTTTTTTAGAAGTTTGCTAAATTTCAGAGGGTCTTTGGTGTTTCTTATTTATTTTGGGATGTTGTTACAGGTTTTTGCGGCCAGGTGGGAGAAAGAGGAACACCCTAGTTTTTTCTTGATGTATGGTTTTGGTTCCAGGTGGATTTCATTACTTGATCTGAGGAGTCTTGTTGGCTTGTAGATTGTTATTTTCTTTTGTAGGAATTCAGCTCCTGTCCACTGATTGCCCTGTGTGTTATGCACATTGTTTTCAATGTGATACGATCTTTGATTGGGAGCCAGTGTAGTGTTTTTAGTGCTGGAGTGATGTGGTCTCTTCTGGATAGCTTGAGGAGGAGTCTGGCTGCTGCATTTTGGATACTTTGTAGTTTCTTCAGGAGGTATTCTGGTATCCCAAGGTGCGTAGTTGATTCTTGACATGAGGAGGGCGATGATTGACGGTGTGGGTGAAAGAGAGGAAAGATAGGATTCTTCTTGTTGTGTGAAGGAGGAAGAAGCATGTCTTGATTATTGCATTTACTTGTGCTTCTAAGGTTAGGGCATTGTCCATTAGGACTCCCAGATATTTTACTACCTTAGATGGTGTCGGCGTGGTTCCCATTTCTGTCGGCCAGGGACTGTAGGTTTTGTTCTCTTGGTTTTTGGATATAATCATGATTTCTGTCTTTCCTGGGTTGATTTTCAAGTTGTTGTCGTTCATCCAGTCAAATACTTCTTTTAGTCATTCTATTAGGGTTGAGTGATCGGCTTGAGTATCTTCGGTTTTGTAGATGATTTGAGTGTCGTCTGCATAGTTGTAGCATGTCATTTTGTATTTTTTGAAGATCCTGATTACTGGAGCCTGGTAGATGTTGAAGTGTAGTGGTGATAGTTGGGATCCTTGTGGTAATCCACAGTCGTTAACTTGTGGAGTAGATTTGAAGGGTTGTATCCATACGGTTTCTGTTCTGTCTGCTGGGAATGATTTAATCCAAAGTAATCCAAAGTAGTGCCATCTCGGTTATAACTATTTCTTCCAGTCTTTTGGTTAGGGTGTCATAGATTACTGTGTTAAAGGCTGCAGAGAGGTGGAGCAGAAACAGTGCTAAGGTTGTGTTGGAGTCTGCGTTTGTTTTTAGTTCATCCCAGATGGATAGTAGTGCCGATTCTGTTCCTCTTTCGGGTCTAAAGCCGATTTGTGCTTGGTCTAGCAAGTGATGTTTTTCTACATGTACTTGGGTGAATTTGTATACAAATACAAAGTTTTGCGGGGTAGGGAATGTTTTAAAACGGTCTGTAGTTGGAGAGGTCTTCCACATTGTCATTTGTGTTTTTCAAAAGCGGCTTAATATAAGCTGATTTGAAGGATCGTGGTACAGTTACTGTTGTGAGTGACAGATTTAAGAGGTTTCTGTAGTGTTCTGATGGCGTTCCTTGTGTTAGGATTGATTTGTAGATGTCAGTGGGACAGGGATCCATGGGTGATCCCGCTTTCTTGCTGTGTTTCACACAGCTTGATGAATGCCCCTCCTGATTTTTCAAGGAAGTTTTGGAGTTTGTGCTGTGGCTCCTCGTCAGGTCCGGTTAGTTGAATATTAGGGTTGGTTGGTATGTTTTGGATGATTTGTCAGATGTCATTGATTTTGTTCTTGAAAGGGTCTGCAAAATCGTTTCATAGTTTCTCTGAGGGGGTTGGAGTGATGTCGCAACCAGGTGGGTTTCTCATTTCTTTCATGATGTTGAACATTTATTTTTGTGTGTTGGTGGCATTGGTGATTCTGTCATCATAATGCCTTCTGTTTGCCTTTTGACTTTCCTTCTTGTTTGATCGGATTTGTTTCTGGAACTGGGTTTTCATATCTTGGTTGCATCGTTTTCTCCATTGCAGTTACAGCTTCTTGTTGTTCTTTTTCGTGGTGTTTAGTAGTGGGGTGAACCAATTTGTCATTGCTCTTTTTCTTGAGGGGGGTAAATGGTTTTTCCAGGACAATGTTTTCAATTGTATCAGAAATCCATTTGTGGAGTAGTTCCACTTTCCCGTCTAGTTTCTTTATGCAGTGGTTATGATCTTAAGGGACTGGATGCTGATTTGAGTTTGTAGTGTGATCACAAATGGGATGATGAGATGGCCGCTCCAAAGTATTTGTATCGGTGGTGCCGTGGTGATACATTTTTTCTTGGTGAAGATTGCGTCAAGGGTGTGTCCTGCCGAGTGTGTTGCCCCTTTGACCAACTGTTGTAATGTCATGGTTTTTAGCTGCCCAATTAGTGAGTTTTGAGAGGTGGCGTGTTTTTCTTCGAACCAAATGTTGAAGTCCCCCAGGATTATTAGATGTTCGTGTTTGATGGCTATGTTGGTGATGTCTTCTATGAAGTTGTTGACGAAGGTTGCATCATATGTCGGTGGTTTGTAAACCAGTATGAATTTGATGTTTGTTTTTGGATGATTCACTGATAGGTGTATGATTATGGTTTCGCAGTTGCTGATGTTAAGAGAATTGTCTGTTTTTACTTTCAGGTGTTCTTTGAATGCTATGACGAGGTCTCCTCCTTTTTTATTTTTCCTGTTTACCTGAAGGCATTTGAAGTTGGCAGGGAGCCAGCTTTGGAGTGTGATTTTGTAGTTGTCATCCAGCCATGTTTCTGTGATGAATAGGATGTCAATGCTGTTGTCGCAGAAAATGTCAAAGATCTCTATTTAGTGTTTTGACATGGGTCTTGTATTTATTTGGTTGCAGTGGATTTTAAAGGTGTAATTTGGTTGGTGCTTTATTGTCAGCGTTGTTTTATGACTAGTGTTAAGGTTTCCTTCCAGGTCAATTTCTAGTTGAGGTGTTGGTACAGTTGTGTCTGTGTCGTTGAAAAGCTCTTCCAGGTTCAGTCTTGGGTTTTTGTTTTCATCAGGTTAAACTTACACATTTTGTGGCTGTCTAGCGGAATGTCCTCTTGTTTTGGTGATGTAAAGAGTTAGGGCGTTGATTGTGTTCTTATTATTTCTCTCTTTGTCCCTTCTTCTTCTCCAAGGTTGAGTTTGGTTGTTGGTCATTCTTGATTTGTACTTTGGGTTGGCCCATTTCCGGTGAGTGGATATTTACGAGGTATGGCATTAGTTAAAGGGATTTCTCTCTTCTGTTTGCGCTGGTTATGTTGGTTTTCTTGTCTGTGGGAGTGTGTTCTGCAGTTGTGAGTCTTCAGTTCGGTTTGTTCTTTCTGCTCTTTGTCGTTCATTTGGTCCAATTCGTTTGCGCAGCATTTTGAGCTTGAGTGTTTTTCCTTTAGTTTATTCTTTGATTCGTTGTTGCAAGGTTGGTCTTTGTGCTTTTGGTCCGGCTGTCTTGTGGTGTTGGACTGAGTTTGGGGGATTGTCTGGTGCAAGGTTGGGCTCTGTCTGTTGTGGTGGTCTGGTCTAGTCTAGTGATATTGCTGGGGTAGTTCAGTAGCTGTCTCGTGTTAGGGTGGTCCAGTTGGGGGGTCCACAAGGGTTACATCACTGGGGTAATCTAGTGGCTGTCCCTAATGTGGGTCTTGCTGGAAGACTTACAGCAGTAAATCTCTGTGGAGTGAAGCAGGCTACAGCTTACAACCACAGTATTATCCTAGAGGGCGTAAACTGATAATCACAGCGCTATCCTAGAGGGCAGGAGCTAATAATCACAGTACTATTCTATAGTGGTGCTCTCTAGATATGAATTAGGTCATTATGTGCTAATCTCTTAAGTGTAGTGCTCAGTCTAACAATCAATCAGAGTATTAACCTGAGGAACAAGGCAATAATCACAGTACTTTCCTAGAGGGCACAAGCTAATAATCACAGTATTGTCCCAGAAAGTGAAATCTAATAATCACAGTACTATCCTAGAGAGCACAAGCTAATAGTCACAGTCATATCCTAGAGGGCACAAGCTAATAATCACAGTGCTATTCTATAGGGGTGCTTTGTAGATGTGAATCAGGTCAATGTGTGCTAATCTCTAAGGCAAGGGCACGGTCTATCAATCATAGTATTATCCCAAGGAACAAGCCAATAAGCACAGTTGTATCCTAGATTGCACACACTGTAATCACAGTACTGACCTAGAGAGAACAATGCTAATGATCACAGTACTATCCTAGAGGGTGCAAGCTAATAATCACAGTACTAGGCTAGTGGGAGCAAGCTAATAATCACAGTATTATCCCAGAGTCACAGTCTGATAATCACAGTGATGTTCTGAAGTGGTGCTTTCTAGATGTGAATCAGGTGAATGTGTGCTAATCTCTAAGGGTAGGGCACAGTCTAACAATCACAGTAATATCCTAAGGAACAAGCCAATAATCACAGTAGTATAAAAGACTGCACACGCTATATTCACAGTATTATCCTAGAGGGCACAATGCTTATAATCACAGTACTAGCCTAGAGGGCACAAGATAATAATCACAGTACTAGCCTAGAGAGTGCAAGCTAAAAATCACAGTGCTATCCTAGAGGGTGCAAGCTAACAATCACAGCACTATCCCAGAAGGACAGGCTAATAATCACATTGCTATTATGTAGTGGTGCTTTCTAGATGTGAATCAGGTCAATGTGTGCTAATCTATAAGGGTAGGGCACAGTCTAACAATCACAGGATTATCTTAAGGAACAAGCCAACAATCACAGTAGTATACTAGAGTGCACAAGCTATATTCACAGTGCTATCCTAGAGGGTGCAAGCTAATAATCACAGTACTAGCCTAGAGGGCACAAGCTGATAATCACAGTGCTATCCTAGAGGGCACAAGATAATAATCACAGTACTAGCCTAGAGAGTGCAAGCTAATAATCACAGTGCTATCCTAGAGGGTGCAATCTAACAATCACAGTACTATCCCAGAGGCACAGGCTAATAATCACATTGTTATTTTGTAGTGGTGTTTTTTAGATGTGAATCAGGTAAATCTGTTCTAATCTCTAAGGGTAGGGCACAGTCTAACAATCACAGTATTATCCCAAGAAACAAGCTAATAATCACAGTACTAGCCTAGAGGGCACAAGCTAATAATCACAGTACTAGCCTAGAGGGTGCAAGATAATAATCACAGTACTAGCCTAGAGAGTGCAAGCTAAAAATCACAGTGCTATCCTAGAGGGTGCAAGCTAACAATCACAGTACTATTCCAGAGGCACAGGCTAATAATCACATTGCTATTATGTAGTGGTGCTTTCTAGATGTGAATCAGGTAAATGGGTTCTAATCTCTAAGGGTAGGGCACAGTCTAACAGTCACAGTATTATCCTAAGAAACAAGCTAATAATCACAGTGCTAGCCTAGAGGGTGCAAGCTAATAATCACAGTACTAGCCTAGAGTTTGCAAGCTGATAATCACAGTGCTAGCCTGGATGGTTCAAGCTAATACTCACAGTGACAGCCTAGAGTGTGCAAGCTGATAATCACAGTGCTAGCTTAGAGGGAGCAAGTTAATAATCAAAGTGCAAGTCTAGAGTGTGCAAGCTAATAATCACAGTTCTAGCCTAGAGGGTGCAAGCTAATGATCACAGTACTATCCCCGAGGCACAGGCTAATAATCAGAGTGCTTTTGTGTAGTGGTGCTTTCTAGATGTGAATCAGGTCAATGTGTGCTAATCTATAAGGGTAGGGCACAGTCTGACAATCACAGGATTATCTTAAGGAACAAGCCAATAATCACAGTAGTATCCTAGAGTGCACAAGCTATATTCACAGTGCTATCCTAGAGGGTGCAAGCTAATAATCACAGTACTAGCCTAGAGGGCACAAGCTGATAATCACAGTGTTATCCTAGAGGGCACAAGATAATAATCACAGTACTAGCCTAGAGAGTGCAAGCTAATAATCACAGTGCTATCCTAGAGGGTGCAATCTAACAATCACAGTACTATCCCAGAGGCACAGGCTAATAATCACATTGCTATTATGTAGTGGTGTTTTCTAGATGTGAATCAGGTAAATCTGTTCTAATCTCTAAGGGTAGGGCACAGTCTAACAATCACAGTATTATCCCAAGAAACAAGCTAATAATCACAGTACTAGCCTAGAGGGCACAAGCTAATAATCACAGTACTAGCCTAGAGGGTGCAAGCTGATCATCACGGTGCTAGTCTAGAGGGTGCAAGCTAATTATCACAGTACTAGCCTAGAGGGCACAAGCTGATTGTCACAGTGCTAACCTAAAGGGTGCAAGATAATAATCACGGTACTAGCCTAGAGGACACACGCTAATAATCACACTACCAGCCTAGAGGGTGCAAGCCGATAATCACAGTGTTAGCCTAGAGTGTGCAAGCTGATAATCACAGTACAAGCATAGAGGATGCAATATAATAATCACAGTACTAGCCTAGAGGGTGCAAGCTAATACTCACAGTACTAGCCTAGAGGGCACAAGCTGATAATCACAGTGCTATCCTAGGGGGCTCACGCTGATAATCACAGTACCAACCTGGAGGGTGCAAGCTAATAATCACAGTACTATCCCAGAGGCACAGGCTAATAATCACAGTGCTGTTCTGTAATGGTGCTTTCTAGATGTGAATCAGGTCAATGTATGCTAATCTCTAAGGGTAGGGCACAGTCTAACAATCACAGTATTATCCTAAGGAACAAGCCAATAATCACAGTACTATCCTAGAGTGCACAAGCTAATTATCACAGTAGTATTACAATGTGAGTAGGTTTGTTATGTGGTAAGACTTCCAGAGTAGAGTGATTGCTCTACTCCCCACCCTGGCCACCCTGCCTTGTTTGTCGCTGCTGGTTGACTGGCTGGATTCTGGCTTCCCCTGCTGACACCTGCAGACACAACCTGGATCTGCCTCTGTTGGAACTGCCCTTTGCTTCAGGGGCCTTAGTCAGAGGGGCTGCCGGACAGAGGGCTGTCCTGGGAGGGTCCAAGACCTCATAACCTCACTAGGTGCTCAAAAGGTCATAGGGCTTGCACACCAGCAGGGTTGGTAACCACCTCAAGTGAAAAGGCAAAATCAGCCAATCACGGATGGAGGGCGGGTTGGGAGGCTGGAGGAGGGAGGGGAACACCTGGAACAACAAGAGAGGAAGGGGAAATGGAGACACTGCATGTAGGGGCCTGGGGGCAGAAAAACAAACGAAAGGTGCACTGGTCTAGGTCCAGGAGGGTCCAAGACCTTGTTACCTCACCTGGAGCTCAAGTGGTCGTAATGCTCGCACACCAGCAGGGTCAGTAACCACCTCAAGTGACAAGGCCTTAATCAGCCAATCACAGATGGAGAGCAGGCTGGGAGGCGGGAGGAGGGAGGGGAACACGCGGAGCAACAAGAGGAGAAGGGGAAATGGAGACGCTGCACACAGGGTCCTGGAGGCAGAAAAACAAATCAAAGGCCCACTGGTCTAGGCCCAGGAGGGTCCAAGACCTTGTTACCTCACCTGGGGCTCAAAATGATGTCATCATTGTGGTCAAGGTCTGTGGCTTTAGGTGTATTTCCAGGGTTTTGTTACATTGTCCTTGCAAATTAAGTTGTTTCCTTGTATATATATATATATATATATATATATATATATATATATATATACACACATACATATTACAGGGCCTGCGGTAGCGGCCCTGTCGTTATGGTTAAGATGCTTCAAGGGGGTGCAAAGTTATAGGGGGGTCCCAAAAATGTGTTTTTTCCCATAGACACAATGTTAAATAATGTGATCATGCTTACTGCCCAAATTGCTGGATGGACTTTCACAAAATATGCAGCAGGAGCGGCGGTTTGGTCCTGAAAGCATGCTTTTGTAAATTTGGTGTAAATCCGTACAGTAGTTTTTTTTAAAACAGGCAAAATGTAGGTTCCAAAAAACTAGTGATATCTGGGTCTACTCTGATCTGCTAGTGAAAAGGGTGATGCATGTCATATTTTTCCGAAAACGCCCGCCACAGTCTATCCGATGACAGTCGTGGCTGTCTGAGCATAGTGCAGTGGGTAACAGGGCTGGGAAACATGTTTTAGGTCATTTGATGTTGGGAAGAGAGACTGGGAAGGGTGAGGACTGAAAGATGGTAGATTTCATGCTATTTGTTTGGGTGGAAGAAGAGAATTCGGGGCACGGCAGTCCGCAGACACTACAGTAGTCCGCAGACAGGGCCTTAGGTGGACATCTTATGTGATATGTGATAGTAGAATGTAGATGTTATGAGGATGTTTGCATAGGTTAAAAATAGGCCATGCACCCAATAATCTAGGCACTGGCACAACTACTGCAGTATTATACGGCCATGCAACCAAGAATTTGACCACAACTATTGTAGTAGGTAGTGTTTGGTGGGTAGTTGGAGAGACATGTTTGGGGTTATTTGGTGACTGCAAGAGGGCTTGTTCGAGTAGGGGAGTGGAATCTAGATGATATGGTGATATTGCCATTGGTGTAAAATATGGTTGGCAGTATATTTTGATATCTGCAGATGGTGTTTAAATTGGGAAGTTAAAGGCAAATTGTTGGTTGTTGGTTGTGGCCAACCTGCAGATGATACGGCCATAGCATAATACGGCCATGCACCCATGAATCTGGCCACTGGCTACAAGCATTGTAATAATATGTGTACAAAAATGGAATTCGGCCTTTGGAAGGAACCATTACAATAATATGTGTATAGTCATTATACATATTGTATAATTAGTGTATAGTTTTTCGAACACAGTGACACAATACCAGTGAAGTTGAAATTGTACTTTTCTTTGGGGGCACAGGTTGACTTTGCTGTACATGGTGATGCAGGATAAATCTTAGCTTCTTTCTCTGTGAAAAAAAACATAGCATAATATGTTAGGTAAGGTACTTCACAATGTCGCATTGCACACAATCTCACATATTCATATAGTTTTTAGCCCCTCATAATTAGTGCATTCAAAGTACTGTGCTTCAAACAACATTACTGTGCGTTTTGCAAAGTTGTGTGTAGTGAAGATGGCTGTGGTTGCAGAGATGGAGGGAATCAGTGTGTGGATGGTGGGAGATTACATGTGACTGATCTGCAGAGGTATGCAGAGATAAGTGGCATTTCGCCCACCCTTGGATTTGAGGGAGCGGATTAATTGTGGTGTGGTGTGCCTGTCCACAATTTGCAAGGTTTGCTTACACTTTGTCGAGATATGGCCACTTTCAATACTCCAGATATTCTTGTGGTGTACTGTGCAGGACGGCTTTTGGGGTACATCAGTGCAGAGTGCACTGAGGGAGTTGCTAAAGGCACTAATGCTGCTTTTTCCATGCACAAAGGTGCTATTTCCATACATAAAACCTAGAACACTATGGAACTGTTCCAATGTCTTCTTTCCTCAGCAAGATGCAGGAAGGTGTATTGTGAACAGAGGCAAATCTTCTTTTCAGTGTAGTGTTGGGATGTTCTCTTTTGAGAGTGAGAACATTAATTCTCAGAGTGTGCATGTTTTACTGCAGATGGCACTTATTTGTCAAACATTGGAAATGCCATTTTGCTTTATAATGTAAGCAATGTTCTGAAGAGCCACCTCTAAAGAGAAAATATCCTACCCTGGGTTAAATTTCTCTCCCTACCCCCTTGACATTTACGATCTGTCAGTGGACACCGCAGTAGTCCGCAAACAGCACATGTCACATCTGGGGCTTTTGAGGATGACAGGCATGAAAATGAGAATATGGAGCCCAGGGGATTGGCCAATAAGGTTCCCTGGTTGTGGTATGCAAGAGAGAGTGTGGCAGAAGGTCTGTTTGTTGAGAGGAGTGCAGATGGCTATGGCCATGGCTGTGTCTTTCAGGAGGCAGAGTGTGTGGATGTTGGTGTATCCATTGGTTGCAGGTGTATGCAGAGCAGTGTTGAGTGGCTCCACATCTTGGATCTGATTATGTTGATCTGAAGCGGTATGAAGTGTGCAGCATTAAGTGGGTGGACTTGCACCCACTCTGTTCCACTTCATGCTCCAACATCCAGCCATTAATATTGTTCCTTGTGGAGGTCACAGTTTAGGGCATGTAACTGGAATTTCACTGCAGTTTGCAATGAAGGAGACGTTTGGGAAAATAATGGACATGTTCCCAATCTCCCAACTAATTTTTTCTTGCATTGCCCAGAGACAGATGTGGCTGCACTCCAGTTATTTTGGTCTGCAAATTGAGAAAGCGAGGCGCAATGCCAGCAAGTCTGTATTTGTTTTTTTAGAGATGTTGGCATGACAGCTTTTGATAATGAAAACATTACATTTCACAGCACCTATATTTTTCACAGAGATGCAGTACATCTTCAGGATGCTGTTATCAGCTTTTTTGCTAAATAGCCTAAACGCTTTGCGGACCTTTTTGCAAATATAGCAAGTATTTTGCACTAGGTGTTACATGTTTTACTCTAAAACGTGAAAAAGAACTTCCCAAAAAAAAAAGTCTCTTTTCAGAGTCACCACTTTCTCAAGCAAAAGTCTGCAATGGTGTAGATGCTGCCACCACCCATATTTTCTAGATGTCCAAAGACTACCGTGCTGCCTGCGGACTTCACAGGCTGCATAGGGGCCTGCACCGTTTTCTGGTACTTCTATTTTTGAACTGTGAAAGGTGGCTCTGAAAAGAACTGTTTATTTTTGGATTTTTTGAGTTTTATGATTTGTTTGGCTTTTTTAAACAGGACATACAGGGAGGGATGGGAAGGGAGGCTAGAGAAGGGGCACCAACCACAGGGATGAAGGGGCAGGTGGAGAGAGGAAGATGTTGGGTGGGCCTTACTTAGGGAGGGAACTCTGTTTCTTGTGCTCCCGGGCCACAGCATCGAAAGCACTTCGTAACTGCTCCCCCATGCAGAGTGCTGCATCACAGTACATACAGAGTACAGTGACCCTCGAGAGGTAAGGGTCAACTGCATCATTTATGGCCTGTGAAGCATCCTCAGGGATCCTCTGCCCCACAGGAGTGTCCCTTGTGGTGACAGCAATAGATGTTGAGGATGCAACAGTGGATGTTAACTACTGAGGATGGTGCTTCTCAACTCACCCATTCATCATGAACCTAATTAACGCACCATTTTCAAATAATACTGTCCCTACTCACCCCAAAAACAATTTGGTGCTCTCCCTCCAAAAGGAAAAACCACCTTGGACCCAAATACACCAACCAACTACAGGCCCATCACAACAGTGCCATTCCTATTGAAAATACTAGACAGAGTGGCATATTTACAAATACAAAACTATCTGGAAGTCAATAACCTCCTTGGCCTACGACAATCTGGCTTCCGCCCCAGACACGGGAAGTAAACAGCTCTCTTGTACTTAAAAATCCAAATGGATGAACAAAAAGACAAAGGCAAACTACCTTACTACTCCTGCTTGATCTCTCTGCAGCATTTGATCTTGTTGACCACAATATCCTATGCAAACACAGCGTCAGCAGCTCACTTCTCTCCCAACGCTATTCAATGGATAAAATGAGAGTCTTCTCCGCTATGACGGAAGCACAATCCACCCCGTCACTTGTGGAGTACCGCAACGTTCCTGCATCTGGCCAACGCTATACAATATTTTTACCAAACCTCTTTTGACCGCCTTGATGATTTTGGTGTCACCTATGCCAATTATGGAGATGACACCCAAATCCTCATCCCTATAACAGGTGACCATGACTCAGACTCTGCCACGCTCAACTCCATCTACCTAACCATCCAAGCCTGGATGGCACACCAAGGTCTACGCCTCAATGATGAAAAGACGAATCTGCTCCACATAGGCATTCAGACCCATCTCATTAAACTAAATGATGCCTACAAAACCTTCAACATTGATGGCAACATGATAAAAGGGTCCAAAGAAGTGAAAACTCTCAGTTTCCATCTGGAATCTTCTCTCACCGTAGCGAAACATGTGAACGCCACTTTGTCTGCAACAGCATACACTTGTACGCTCATGAATGCATGTAGACCCCTTTTATCATATGACAGTTGCATTACTCTGGCCAGAGCTCTCATCTTAACCAGGGTCAACCACTTCCCCAAAATAGCTGCAAAACAATGGAATGTCTTACCAGCCAAACTAACAGCAGAACTCTTCTTCTGGACCTTTTGCAAACAATTTAAAACTCACCTCTTCACTCAGGGAATGTGTAACTAATATATTCCTTACACCTAGATAAACTGCCTATAACTGGAATTACCAAAATGCACTACTAGACTGGATGTTTTGCGAAGGCAGTCCATTATAATAACTGTAACATCAGGACCTGCTTAGTTGCAACTATGGAATTAACATTGTATATGAGCATAACTTGTACTATATATTTATAAACAACAACCTGTACTACGTCTATATGCTTTTAAGTACCACTAATCTACATCTGGCACAATGCATATATAAACTAACAACCCTGTACTATGGATTCATGTAACCAAGTAAGAAATGTACTGTGATAATTTTGGAAGATAAGTGCCCAGATGCCTACGGGTTAGGCATGCTATACAAATGGCAAACATAAATAAATAAATAAATGGAGGTGGTCCCGTAGCTGTACAGCCCAGGCTTTCCGTGACTGAGCACTTAGTGCATCGAACCTTGACCGCATGCGCTTTGGGTGGCCCCAAACTGTGGTAAACAGCTTCCACACCCAAGACTCACGCTGGCAGCTGGTAACAGGGATTTCCATCACCACGCCTGTTCCCCTCTCCAGGCCCTCCACATGGTGATGGTGGTGGTGGTGGTGAGGCAGCTGCAGCAGCCATGGATGCCATTGCACAGCAAAAGCAGAACACCACACAGAGTAATCTCCAGCAAGTGTCAGTCCTGGTCAGTCAGAAACACAATGAGGAGCAGCAGTGGGGTGTGGTCTTTTATAGGGGTGCTGTCCACGGACCGTGCAACTGTCTGTGAACACATCGAGCCTTAGGGTGGGTTCAAAAAGTTGCAAAAAGTTGCTAGATCGACCAGGATATTGTCTAGGACCTCTGCAAGGGTGAGGTTTCACTGTAAAACACCCTGGATTTGCAATAAATGCACTTTTTAAGTGTCCAGGATAAGGACAGTGTCCACGGATACTCCTGACACTCAGCACAAGTATAGTCACATGATGACATCCCGGACATCTACAGATGATAGTACGGCTGTCCATAGGACACCTATTGCGTGGGATGCAGTGTGCGCATGCACCTAGTTGTCTGTAGGACATAGGTGGGGCCCCCGAACTAATCAAACGTGCAACATATGCGGGTGGACAGCTCCGAACAAGTGCGGTGTTCAGGGGTACAGGAGATCAGAGGCAAAAGTGAAACAGCTTCAGACAGGGGCAATGTTCGGAGGGCATGGGGGATCAGATGCGCATGCGCCCAGGTGTCAGTAGGACAGCGGTGGGATCCCTGAACTAATTAAAAGTGCATCACACTTTTACGGACATCTGCGGACAGATGCGGTGTTCAGAGGGCACAGGGGATCAGGTGCGCATGAACCCAGGAGTCCGTAGGACAGGGGTTGGACCCCCAAACTAATTAAAAGTATGTCACGCCTTTACAGACATTTGTGGACAGAAGTGGTGTTCAGAGGGCACAGGAGGACGGATGCGGATGCACCAAGTGTCCGCAGGACAGGGTTGGTGCCCCCAAATTATATAAAGGTGAATCATAACTTTGTGGACCTGTCCCGACAGGTGTGCTGTTCAGGGGCACCTACATTTTGGTTGCGGGCAGCCCGGACAGTCGCGCTGTCCGCGGACTCCAAACGGAGCATTTTTTTAAAAAACACACACACACCAACAGTTCATACATAGATATTTATTAATACAAAGAAATACGCTCACTTAAGAAAGGGAAGGGGTAGCAGAATGGGAAACATTTATGGGGGAATTGGGGTTTTATACAGATTGTTCATAAGGGATTGAGGTTTCATCATAGGTTCGGTGATTGAAGAAATTTGGTGGGAACAGGGGGAAGGGGCACAGGTACAAGTGGGGCAGTGGTAGTGAATATTGTCTGTAATATGACTTTTCAGAAATGTCATTAACTGTGCAAAATTAGCATTCAGTTCATCCTTTTTAGCAGATGAGACTTAATAGTCAATTTGCTGCATTTGGGCTTTGGGGCTGTCTTTGGCCATCTTCCTGCTCATTTGGTGGTAATTCGGAGCCACTTTCTTCATTTGCACTATGTACTGTTAAACAGAAAACCATGTTGTAGTGACATGTGAAAAAATGTACATTCATTTTTCCACTTTAAAAAATGGTATTATGTACCATTAGAGTTATTTCCATCTCTCATTTCATCATGGGGGAAATTATCTCCTAACCACTCCAGGGTGCTTGCCATTTCTGTATAAAGAAAATAATACTGCTATTTCATACAAGTCATATAGATACAACAAACCCTACTGTTACAGGAAGAAATATAGTGTACATACTACTTTTTGCAGGGGGTTTTCTGAGTAGCTTGGAGTTGCTTCTGAGAGTTGCTTCTGAGTGCGTATGGAGGGGCGCACTGGGGTGATATTGTTAGATACATAGTTCACTTTTGTGCTTGATGCATTCCATTATTTTTTGCAACCTACCAAATACCACCTCTAGTTTCATAAGTACTGAATTTGTACATACATTTAATTTGTGCATGTGCTACATATATGTATTGTTCTTTAAAGTACATGTGTTTGTTTGCTGAAGGATATAATAATGTAACGTAATCCCAGTGCTTTTTGGCAGTGTGAATGCTGCACGAGGTCCGTGGACTGTGCGACTATACGCAGACTATGTGGCTATCATGGTGGGGGCAAAGGGGGCAGTATGATGTAAGAGACATGTAGATAAAGTAAGGGTATCCTGATATAAACCCATTCAATTCAGTTAAAAACCTTTGTTAAAGGGAAGTTATGGTTAAGTTACACTAATAAAAACCTATAAAATCCAGTGGGAAAACTTTCTTAAAGGGATATTGGAGTCATTACAACTTGGGCGGTAAGGGATACCGGGCACCAGTAAGGAGACTGGTGCCAGTAATCCTTTAACACCCTATTCCAAGGTCCTTTAGTGGGGACCGTAAAGGACGTGTGGTCTGACCGCACATTCTTTACGGGACCCGTTAAGGGACCTTGGAGCTAATTACGGGCACACAGTTAGCAGGCCCATTATTAGCGCCTTCCCATTGAGCCCTATGGGGGCTCAAATGGGAATGGGGAATGGCATTTGGAATGGGGACTTACCGGGACCACCTAGGGTGGAATGACCCGGTAAGTCCCCTCTCCACCACACATGACCCGGACATGATTTTGGAGGCAATTACACGGCCTGTGGTAGCATCTGTGTAGTTATGGTTAAGTTGTGAAATGCATCGAACAACCACTTTTTCGGCACCTTATAACTTCGCTCACCCTGGAGGAATCCTCACCAAACTTTCCAAATAAGTATATAGCTGTAACGCTCAACTGGTATCCACGGGGACGTCACTCAGCCTGTTCTGACCTCTTATGACCTCGAACCCTTCCCTGGAGTCTACTCGACTGGAGACTGTGCATGAAACACATGATTGGGAGAGTTTAACTCCCTATTGTCTCTTTGTGCTTGAACCCCTTCTTCCCCGGGGTCCAACCCTTCCCTTTGATCCACAGCTCACCTTGTTTTCTTGGAAAGTGTGCTCTCCATCCTGCTTTCACCGCAGGGGCACGTTGATTGCTGCACGCTCTTTGCTGCCTATTTACTTCACTGGCAGGAGTCTGACAGGTAAGTATAATGAGTCTTTTGAACAGTTCTTTAACTTTGTTCCTTTCCTTCCTTAAATGATGGCTGGCGTCCCGGGATGGTGACGTGCTGCTGAGATGAGTAGCGCTGAAGGTGAGTGAGAGCGCGATGCACAATGCAACCCTTTCGTATTTGTATTGAACTGAGTTCTTTTTCTGTGTCTTTTAGGTGCTGCGACGTTTTGCAGCATGGATTCCGGTTATGAAGAAGAAATGCGGTGAGTAAACGTGGTATGCGGCACCTCTAGATGTTTCCACACTAAATGGAATGTCTTTTCCCTCTTGCAGATGGATGAGAAGTTCCGGAGACAGAGTTCCCCCAGAGCGGCTGGGATTCAGGTAAGCGTTTGAAGCTCGTACACTCTTTAAAAATAAGCGAAGATTTACTGAATGCTTACTAGTGCCTTTTTGAGAATGACACCGCCGAAGATGCCCGCAGCACAGAAGAAGTGATGAATGATGGGCAGAAGCGCTGCAAGGTACGGCTGTTCCTAACGGTGTTCTTGTTCTTGCAGGAGCTGAGCGCAGAAGAAAGATGCAGGCCTTCTGGAGACCGATCCGAACACGGTGAGTGTCACGCTGCAGGTGCAGAAAACACAAAGCATGTTTCTCAGCCTGGGCATGGCTTAAATAGTCTCTGGGTATCCCAGGTGTCTCTGGGCTGAACCACACCCAAAAGACTAGACCGCACATGCAGTTCTGGGAACCAAAATATGTGGGGGCATCCATCTTGTCCCCATCAATGCACTACAAGTCCAATCCCCAATGTTATCCTATGGGAGTGAGTGAGTCTGGTGCCACAAGCGCCAAGTCTGACTCCAATTGGGTCTTTGGAGGGATGGAGAGGCCCTTGAGGGCCATGTAGGTGATTGTGACCTGGCTCCAGCCTGACATCTTGGAGGGCTGGGGATGTGGAAACAGAAAAAAATTATAAGGCCGGGAATCCCAGAAAGAAACACACCAACACAGGTTACAAAGAACATACAAGTGCTTTATTCAAAAGCTACAACAGTTACCAAAGTCAATTGACAAACGGATAGCTATTCGGCTCTCAGAGTAACGTAACGAACTTCAATGAAGGTTTGATGCATTAGTGAGAGAGACCGTACATTGGAATACTTGGATCTTTTATACTATTTGTCCAGCCCTTGGTCAACCCTTTCGCGGGTTAACCATTCTAGGATTCGGGCCTATGGGTTCCTTGCCAGGTCAATCCTATAATATATGCATTTTGATTAGTTTTGCTGATATAGTTGTACATTTACACACAGGTCAACAGTAGGACAAGGTCTCAGTTCGCGACCCCGACAAGTGGCCTGCAGGCATATTAATTATTCATGTGTACGGAGGTCACTACGGGCAGAATTTTACTCAGAATAACATTCGGCCTTCATTTTGATGTTCAGGGTGACTTCCACATTACAAAAGAACCTAAAATGGTGGCTTAATCCAAGATGGCGACTTACATTACTTTTCTCTAAGGTCAAGACCTTGCCTTGGAGTTTGTTCGCATATGATGTTTTTAGACAACTTGGCGTAGGCCAATACACATACAATTGTTGCGATAGGAGGCATAATATTGTTTCAATTCTGACAAACCCTCCCTTTGGCCTATGCCAAGTGCTAATATCATTTCTAATACTTCTGTAAATAACTGCATGCATTGTCGTCCATACATCCTGAATCATTATCTGTAATGTCTATAGCCATTAGGTCGTTCATCAGAACCTCTTGTAACACAAACTCTTTAGATGCTGTGTCTGGGGCATACATTTTGTGCCCTACTGTGCTCACCGCTTGAGCACAACATCCCCCTACCATTGCACATATACTAGGTAGACATTGGAAACAGCAAAAAAGGAATAGCAGGATTCCCAAAATAACTAGGATAACAGAAAGCACCTTCCATCCCCAGGATCGTAGAGAATCCCAGAACCAGGCGCTAATATTGCAATCACCCACAGGAACATGCACCTCAGAACTAAGGATGTGCAAGTTCTGTATTGCTTTGAAAAATTGTCAGTGAGGAATCTGGTACGAAAACACAGAAAGCGGACCCCACTAATTTGCATACTCCACCACGTTCTGCCAGGATGACATCTAATGCCATCCGATTTTGGAGCGCTACCAATCTTATTGCCTTTTGTTCTAGTGTCATATTGTAGAGTATATCCATGGTCCAGTTGATGGTTCTCTCCAGTACTCTTGCAAGCACCCTAATGTTTTCAGAGTTTGCTATCTGTCCCCAAAATGGTACAACTGATTTTGCTATATCTCCCAATACTTGCCCATCTCCATCCTCGTCCCGCCGTGGGCGAGCCTTAGAAACTTCCAATGTACTAACTATAAATACCCCAGGTAACAGGATTCCTAAATAACAGGTTCCCTGCCAATCCTTGGGCAACCAGGGAAATGCTGAACTACCACAAATGAAATAAACAGGCCCCCCTACATACAGAGGCCTGTTCTCCCCGGTCAAATTTACAATGTTCACACAACCTTCAAAATCTCCCATTGGCTGAGTGCCATTTCTTTGTACACAAAAGGGGACTGAATCGGGGCTATGATTAATAGAGTAGGAAGGGGGCACAGCGTCCTTATTGCCTATCGGAGCCATTTTAAAGGAAATTAGAGTTTGGAAAGGAAGAGATAGTTTATCAGATGGCCTAATAGAAGCAACATTAGGTCTACTTCTATTTGCGAAAAGCGAGCATCCCAGGGGAGTCAATTCACGTTTCTCAAAATCATTTAAATTAGTTCCATCAAAGTTCCCTGAGATGCTATCATTCCAACGGCCAAAGAATAGTGCTCTAAGGGAAGCATAGCAAGCAGTCGTTAAAGGTAAAGGGTGAATATACCATCCTAGCCCCTTGCTCCCATGTTGCGGTAAATGGGTGCAAATCCAACAATTACTCTTATTAAAAATGGCATTCATTACTATCATTAAAGTGTTATTATGATTCTTTTGTCTATGCTGGGAGTCTCTAGGTGACAAGGTGTGAAGGTGTACAGAGGGAGTCAAAGCAGTAGGTACAATCTCAATTGGCAGTAGAGGTTTTAGAGGGTAAATTTCTTCGAAATACCAAAGTCCCACAGCAGTAATTACACAAATTCCGATTATTATTAACACAACACAGCAATACGTTTTCGGGGCCCAGGCACATTGTTCGTTGTCCGAGTTGGTCACCCCCTTATTTACAAGTCCAATGCGGGGAGCAGCGGTGGAGGTGGCAGGCATCGTAGTTTCTCAATCGACGACCCCAATGTTTGTTGCTGGCGACACTACGGTCACACGACTTCTTAGTCCTTCCCAACCCTAGCCAGCAGAATCCCTTTTTTTCCTTTTGTTCGAAAGGAACTTTCTTTTACAAGAGAAAACTTTCAATCACTTCTTCTTTCCAAATGCACGGAAAAGACCCGTGCCGTAGTTCTATTTTCTTCGTCGAAGGTCGTACCTGGTGGTACCCAGAACTGTTTGATCCGGAAACAAGGCAACGTCACTTCCTGAGGGAAGAGACGTATCGGAGGCGACGGAAGTCGCAGAACTTGAAACAATGTTTTCTGGAAGTGACTTTTTCAAAGAGTGCGGAGACGAAATGGACTGTTCCCCAAGCTCCACAGGCTCAGAGAAATTCTCTGACGCACTCACAGCGCTGTTTGCTACTCCAGGATCAGAGATTGTAGCATCAGCGAGGTGTTCTGCTTCTTCTGTAACGTGTGGCGTCGGGTGAGGAAGTTCCTTGACATGCGTCGCGTGGATCCAATGCTTCTTTCCAGCCATCCGCACTGCTGTCTGGGTGACCAACAGTACCTGATAGGGTCCCCTCCAGCGAGGAGCGAGACAGGAAGACCTTTCGTAGGCCTTCACTAGGACCCAACTTCCAGGCTGAATATCATGTCCTGGGCCCGTAAACCGTACAGGTAAAGCTGATTGGACCTGATGGTAAATGAGATACAGATTTTTAGTCAACTGGTTACAGTAGTCTACAAGCAATACATTGTCAACCTCCCTCAATGCTTTAGGCTTCGGAAGACCCCAAATGTTAGCAGGTCTCCCCATCACTACCTCAAATGGAGAGAGCCCAGTCTTAGTTTGAGGTGTGGTACGCATGGCTAACAATACAATAGTTAAGGCATCTGGCCATTTCAGTTTGGTATCGGCACATGTTTTTGCAAGCTTATTCTTTAGGATGCCCTTATGTCTCTCTACCAACCCAGCACTTTTAGGATGTCTAGTTTAGTGAAATTGTTTTTCAATGTGTAACGCTGTGCATATCTGCAAAATTACTGCTGCAACAAAATGGGGACCATTGTCCGACCAATTTACCCTTGGAAGCCCAAATCGTGGAAAGAATTCTTTTACCATAGTCTTTGCAGTGGTCATGGCAGTAGCATCTTTAACGGGGAAAGCCTCAACCCATTTACTAAAAGCACAAATAATCAAAAGAACATATTTTAGATTGTTACACCGTTCCATCTCAATAAAATCAAAGTGGATGACCTCGAAGGGAACAGAAGGGAGCCCAAAGCTTCCCCTTGGAGTTACTGTCTCCTTCCCCACATTGTGCTGTAAGAAACTCATACAATTCTGAACATGTCGCTGTGTAATCTTCGAAATTTTATCATTCACCCATACTTGTTCTAACATTTTCGTGATCTGCTGAGCACACACATGCGTAGGACCATGTGCCATCGTAACCATTGCCAACACATATGAATCAGGGAGCAACCATTTTCCTTCAGATGTATCCACCCAACACCCATCATCATCCAGTTTCCCCATTTCTTCGGCCCACCTTTTAGACTCTTCTATTGTGGCATCAGTTTGGATATCTTGCACAGACCCGATACCTTCATCCATTACATAGGCATCTTTTGTTTCCCTTAGAGCATACATGTCTGCGCTAAGGTCTGTAGCCGTTTGCCTGGCTATCTGGTCAGCAAAACATTCCCTTTTCCCACATCATCTAAGACCTTACGATGTGCTGCACATTTCATGATTGCTAACTGCCTAGGGAGTGAGAGTGCCGAGAGCAATTGCACTATCAGGGGACCATGCTGGATCTTGGTCCCATGTGAGGTTAGGAACCCTCTTTCCGACCACAGCCTCCCAAAGTTGTGAGCCACCCCAAAGGCGTACTGGCTATCAGTATATATGTTTACTGTATGCCCTTCGGAGAGTTCACAAGCTCGGGTCAACTCTATAATCTCTGCGGCCTGCGCAGAGTTATGCAGAATTCTCTTAGTTTCAACAACCGTACTCAACGTAGTAACTGCATAGGCAGCTGTAGATGTACCATCTGGGAGTTTGAAGCAGGAGCCATCACAAAACAGCTCCCCTTCTGCATTCCCCAAAGGAGTATCTATAAGCTCTATCCTGCCCTTGGTTTCCTGTTCAGTGGTATACAGGCAGTCATGTAATTCTCCGTCACCGCAAACAGTATTTTGCGGGAAAGGTAGAAGTACAGCCGGATTAAGAACACAACACCTCTTAATTTGAATGTGAGGGGCAAACAGAATTAATTCATACCTTGTCAGCCGTGCAGAGGTGAGGTGTTGCGTTTGAGTCTTATTCAATAGGACATCTACAGAGTGAGGTACCATCAAAATTAAATCATGGCCTAGGACCATTCCCTCACTCTGTATTACAGACGCGGCAGCAGCAGCAGCGACAGCTCGCAAACATCTTGGCAAAGCACATGCGACAGGTTCAAGGGCGGAGGCGTAGTAGCCGCACGGCCTATTCTTCCCTCCATGTTCCTGCGTTAACACAGCCAAAGCACATCCATCACATTCATGCACAAACAACACAAAGGCCTTGTCATAATTTGGAGTACCTAGAACCGGTGCAGAGCATAACGCGGTTTTGACAAGCTCAAATTATCGTTGATGTTCCGATTTCCATGGCAGCAGCAGAGAAATGCCCTTCTTCATCAAAGCCAACATCGGTTTTATCACTAGTGAAAAGTTCGGGATCCACAACCTACAGTAAGAAGCCATGCCTATTAAGGCCCTCACTTCCTTCTGTGTATTTGGAACAGACATGCTAGAAATGTGTTTTATTCTTTCAGGTGTCAATCTTCTCCCCTCCTTTGACAGGAGGTAGCCTAAATAGGCGAGCTCCTGACAACAATATTGAAATTTTTTGAGCGAAGCTTTATGACCATTTTTAGATAGATGAACAAGCAACAGTACAGTGCCTTCTTTACAAGCACTTTCAGAATCTGCAGCCAAAAGCAAATCGACATACTGAAGTAGTGTACAAGTAGGTGGCAATTCAAGGGTGTCAAGCTGCTCTTTCAAAGCTCTACTATAAATGCTTGGACTTTCAGTATACCCTTGAGGTGTACGAGTAAATGTAAATGAACGTCCACCCAAGGTGAACGCAAACAAATATCTACTCTCCTTGTGTATAGGAATGCTAAAGAAAGCATTCTTTAGATCCACAACACTAAAATACGTAGCTGTAGCAGGGATCATTGTTAGTATCGTTGTTACATCAGGCACAATTGGAAATTGTGGGGCGACAACTTTGTTAATAGCATGAAGATCAATTATAAAACAGTATGGGATTGCATTGTCGCCTTTCTTGTATACAGGCAAAATCGGGCTGTTACATAAACTACCTGTAATCTCTTCAATCACCCGTTTATGCACAAAATCGGAGACAATGCGCTTCAAAGCACGCTTGCCCTCAACTGATATCTTATATTGAGGAATGCGTGGTAATTTAACTCCATGCTTCAAAACTATTTTAACGGGCTCAATCTGTAGCACCCCGACATCATTGTCGTCAACCGCCCATAAACATTCTGGAACAACACTAAACTCAGGAGGCAATGGTTGAGTCAAAACCTGAGAATTGGGAAGTTGCTGTGGTGAAACCGTCAGTCGCACTCCGTCAGAGGAACAATGAATTACAGCATTCAGTTTCTTCAACAAATTTAACCCCAGCAAATTCTCTCCACAGTTCGAAGTCAGAAGGAAGGGACAATGGTGCGTAAAAGGACCCAAAGAAACAGACACCGGCAAAGAAACCGGACAAACAATTGGTATACCAGAAAACCCTACAGAAACATTTGTTTGCCCTGACAGTGGAATGTTTGGAACCCGGGAATGATCAATGGAGCACTTCTGTGTGAGCTCTGTGTTGGCTGACACACTATTGCCGGAAATAAACGCCAACCATTCTGAGCGTCGGAACTCCGTAGCTGTTGCGGATAAACTGCTATGGGACCTAACAAAGCTAATAAATAATAAACAGTGAGAAAGAAGTGCAACAGATCAGAGAACATTGACGGCAGAACCCGAAATAACACCTGCTTCTCAAATGAGCCCTAAAAAAAGGGATGGGTCTGAATCGCACAATGATATGAAGCAACTTCCATTAAAATAGAAACGAGTCAATTTATGGTCTCCTCCAATGGTCGGAAGCTCACAATGCTCCAGAACAGTGCATGTGTTGCAACTGGCACCGAAGCACACCCTTGCAAGAAAGGTAAAAATTCCCTTTGTGGACCGTACATTGGAAAAAGAGCCCAATTTAGTGTTGAACGACAACAGTGAGGAATCCTCGACAGACTCTTCAGACTCCTTATTCATTGTACGAGACTACCCAAAAATACTAAGAATTGTCCCTAGCCAAAGGAATGTAAGAAACAAAAGCTCTTTTGATGACCGTTCCATAAAGAACATTGGGGGTCATTACGACCCTGGCGTTAAGTGTTTAACGGCGCCGCAAAAGGTTTTGGCGCTGTTAAACCCTTAACGCCTGATTACGAGGTCCCTTTGCGGTTTTACCAGCCGTTTAAGTAGGGTGACGCAAAGGGGCCTCGGTGCAATTACGGTACTGCAATTTGCGGTACCGTCGCCTTCCCCAGTCCCATTGAGCCATATGGGGAGAAAATGGGAATGGGGGAAGGGCCATGGTGAAATGGGGAAATAACGCCCCGCCAACCTTGGAATGGGGCGGTATTTCCCCATTTCACCATGGCTGACTCGTTACAACACTGGCACCAACCATGGTGCTAATAGTGCCATGGTTTAGCGCCGGGGTTGTAATGAGGGCCATTGTGTATTCTGGCGCTTAATCCGAAAATAATGTCTACTCTTACACTTGCGGCTTTCCCATTCCTTAAAAAGTATGAACACCTACACGAAAACCTGAAAGATCAAAAGACTTTGGGGGTCATTCTGAGTTGGCCAGTAAGGGGTTACGGACACCATTCAACTGTTCTCTGCGTGTCCCGTTAAGGGATCTTGGAGCTAATAATGGACCCGAGATTTGCAGGCCCGTTATTAGCGCCTTCCCCGTTCCCATTGAGCCCTATGGGGACTCAAATGGGAATGGGGAATGGTTTACTGAATGGGGACTTACCGAGTCCTCCAAGGTCAGAATGACCCGGTAAGTCCCCATTCAGTCAGACCAGACCCGGACCCGGGTTTGGAGGCAGCCATGGCGCTAATAGTGTCATGGCTACCTCCAAACTCGTAATGACCCCCTTTGATTGCTATGCTTAATTCTAAAGCAGCCTCAATTGAAACCGAAATGCATGCAATGAAAGCACAGTCAAGCTCTGACAACTAAAAAACTGAATTCACAACTAATAATCTTATTGCAGCACCTAAAAAATAATATGGATGACAAGAGACTACTTGCAGAAGTAGCAAGAGAATTCCTTGCTACACTAAGATGTATGCAACATGAAGTGGCTCCTAATATGCAACAAGAAACTTCAAAGGTGGATCCACCTATACCTATGAGTAGCGGTTCTAAAGCTTTACTGCAAAATAAAACAGCAATTTGTGAAATCGCATCGAAACATCAAATCGAAGCTTGTGTGCTGACTCCAATTCCAGTCTCAGAGTCCACACAGACTTCTGTAATAAAAGATACTGTAAGTGCGAAGATCTAAACCCCTCCCCAGGGGGGATAGGAAAAACACCGAATGATACGGTAACAGACTGTGATGGCCCATCAACACAACCCTCTACCTCAGCAAATGCAGAAGGCCTGATTGGGAACCCTCGAAGCCCAGAGAGAATGGCCAAAAGGCAGAAATAAAAACACAATTGCCAAAGGAAGAAAAACTAAAAAAATCATCCTAGAAATAAGAGCTGTAACAGTAATAACTCCCGGAAATTCCTCCGTAACATAAAATCTCTGAACGTTACAATAATCCCAATGGAAACACACAAAAAATCAAATAATAGAATTGGTGACCCTAGCGCAAGCACTTCAGCCAACATCACTTCCAACCCAATCAAAAATGCTCCAACTGCCTCTACTGATTCACAAAAAGAAAGTAACGATGAGATGATGACATACCTGTTAAATCTTTCAACATACAGCTCGGTTGAAAGAGAAGAAACCAACTTGGATGGGTCAAAAGACAACAAGGTTATCTGCATCAAAAATTATATGGACACTGACTCTCCAAACGGGGATGATAACCTTGAAAGAGAAGAGCCCGAGGGGTCAAGATTCTGCAAAATCATTCCAAAACCAAAAGTTAGGTGTGTGACAGAAAAAGAAAATCTATCGCACTTCCGCACATTAAGAAAAGACTGACCTAACAAAGGAAAATACCCCGTCTGGCGGGTCGTTTACTTCGTGAAACAAAAAGTGCAAAGTCAACAGCTGGCATTTAGATCAAAGCCAACTAAAAAAGCACCTTAAAGCAAACTTCAGGAACAAGCTCAAAGGGGAAAAAGATGGACAGGTCATTTTATCAAAAGGACACTTTTTTGATCCATAAAATACCAAAGGTAAACAAAAGGCATCCTCAAATTATTTTCTTGTTCTAGAGCTCATGCTTCCAGTAAATGATGGGCTCATTCTCAACACAAAAAAGTCATACGTTTACTACATCATGTCCCTAACCGAAGAACTATTGATTCTGATGACATAAGAATAGTGGAATTCATGACCGAGTGTTGTTACACATTCAGTCAGGTGCAATTGGATTTGATCTTTTTAAACTGAGAAACAACGATAAACCGTCGGTGAAATGGACCCCTCAAGAAGATCACCATGTATCAAATCATCATCAAAACATATGTAAACATTTAGAGAACATGAAACATAACAACAACATTGCCCAAGAGGAAATCACAAACGAAAAAACACAATTTGTTGCGAGCAGCAAAGTAACGAGCGACCAAATCAGAATTACAATATCTTGTGAAACCAAAGACTCCAGGGAAAAAGGAAAAAAACACGAAGTGAACTTAGAAAAAAAGGATGATGACTGGAGTCGGCTTGCAAGCTCATTGGGTGGATGCAACTACAGCTAATGTTCTAGCTCACATTCAGATGACAATTTCTCTATAGGAACTTGGAATACCAGAGGCCATTCACATCAATAAAGCCTCTCAGTCACTGAAAGAAATAGACATACTTTGCCTGCATGAAACTTGTCTCGTTGATGTGCCAATGATTGAAGGCTATGAAATGTCTGTCAATCCCGCAAAAAAAAATCTTGGGGCAGACCAGTTGCCGGACTGTTAACTATGGCAAAGAAAGAGGGCGCATGTCAAATCATCAGCACTTAGAACTTTTCTCATTATATGTAATTATCTGAGATTCAAATAACGTTGTCACAAAAAGGGAAAATTGGCAACAAGATAATTATAATAAATGTCTACTGGCAGCATTGAGCTGCAGGTACCCAGACCTTTATCAACCTGATGACTGACATCATTGATAACCTCAGGCTGAGTGATTCTCACTCAAATATCATAGTTTGGGGAGACTTAAACATTGATTGCCTATATGTGACATCAGCAAGAAAAGTGTCAACAGGAACAACTAAAACTTGTGAAGAAATTGCTACCAAGTGGCTGCAAGAACTGGAAGTAAGGGAATTTACATTATTAAATGGAAACAGCCTAGGTGATATTCCTGCTCATGCAACTTGGGAAAGACTTGATCAAAAATCGATCCTTGACTACTTCTTTGTGACAGAACATATTGCGCAAAGAGTGCACTCTATGCAGGTGATCCACATGGAACACAGCGATCACAAGCTAGTCAAAATATCGCTGATTGTGAAAGAGAACACCATACAACCCATGTGGAAGCATGAAATAAGGGTAGAACCTGGAAGAAACAGGGTAAGAATTTACTCATCTAAACCTGAAAGTATTACTAGTTCCCTGCAAAATGACAGAACAAAATCCAATTAGGGAAAAATGTAATATTGTACCCTGCTGGATCAATATAGGGACTAAAAGAAGAAATATCCAGCCTTATGACACATGCTCATGAAGAAGGGTGGATTGACCATGATGAAAAGATGTTCCTGATTAAAACCAATCCCATGATACCGGCATTGTAACTGCTGCCTAAGGTTCACAAAAACAGCACAACACCACCAGTAAACCAATAGTCTCAGCCATAGATTCCATCCTTGAACCCCTGTCCATTTATGTCAACTGGTTGCTGAGACTGTTTGTTCTCAAAATGAAATCATACATTAAAGACACTACCAGTATGATCAAAATCATTGAACCATCCACATTCTACCTGGCGACATTCTGTTAACTCTAGATGTGGTCGCTTTATACACAAGCATTTGTCAATTAGAATGCCTACATGTCCTAGAACAGTATCTAAACCAATGCAAAATGAACAACAAAACAGTTCCAACTGCCTCAATCCTGGAGTGTGCCAGGCTGGCATTAATGGAAAATTACTTCCTATGCGAAGATGTTTTTTACAACCAAAAATTTGGGACCAGCATGGGCACCATTTTTGCCCCAAATATTGCAAATTTGTACATGGACTACATAGAAATGAACTCCATCTACCACAATAGCAATCCATATCTAATTAACATTGGAGCTGGCATCGTTATATTGATGATTGTTTTCTGATCTGGAGAGGCACAGTCAATCAACCTCTAGAATTCCAACAATGGCTAAATCAATGAAATACCAACATCAGTTTCACAATGAATTATGATATGGAAACCATATCTTTCCTAGACTTGGCAATAAAATCTCAAGGTGATGTATCACTCGTCACAAAACTCTTTAGAAAGTCTACGGACAAAAACACTCTTTTGGAGTATCAGAACTACCATCCAGCCAGCCTAAAAGTCAATCTCCCAATAGGCCAATTCCTCAGAGTCCGACGACATTTTTCCCTTCTGGAGGACTATAACATCCATGGGAAACATCTTAAACAGCGTCTAGAGAAAAAAGGCTACCCAAAGAAACAAATAAATGTGTCATACAAAAAGCAAAAAACAGAAACCGGGAGATGTGGATGAATGCGATAAGCAAAACAACCATGGACAAAATAACATGTGTCATCATGTTCAGCCTTATAAGCCATGGCCTCCGTAAAATGGTTATAAAAAACTGGCATATAATCAAAAGAAAGACTTCAATCCAGCACCACCAAGGTTCGCCTTTAAAAGACAAAAGAACTTGAGAGACAGTATAGTCCATACTTATCCTAAAGAAATTCACAAGACAGACCCACAAAGAATACTATGGGAATTACCACCTGTGACCGGACATTTTAAATGCGATAGCCGCTCTGTCTGCCCCCTTACTAAAAATCTAACAAACATTACTCTCAAAGGGAGAACCTGCCAGCTAAAATCATTCATCAACTGATCCTCCCAATGGGTTGTTTATTCCATTGAGTGCCCCTGCCAACTTCTATTCATCGGCAAGATAAAAAGACAAATCAAACACAAACAACTAATAGGTGAGCACAGATCAAACATCAGAAATCAGACTCCAAATAAACCTCTTGTGGCACACTATACACGTTTAAAACACAAACCCAGCTAAATGTTTTGGTTCATCATTCAAACTGTACAGATTTCCAAAAGGGGTGGCGACAGAAATCTAGCACTCTGCAAATGTGAACAAAAATGGATTTTTGATCTGGACACCGTCAAAAACGGTTTAATTTCGGCAGTCGAATGGGGAATATTTTTCTAAAAAAACTTCAGAAATTAACAACAGCATGCATTTTTTCTCATGCCTTGATCCTTCCCTTAAGATGAATCACATACTGTAACCAACAACTGGACACCAAACTATCATATATACGATGACAATACGTATGACGGCATTTTGCAGTAATATGCCTATTTTCACGGGTTAGGGGGTTATATCGAGTTGAATATTGTTTGAAGACTCAAGCTGTAAATGAACCATATACATCTTCATATATTGAAATGACCAATGAACTACGTTGTGCTTACAAAACATCAAAAAAGAAAAAACACACCAGCACACCGACCGTAAGGTTGGGACTCCCATTTATGTCCCCACAAGGCAACTTAGATCATTGACAAGTTTGAGAAATATCAATTTTTGTATCTAAAACAATATCAATGCCTACCATTGGCATTGATAAGCCTAAGTGCAGGAAAAATACTTTAAACCCCACATAGACAACCAACATTGGGGCAGACCAATATCCTTTTTATCTGGGTGTGACAAGAAATACATCTAACAACGGGAATCACCACATATGCCTATCCCTCCAACATGGCAGACTAATCGGCATAAACAGTAAGGAGGTGTCCAGTCTAGTGCTTTACCGCACAATCCTGTACTTAAGCAGAAGGTGGAGACTAAAGAACAACAGCTATACGGTCCGGGATTCAACACCACCGAAGACACGTGATTCAACACTGCCGAAGACGCGAGATAGCAGAAGGATCCCCCTACAAAAATTGCAGCGTGCAAGGAGGGAAAATATAAGAAAACGATTACACGGCTTCCTGTAAGTACCAACAGTGCAGCAAGCACGTAGACTTAGAAAAGCCTTAATGTGCCAACATTAGATACTAAACGAGGAACTAAATCAGTATCTAAAAACTAATCTTGCTTTGATAAAGCAATCATTTATACTGTTTCTCTCTGTTCCACAGTCACGGAATAAGCCACCTGCAACAAACAAAAAAGGGCCGGCCAAAACAGACGCAATCCAACTTCTATAATGTATAAGCATGCAGCGCCATGCCAGTACTAAAGTCATCTAAAAGTACCTAGGTCAGTGGTCAACGAATAGCAGTGATAATGTCTTAGAAAATTACAGAAGAACAGAAGATGAATGACCATGATCAACATGGGATTATTTACAAAGAGGTTTCACTGCCATAAAGCAAGGCACACAGAAGCAGCGATATCAGGCAAGCTGCATCAAAGAAGGAAGATACCTTCCACCTGCAAATTGATCAACTTCCAAAAAAAGTGGGAGGCAGAATTCAAAAAGGTCACTGCATTACACAACCAATGGAAAGGAAGAAATCTCCTTTTATACTAAACAAAGCTCCAGTCCAACTACAAGATACTGAAAAGGTCAGTGGAATGTATATATGGGAAACAAAAAGCCCTAGACTATATGAACACATCTCCTGCACTTTGTCATTTATCTCACAGCATCTGGTAAATTGTGATCAATTGGGGAATTTCCAAACATCATGTCAACTTGTTAAGAAATTAATCATCCTGAAGAGGGTTAAACTCAGAAGAGCAGAACACCACGGATGGTGTTGATGTAGACCCTTAGCCGAAACATATATAGACATCATCTAGACATTCTAAAAACGTTGTCTAATTTTTGAAGAAGGACAATAACACCCTTTTCATCTACAGTTTTCTCACCTGGAATCTAATGTTATAATATTCGAAAAGCAACATTTTTCTGTGATCAACCATTTATGTCACTTACTAACCATAGTCATTAACATTATCGAGTGTTGAGTAATTGGACCTTTCTTTTATTATTAACTTTTGTGTATTAAGTGCCTTGTGGAAAGCACTTTCAACCTATATGTTTTTTACATATTTCTTTAATAAAGTGTGTTTTAATCATTTGTAAACAAAATGGCAGTATATGTCTCATATATAAATCTGGATATGTGAAATAGATAATATATCCCTGCTTTCCCCTGGCAAGCTATCAAGGTGGACTGAGAGAGAGGAAATTGAGCTGTTGTTTGTTTTTGTACCATATCCCTGGTCCCTTTACAGCTCAATCCACCTTTAAGAAAAAATTGGGACTCTCCCATTATTTTTCCTGCAATATAGGGAGTGTACTCAAGGTTCAGGGAAAACCACAAGAAACGCCATGCTTTTGATATAGAGATATAAAAAAAAAAGAGAGATCTTCGGAAAGCAATAAGAAGCATACGAAATACCATCTCGATAAACTATCAAAAAGAGCTAAAAAAGGCCAAACAAAAATATAAAAACGGCTTTTGTGACACAACCACCTGATACACCAACGCAATGCAGAGATGATGATGAATCCCATGGCAAAAAATAACTCTTTTGAGTTTTGGAAATTACTAAACAATAATAACACCTCACAACAGGCGATCATGTGTAATGCGGTCACAGAGAAGCAGTGGATCGACCATTATAGCGCTCTTTGCTAAACAACATGAAGAACATTCAGCAAATTAGCTCATCGCGAGCTCCAGGTCCCGACAGCCTCACAAACAAAATTTTGAAAGAGAATTCAGAAAAATTGTCAGATTTTTGTTCCTTGCTGTTTAAGATGATTATAGGCAATGGTATGCTCCCAAATACATGGAGGTGTGCAATTGTGGTCCCCATTTTTTAAAAAGGCGAAAGATCTGATCCTACAAATTATCACCCAATTGCCCTCTTAGATGTTTTGGTAAAAATCTTTGCGACTCAACTCAAACAACAGTTAACATCATGGATAAAAACATCAGGCAAATTTGATCAAATACAAACAGGGCATAGGCTGTGGGCTGAATCTGTTAACAATCAATCTACTAAAGATGGAAGCAATTCGGCAGGGGACCAGAATATATCTTGCATTCATCGATATGGCCCACACCTTCAATAGTGTTGACTGAGAACTTTTATGGACAAAACAAACATACTGGAACTGTCCTGCAAGTTTGTTAGGTGCATTAAAAGATCTTCACACAGGAACCAAAATTAGAACTTGCTTGGACAAGGCAGGAACTCTATTGAACCCAATCAAAACCTTTTGTGGCGTAAAACAGGGACGTCCTTTCGCCGATATCCTGTTTTACCTTTTTATTTCTGACATTGGTGATTGCTTTGAAGGTGTCGTAACATTCCCCCCGAAAATCAATGGTCACCACATTGGTTGGATGCTATATGCGGACAACCTGGTTCTTCTAGATGTCACCCCTATTGGTCTTCAGTGAAAGCTTTTTGCTCTCGAAACTTATATAAACAACAAAGGATTGAAAATGAATCCTGCAAAAACAGAAATCCTAATCCTACAAGATCTAAATGAAAAAAAAATAGGACCAAAGAAGAAGATGCAGTGGTACCTTGAGAAGGAAATATTAAGAATTGTAATGCGAACTCAATATCTGGGGACATGCATTAAAAGTAGCATTTGTGATGCTCCATGGGTGAAAAAAGCAAAAGACAAACGTAAATATCTCGTGGCCACAGTAGTTTCTTTTGTGGGACTCACTTGAAAACATGTTCTGACGAAAGGTTTTGTGGCTTCCAAATGGGGTTGCAATAGCATGTATTCGATATGAGCTAGGGTTGACATCTATCAATGTTCGAGTGGCTTGGAACACATTACACTTTATAGAAAAATGCTTGATGAGAATAGGCCGCCTCAATTTGACCTTCTGTCCAACCATGGTGAGAAGGATGATGGAACGATCTTATGGTTGTGGATAGAAAGGTGTGAAAAACTACTGAAAGATCTAAATACCAACAAAACCACCTTAATAACCAACCCCACGTTGGTCAAAAAAAGATTGTTACGACAATATTGGGCAAACACTGGCAAATTGTGATCCAGACATAGACAAATGAAAGATGTTGCCACTGAAGCCAAACGACCAAACTCACTACTCGGATCTCGGATACTTGGAGAAGTTTCTCCAAAGGAACAAAGGAACTTATTCCTAAAATCTCGAATGAATGTATTCAAAACTAAAGAAATAAAGGGGCTGAGACAGAAACTGCAATCGGAGGAACAAACCTGTAGACTGTGTAATAGCACAGAAGAAACTTTAAAACATTTAACCTTATTCTGTCCGACACTTAGTGATTTAAGAACTAAACACCTGGGAATGTATGTATCAGAAAGACCTTGACTAAGTGGAGAAGACTGGTGGGTGGCACTATCAGAAGGTACAAATAAGCTACTGACTTATTCACTAACCTTCTTCCCAGCCCATTTGAACAAATTGCTAACACAAGAACAAAGACATCAATTTTGTTCCACAAAGAGGTGATGAATCTTGCAAAACTGTATAGAGTACTTTAGGTGAAGGAAGGTAATTTAAGTGTGATGAGACGAGTTGATGTATAGTAATAATGAAAATGTGATAACTGATATATTTTAAAAGTTTGTACAAACTGTATAAAATAAAAATAAAAATACAAAAAAGAAGGGATCGAAAGGGTGGCGGAGTGAGAAGTGAATAATCTGAATAATCTGAGATAAGTCACTAGGTGGACGAAGATGTTGATGTGCCTGCAGTGTCCTTGCATATAGCGCTACATTGTGGGTCTAAGCACAGCCACCTCCCATGTGTGTTGCATTCAGGCAGGCATCGTTATGGCATGATAGCTGCTGCGGAGACCTATTTCCCTGGTGACTGCTGGGAGCTCAACTGCTGAAGGGGAGTGCAGTGTACAATTTTCCCTGTAAGGGCGGCAATAGGAAGGACTCCTCCTGCTTTACTGGGGCATGGCCCTATCGGTACTTGGGATAGCACACATGCAACATTCTGTGCTTCTCACCATGCTGGCCAATGGAAATAGGACTGTGGGGATTGTCCAATCAGGTGCGTCACATGAAAAGGCGGCAATATTTTTTTTTCATTACTCTGTGTAGTGAGGGTGGCAGGCAGAGATGGTGAGACGTACTGTCTTGATAGTCGGTGATGCCTTTGTGGAAAATCTGTTCACGTATGCCGTCGAAACAGGCTTTCATGGCAATTGTGATTGGGAGGGAGTGAAGGCTTTATGGTGCTGTGGTAATGTGTGCAGTTTCAGCACTTTGCTTGCAGTATGTCGAAGAGTGGCCACTTTAGCTAGCGTACATGGTGTGGTTGTGCATTATAGAGCGTTCCATTTGGGTTCCATGGCTTGTTCCCATGTGTATCGTCAACTGAAGAAGGTGATGAAAACAGTAAAGCACATTTTACCCACTGGCAAGGTGCTTTTCTCATATATACCTCCAAGAACAGTATGGGACAAATCCAATGATTCCGGTCGCCTGACAGAGGTTGGAAGGGGTCTCATCAACAGAAGCATGTGTGACTTCTTGAGTGCTGCTTGGATGTTCTCCTGTGAGAATGAGAACATTGGTTCTCGATATATAAACCTTTTCAAAGCAAATTGCATGTCTTTGCCGACCAGTGGCAATGACATTTTGTTTCACGATCTATAGGCTGCACTGAAGACCCTATTGTAAGAGTGTGAGCTGAAGTAAAAAACACAAAATATACTTATAAAAACAAAAAAAGTTGTTTCTATGGAAGCACCTTTAAAAAAAAAGAAAAAAAGGCTTTTTTCAGAGTCGCCACAACTAACGACATCCCCTACCCTGGTTGAAAGTTATTCCCCCACTCTTGTGCGCACATAGCACGACGAAGCCACAGACATTGCGATAGTTTCAGGGTGGCACGTGTTACATACGCCTCTTTTGCAGATGGCGGCCATCAAAATGGGCCTGTAGAGGCTACGGGATTGGTCAATTAGGTTTCTGGGTGTGGTGTGTATGAACAGACTGTGGTACATGGTGTATTTGTCGACAGGAATGCAGAGGGTGCGGTTATGGCTGTATGTTTCACAAACCACAGCTTGCAGGTTTTGGGGGAGTTCAAAATACATTGATTGAAAGTGAATGGAAAACACTGTGCAGTGGCTGCTCTTTTTGAATCCTATTGTGTGGATGTGTAGTGCTATGGAGTACCTACAATGAAGTGACTGAATTTCATTTGACTGTGTGACACTTTGGTGATGCGCGATCATGCCGACATTAATGTTCTTCATTGTGGAGGGAAAATTGTACAGCAGTTTAGACGAGTTTCAGTACTGTGTGCGATGAAGGAGTCACTTGCCCAGGTCATGCATCTGTGTCCGTTCTCCTGCATAACTTTCTATCGCATTTCACAGACACCGATGTGGCTGCATTATTTTTCATGTGGTCTGCAAATGGAGAAAGCGTGGTACATTGTGACAAAGTCTATTTGTGCCTTTCTACAACATGTGCCAATTGCGTACTTCACACATGGGAATATGACGTTTCACAGCAAAACTGTTTTCCCCACCAATAACGTTCATCTTACTATTCTTGTCATCCCAATTTCTGCACACCCTATACAAATTGCCCTGCTGCCCTTCTTGAAAGTAGTGGAAGAATTTTTGTAATAAGTATTGCGCACTTAAACTCTTCAAAACATTCTGTAACACATAAAGAAACCTCTTTCTACAGTGAACCCCTTTCTACCCGATTCCACAACAGTGTTTTGCACAGTGCCACGCCTCCCTTTATTTTGCACACATTGTGTGAAGCGTATACGGTGCGCCACGCCATGCATCCGTTCATTGTTAATTCAATTGTTCAACTCTGAAAGGAGCTTTCTTTATTTCCCTTTTTTCCTTTCCTAGTTCATTTCTATTTATTTTGGTCTTCTAACACACGCCACAGAAGGAATGGCAGGCAAGGCCCGGTACTGATGGGGCAGCACCTACATGGATAACATTGGAGACATGCAGAGGGAGGAAAACATTGGGCGGCCCTCACCTACATAGGTGCCAGGCATTGACATGCTCCCAAATGGACCCTTCCCACGCACTTCCAAGTACCTTCCCTCAATAGAGTAGAAGGTTGCAGTATACGCACAATACAATGCCCTTTGCCGGGTGTGAGTCTCTAATACGGCATGTGGTCTGCAAGGATGTTTTAGAGCTCCACTGCCCTACAGGAATACCCCCGTTGTTGGCCGCAGCAGATGTGGAAAATGCTGTACATGAAATTACCCTACTGCATTGTTGGAAAGGCAGTACCCTGCCCACTGGTCCATTTTAGTTGACGACACATGCAGTACAAACACTTCCTGCTACGCCATTCACCATAGGACTAGCACCCACAGAGATGCATACATTCTGAAATTCAATAATGCTTACAACAAAGCAAAACACAGCTTTATTATGTGGAGCATGGAAGATAATTATTCAGCGTGACCCATGCGGCTACAGTACTTTTATAACCAACAGTGTTTGCGCTCTGAAGATTCTGCTGTTTGCTTAGTTGCCTTTACATGCACTAGTATGTGCGTGATCAAGCCGCACCAGCTTTGCCATTTTGCAGACTCACTACAAACTGTCACACCTGTAGTTACATGTTCTCTTCACTGTACGACCCACAGGCAACCCCTTGACACTTTCCGTCACAGTACTCCGTGAAGAGACGCTGTGTCTGTTTCACGGGTCATGGAAAGGCAAGCAGAACATCAATCAAATTAATGAGACATTTAACACACCCACGTAACGCTGGAGGTAGCTGTTCTTTGTTGACCAGTGGGCCTCATACAGCCAAGCGTGCTGCAGCCATACATTGGTAGGTTTGCACAGCCACGCATGCAGACGGCAGGAGTATTAGAAATGTGGTATCCTACCGTATGAATCCATAGGGATGGCAACAAGGGCAGTGTTACCAGCACACAGAGGATGTCCTACGCATGGTTATAGCTGTGCAATGGATACATATGCGCTTGCACAACTAATTAAAAGTGCATTAGCGGGCAGCCATGCAGCCACTAATGGAGTCTTACGGATACCTGCAGTGTGATTGCACATACGCTGGCCAGGTGCAGTCTCCCTAGGAAACGTCCATATTGCTCACCTGCAGTCATCTTGGACAGCACTGTGCGGCACAGATTCACCATGCAATGTTAACACAAAAAGAGAAACCACTCAAACACTCACCAATGCTTACCATGTACATCTGTAATTGCTAAAATACACTAACACTATTAGGAAAAGGAACTGGTAGCACAAATGGATGCATATACCAGAGAATTTGGCCTTTCCACAAGTTCATCATGAGGGCAACCAAGGAATCGGTGACAAACTGTTCAATGGGATGTTATGGTTCATTTGCAGTACCAAAAACCTATCATTTTCACAGAAAACACTATGCTAAAGCAACATTCCAATTACAGTGCCCTACTAAAAACCTATGAAATTCACTAACAAAAAACAATGTTAATGGGATGTTATGCTTAAGTTGCACTACTAAAAAACCTATGAAATTCAATGGAAAAACGTTGTTTCAGAGACCTTATGGTTACAGGTAAAACCGCAAAAGCCCAGAAATTCACCAGTTATGGTAAGCTAAGCAACCATAACTCGTGCTACCACTGTGCACTGCAAGGACAAACACCCATGACATCAAAGATGACATCACAAATGTCATTGCTGACATGACTGATGACATCACATGGGTATTTGGTTTCATGAAAAGCCTCCACAAGGGATTGTCATTGTACTGTTGGAAGAAAACTATCAGAGATCATTGGAAGAACTGTTATGAGATAAAAAGTTCATTAACCAATGCATTTCTATAAACAGCATTGCATTACAGCGTTCTGTAATGAGTTCTAAAAATCTTCCAAAATTAACTTAAAATTGGCTGATTCAATTCTCACAATGTTTTTGCAGGCAGCTAGGTTTCATCAGGATTTTAGCAGTAAAAAATAAAATTGAAAATCGATCGAGCCAATATTGAGATATTAACATTTGAAATGTATTACACAGCCCATGGTATTGGCTGTGTAGTTATGGTTAAGTTGCTAATCCCATAGGAAGAGCACTTATTGGGAGGCTTATAACTTTGCTTCCCCTGGATGAATCCTCACCAAGCTTTGCCAAAAGAGTATATGGCCCACTCTGAAGTTTATTGCAAAGTTTGGTGAGGCTTTGTCCAGGGGGGGCAAAGTTATAGGGGTGTCTCAAAATGTATTCTTTTCCCATTATGACATAATGGGAAAAAACTTTGTGCACGCCTACAGCACAAACCGCTGGATGGATTTCCACCAAATTTGCAGCAGGAGCAGCGGCTTAGGCCCGAAAGTGTGCTTTTGTTAATTTGGTGTAAATCCATCCCTTAGTTTTTTTTTTAAATGACCATAACGTAAGGAAAACAAATTAGTGATATCTATTGGCTAATCAGCTTGCGTCATGTCCGCGGACATGCAACGTATCTACTGATTGGCTGGAGTGAGGCGTGAGGTGCGTCACATTGTTTCGATGGGCCCGCTATCTTGGATCCGCTGACAGCGCGGCAGCGAACAGAGGCAAAATTCAATTTTGGGGAGTATTTTGATGTGCAGAAGTACTTGGGTAGGGTTGGGGAGTAAGAAATGGGTCAAATACTGTATTTGTTTAGGTGCAGGTGCCCCGATGTGTTCTCCATGTCCGCGGACTTCGCGGCTGCCTGCGGACATAATCAATGAACTACTAGCTATTTTACTTTAATATGATGTCAGTTTTGGGTTGTTAGTAGAGGATTGATTATGATTAATATCCCCTATAAGCAGCCCACATACCACACTCAAAATGTTTGGTAGTATAGGTGTGTTATGCTGGGGTGGTCATGCACCCAAGACTCTAGGCCCTGGCCACAACCACCTCAGCATAACACACCTATAGAATCAAACACCCATCAAATATCCACAACCCAAAAGTTTGTGTAGTGTTTTATTTGTAGAGTTTGTATGTGAAGGTTTGGCTAGGCTATGCAGTTAAGACTGTAGAATTTGTAACAAGGACTGCAGTGTTTGTGAGCCTATTTATTTTATACTTACTGGTTGAGTTTTTTGTGGTTGTGTGCAGTTTTATCATGACACAGGTAACTGTATCAGACATCATTTTTCGATTTCTGTGATAAAAGAAAATATCATATGTTAGAGTAGGTAGTTCAAAATGAGTTATTGCATTGCATAATAGACATTTTTGTCTTTTTTTACCCTCATATTTAGTATGTTACAAGTACTATAGTTCAAACCAGTGTACTGCGCAATTTGCTCAGTTTCTGTGTTTGTTTTCTAAATCATTGGGTCTGTGGGAAAAAAAAAACCTTCTATGTTGTGGTACAATATATTTCTTTCATTGTTTTACTGTTTAGTTCTTGTTTCTTGCCACTCTTCTATCTATTGGCTTGTTGCAGTATTTTGGGGCAATTAGATACCTGTTGGCGTATTCTAATTGTTTATTTCGACTTTTATGCTATTCATCTATCTGTTGGGTTGTTAAAGATTTTTTGGGGCAGTTAGATACCTGTTTGCGTAATCTAACTGTTTATTTCTTGTTTGATTTTAGTGGTATTTATTTATCTGTTTGCTTGTTGCAGATTTTTGGGGCTGTTAGATACCTGTTGGAGTAATATAACTGCATATTTCTTGTTTGATTTTAGTGGTATTTATTTATCTGTTTGCTTGTTGCAGAATCTTGGGGCAGTTAGATACCTGTTGGTGTACGCTAACTCTACTCTAGCTGTCAAGTGGCACAGCGAGTAGAGCGCTCGCTTTGACATCCGTGCAGAGTCTGCTAACGCAGGTTCCAAATCCTGGTGGGGCCAACTCAGCCTTTCATTCTTCCGAGGTCGATAAATGAGCACCACACACCGTGGGTAATAATAAGCAGCGCTCAGATACCTGAGGGTTAGTAGCGCTATATAAATGCCACATTATTATTAACTGTGCACAGTTTTGAAGTTGAAATTTTACTTATGTTCATACACAGATTACGAATAAAATTTTGGTTTTGAGAATATTATGTAAGTGTTTACAAGATTTTCTGGCAATCTCTGCTTTAGAGTAATGGTGCTATCATTACATTTGAACCATCCACAATTAGTTTTTATATATGCAGTGTAGTGACCTGCATTGGTTGTGGCTCCTGCGTGGTACATTCTACCTATTGTTGTGTATGTTTTCTTACCAAGTGATACTTGACCATGGGCCTCATTACGACCCAGGCGCTAATGGGTTAACGGTGCCGTAAAAGGCTGCGCCGCCGTTAACCTATTAGCGCCTAATTACGAGGTCCCTTTGCGGGACCCGACCTTAACGGCTGATTTTACCAGTCGTTAAAGTAGGGACCCGCAAGGGGACCTGGGTGCTAAGTACGGTGCCGCAATTTGCGGCACCGTACTTGGCACCTTCCCCATTCCCATTGAGCCCTATGGGGCAAAAATGGGAATGGGGAAGGGCCATGGAGGAAGGGGGAATTACCGCCCTGCCAACCTTGTAATGGGGTGGTAATTTCCCCTTTCTCCATGGCGGAGTCGGTAACTTACCGGCATGGACCATGGTGCTAATAGCAGGGTCGTAATGAGGCCCCATGTGTGAATCCAGTCAGCTTACAGTTGTTTTTGGTACTATCTGCATTGTAACATAAAAGCATTACTATTACGTATTTACTATGTGTCTGTATTTGTAAGGTGGAGCAATTATCTGAATTGCAGGTAGTACATAAGCTGCCATGGTTTGCATTTTGTACAAGTTGCTGAAATGGAATGGATTCACAGTTAGGTATGGATACATACAAGAAGCGTTCATTAGGGACTTGTTCCTGTGCCACATGGTTGCAGAGCATGCATGTATGTTTCCACATGTATGAAATCTGGAAGATTTCATTTATAGGTATGTTTTTGTTTTCCAGTACTTGTAGTAAATTCATTAGAAATTCTTGTGGATCTTCTTGTGAGTTTATAGTGAATTTGACAATTCCATCACAGTAGTCCAATTCTTGTCTTATTCCATGAACACTGTAAGTGTTGTCAGGATTGTTGGTTGCATTTCTATGAAGGACTAACATTTGCAAACACAATTGGTCTGTACTGTGTAAGTAAATGTGGTCAATAATTGGTGGCAATTGGAATAGAATAGTTATTGCTACATTTGTGTAGCAATTTATAGCAGTTATATTGGAAAATGTGAATGGACCTGACAGTTCTGTGTCAAAGTCATTTGTCTGGAGTGTGTGTTGCTTCTTTAAAGAAGTAGTTGAGTTACTTTGACCAGTATATTCTTCTTTGGTTGTGGTACTTGATGAAGTATTAGTTTCTTTTTTTTTGGGAGAAATTGCAGTGACATCCTGTATCATTTCAGTTTTAAGTCATTTTCTCTTACAACGTTTTGCTTTTTGTGGAACAGTATAGGTTTTTAGATGGGGTGTGGAGTGACACGGCCTATTGTATTCTAGAATGCAAGGAATATCCGCATTTACTTTACTTGCATCAAAGTTGATTAGAAAAAGCCTGTCACGTGTATGTTAGTGTGATAGTGCTACATAGCTCTAGCCTTCTTTAAAGACTGTGCTATCAAAATCTAGTAATGCTTTATCTAGGGTAAGATGTTGTGATTTGTGAATGGTAACTGCGTATGCTAGAGTTAATGAAAATTGTTCTCTGCGTATATACATGTCTTTGAAAAGAAGGAAGCAGGCTTTTGAGTGTCCTATCCTTTTAACTTCTGATAGTTTGTCAAAGAGAACATTGACAAATTGAATGTTGTTGTCAGATGGGTATGTTTGAAAGCCAACAACTGTACCAAGTGCTCCATTAACTAGTCCTTGCTCCACGTCAAGGTTACGTGTAAGCAATACTCTACAGTTTAAAGATAATTTTTATATTGTTTGCAAACCAGCTGTGTTGGAGATAGAGTTTGTTTTCTAGGGTATTTAGTCTTGTTGTGGCTTGTTGATGCATGTTTAGTGTCATACCATGTGCATCCAGTTTATATGTGGAACTAATTTCAATTATTGGTTGCATTTCTTTTTTCAACATTGTTTAATTGAATTTTGAACAGCTTGCAAGTGTTGGCATCAAGGACATAAAATTGACATGTTTGTGTGCTAATTGTTCCATGACATCAGTAGCACATGAGTTATGGCCATAGATTGCATCGATGTGCCTGGTTTTTAATATTGATTGTGCTTCTTGAGATAGTAAACCAATTCTAATACTTTTTAAAATGTTGGCGTATGTGAGGTCTGCAGACTGGTGCATGTTTTCTGTTAATTCTCTGTATTGGAAATATTGCCAAAGGTTGACGTTTCCTATGCTGCCAAGAGTTTAACAGCACAGTTTGTGCTCTAACCTTTTAAAAATAGGTTCAGCTTTCACTGGTGTAAATTGAAGATCTCTGAAAACAATAATGTGTTTTCCTCCAAAGAGCTCTTTGTAGTCTGTTTTGAGGACCTCTTGTAATCTGAGGTGAATCAAAGCCAACATTAGGTTGGAGACCATGCTCACCTCATCTATTAGTTGCATTTTCATTTGTTTGAAAACTCTCCATAGTTCCATTGCAGCTTCTGTGGAAAGTTTGTAATAGTCTAATTAGTTTTGGTGTTCTACTGGAAGGAGTAGTAATCGGAGTAAAGTGACACCGCCTATGTTGTAGGCAGCTAAACCTGTGGGGGCAGTTACAACAGCTGACAGTTTGTTGTTTGTCAATTGTTGAAGGAACTTGCTGATGATTTTGATTAAGAATGTTTTGCCTGAACCAGCTTCACCATTCACGTGTAGCAGAATAGGTTTGTAGTCTTGGCAGGTACCGTTTTTACTTTCATGTTCCACATCATGTTCAATTTGTTTTGTTATTTCTCGGAAAATGCTATGCTGCTCATTGTTCAATTGTGATTTCAGTACAGCAAAGTCTTCTGTAGCTTGTTCATACTGATACTTGGTGTTTTCTACTTTAATCATGGCTAATTCTGCCTCATTTGCTATTAGTGGCTGTCCAAGTGGTTCTTGCTTTCCTGTTACAGAAGGTTGACTACTGTCGGGAGTGTTCACTTGTAGTTGGGTCTGGAGTTGTTCTTCGTGTTGCTGTTCATTGTGCAACATTGCTTGGAACTGTGTAAAGTTTATGTCTGTTATAGTGCTTTCATTTGCTTTGAAAGTGTCTTCGTAGGATTCATACGTATCCAGTGACTCTTCTTCTTTTCTCCATGGTTTAAAAAGTTGTAGCAGGAACATGGAATACAGTTCTTTATGTTGAGGAGTTTGTAATGACAATTTGATATGATTAATTAAACTGTGTTTGGTAAGTTTCACGAAGCTGCCTTCACAATTTACAACTCTGTATCTACCTTTCTTTTCATCTAGTTTAACATTATTTTTGTATGTGAAGTTTTGGGCTACGTGGTAGAGACACATGGTTTCCAAAGAGGTACTCCTGTTTGGGTAGTATGTGTCCAGTAAATTGTTTTTCAAAATGTCTTTGCTGTTGGGATCATTGCTGGCTATTGTTTCTATGTCCTCATATGATTTGAGAACTTTTTTTCTAGATTTAGCCAGACCAAGACTTAGCCATACTATATTGTCAGACTTTCCATACAAGGCAGTACCGGTTAAACGGTCTGCAGCTTCATAGCAGCCACATTCTCTATGAGAGAGCATTTTGATGCCTAAGCTGTACAATTTCTGTGATAGTGTTTTGTCAGATGATATGTCATCCCACAGGTCCTGAAGCTCTGTTTTCTCTGCTTTGGTTATGTAGGCTGTGACATATCATGAAACTGCAGTGGAATTGTCTGAGTTGTACTGCACATCTATGTTTGCATTCCATAGGAGGGCAATGATTGCATTGTAATCATTGATGTGTCTTGATTTGTCTGTTCTTTTTATGTAATATGTGTTCTTAGGTGATTTACCTTTCATACTATATCTGACTAAAGACATGAAGTTGTTTACTTGACTTGTTGCTGAAACTGGTCTAGGGAAACCAAAGCGGCATTTGGTGCAGTATTTCTCTTTTTTTATATTTGCGATGGCAATATTTCCCACATTTGTGTCTTTGAAATTGTAAAATATGTGCATGAAGGTCACTATGTGTCGTATGTGTAGGGATTTCACAAGTGACATATTTTTGGATGAACTGCAAAACAGTGGCATCACTGTCATGACCAAATTTAGGAGCATCTTTAATCCATAATAGCATGCGGATGTGTGGTGCTCCTCTGGCTTGGTATTCTTTTCTCCAAAAGAAGTGTTGAACTTCTCAGAGGGGAGGAATAGTCTTATTGCAAATAAAGTGTAGCATAGCAATGACACGATGATGGAAATATCTTGATACACTTACAGGTTCTAGAGAGCAGAGTTATCCTAGTGTTTTTATATCTATGTTTGTTTTGTTTGTGTTTGCTCTGCGTAGGAAATCGTGTAAATCTTCACATGCATATTCTCCACAAATTAATGTAACAAACCAAGTGGTTGGGCCAAGGTTTCTTATCATACAGAGTACATCTCCGTGGCGTCGGAACCAGTATTCTTTTTGACAATGCATGTTTGCTAAAAGATTTATAATACTTGACTGTAAAACGTCATCTTTTTCTTACACTTTTTGTAATAATTGCGTAGCTGACATATTTTGAAAATGGGTACCTGATTTTAATGTGTGTGCAACTCCGTAGCATAGAGTTGCTAGTTCACTTTCAAAGAGAACGATGGAATATGTATTCCACGTTTTGTCAGAATCTTGGTTCATCAGAATACATTCGTAAAGAGCGATATTCTGATGCTGTTATTTGTGTGGGTCTATCATCATACCTTCCTCCTTTTTCCAGTAGGAAAGGCCTGTGCTTCTATACTTTATTCCCATATGCTGATTGGATACCCTTTGGCTTGTCGCATTTGGTACATTTCCAGTGTATCGTCTAAAGTGAGTTTAGAGTGTAAAGGATGAATTGTATAATGTATAATTGTTTTTCTATAGATATTGCAGGGCTTGCATAACTTTATGTAAATCCACGAGTTGTTGCCACATTTTTGTCTTTTGTAGGTACGCGATTTACTAAGATAATTAAAGATTGATCTATAGTCCATTGCACTCCTAGAGGGTGTACATTTTCTTTGAGATCTAATGGTAAATAAATGACTTTGCCATGAATGCCTTTCACTAATTCAGAGGGAGGTAATTTTGCTGTTTTTGGTTGGAGGCATATTATTGCTTGAAATGGGTACACTGTTTGAATTATGATGCTCTCATATAAATGTAATTGTTGCAGGGGTTTTGGTAGTGGGAATAATTCCAATTTATGTGTGATAGCACGTGAAGGTGTTTGGTTGTTGTCAAGTTTTGCAGTGCATTAATTGCAAAGCATTAAGGGGTCAGTAATTTCATATTTGTTTACTGCTATAAGGTAAAGAGCTAATTGGAACCATTTGGATTCTTCATTGTCTTCTATTTTGTACGTTATGTCTACAGTTTTTGTGGTACTTTTATAAGAAGTCCTGCGGCAACACACACACACATGGTTAGGTACTTCAGCAGAGGTACTTTTAAACTTTAGTATTTCTTTATTGTATGTGTTTAATAGAAGGTTGCTATTTGTATAGTAGTTGCTAGTTTGTTGTACATCTATTGCACTTTGTAAGTGGTTTTCAATTCCGAAATATTTTCTCTGGAAATGCTCTATTTCTTCAAGTAGTTGTTTGGCTGTACTATGTAGAAGATTGTTATTTAAATTGGCTAGTGCTAAAGCAGGACTTTTAGCATAGTATAGTTTTTGGAACAGATTTCTTATAGTTGAATGATGTGTTGATATCATTTTGATATGACAAAGGTGCTTTTGCAAATAAGTCCTGAAATGTAGGGTAATGAATGTTCTTGTAGTCCTGTGTATTTGTGCACTGGACAGGCATCCATATTTTGTAGTAGTTTCATTTTGAATTTGTCTTTGCTTTTTAAAATACTGATTGAGGGACTGGAGTAAACATTTGAAAGATTTTTTGGCAATATTACACATTGATGTGCACGGCCATTTGTAGACTGTCTGTTTTGGTTCAGTAGAATGGGTAGGTGATACTGAGTTTTCTGGGGATATTTTTGTGAGCAGACTTTCTTGTTCCATAATGGTGTTATTAAGTTTTTCATACCATCGTCCACTGCTGTGTATGGTATTTGGGTTTTGTTTGCTTTTGTTTATATGCATCTTCATTAATATATGGTTCTGTACTTGTGGTGTGACTCCATTCACCTCCACAGATGTTTAAGAAGCTATTTTTGATGATATTCCGTTTATTGAGAAGTCGTTTTTATAGTTTAGTAGTAAGTTTTGTTAGTGGTTTTATTCTGTTTAATGCTAAAATAAATAACTTCCTTTTGAGAAGGATTGCACTATGAGAGCTTCTAGGATTCATTTTCTGCAGTAGGTTTTAAGGATTGTGCATGATTTCTCTCCTGTTTTTATAAGGTTCTGAAGGACTATGTGGCAGAACATTTTTTGTAAAATATTTTTTTGGTATGCTTATTTGACACTATATCAAGATTTATAAGTGCAGCGTTAGCAGTAGTGGTAGCTGAAGTCTTGTTAATTACTTTCAGTTTCGTTTTACATTTTGATAAAGGAGGGAAAGTTTCTGTACTGGAAGCTTGTTTTGTTTCGCTTAATGACTGTATTAGCTGTTTTGTTTGAACTTTTTGTACAAAATCTGCTAGAGATCGATGCTTATTTTGGACACTTTTATTTTGATTTGCTCTACTTCTGCGTTCTTTTCTACAGAGTTGCTTTTTGGTAGGCATTCTTTGGGGTCTGTTGGAGAAAAAAAGAAAGTGTGGGTGGGGTTGTTGTGCTGTGTATGCGTGCTTTGTGCATGAGTGTCTGAGTATGATAGTAAGAATGATTGTGGAGGTGTGTGATTGTGCAATGGGCAGCTACATCAAGATGGGAAGGCTATTCTTGTATTTGTGTGTTACCATACTAGGTTAAGATGACAATATAAAGTAAGGAACTGATAAGGGGAAGCACTAATACCAAATCTAATGGTAACAGGTTAATACACTTGATTGTTCTACAATACTAAAATGCTAGTATGTTTGAGTAACAGTTAGAACATTATCTTAGTATTTTACTTACTTTTTTGTATGGAAACAGTAGGTTTCTTCTAAGTCCTTGTTCGTACTTCAGACGCTGCTGCCTTTCAGGAGAGTGGTCTTCAGTGCAATTGTAAAAGAAAGAAGTTAGTGAATATGTGTGTTTATAGCACTTTTATTAATGTTGACATTGGGCCTCATTACGAGTTTGGAGGTAGCCATGGTGCTATTAGTCTGTGTAGTCGGAATGGGGACTTACCTGGTCATTTTGACCTTGGAGGACCTGGTAAGTCCCCATTCTGAATACCATTCCCCATTCCAATTCGAGCCCCCATAGGGCTCAATGGGAATGGGGAAGGAGCTAATAACGGGCCCGCAAATAGCAGGCCCGTTATTAGCTCCCTTGTCCCTTAGCGGGTCCCTCTAAGGGCGGCTGTTAAAACCAGCAGGTTCTAGTGGGACCAGCTAAGGGACCTCCGAATGCGTCCGTAGGGGGTTAACGGCACCGGCATCCGTACCGGTGCCGTTAACTCCCTACCGCCATACTCGTAATGAGGCCCATTGTTATTTTTTGTTTTCATAATTATACTGTTATTTCTGCCATCTTATAATATGAAATAATATTTTTTTAGATAGGTGTGTGTGTAAAAACAAATTTGGAGAGCAGAAAGGTTTGCAATTGGCACTTCATCATAGCAGATGGGAGAAATGACAGAAAGTTCATTTTACAGTTTTTGCAGGGTAAGTGGCAGTTACACTATTTATATTTTTATTTATTTTATTTTCATTTTTAAAGTGTTCACACAGCTGGTGGGCATCGAGGTGCTGTTACAGGAATTGTTTGTTTTTTAGTTGCATATTTATTTTATCTTAGTTGCATATTTTTAACGTGCTTAAACACCCAGAGGTTTCTATGCAAGGACCAGGGGATCAAACCTGTGTTGCTTCGTGTCATCTTGCTTCCAAGGCATGCAGGTTGCCGCCGAGATATGATCTCAGGATTTATTAAATTGCTAGAAGTGCTGTACATGTACTGTGTAGAACGTATTCATACCTGTAGTCTGTGTTCATGCATGTGTATGTGCATGAATCTGCAAGTAGAAGTCTTGGGGAGTTTTATAGTAGTTGTTGCTGTAGGTCCTTTGCAGTCACAGCTGAATTGTACTGATAGTGATCAATTGTACATCTTAAGTGCTGATCTGTGATGATAGAGTTAGATGTAGAGTTCTTGGATGTGATTGGTGGATGATTGTGTGACTGCTTACCAGTAACCAATGAGGGAATGGTGCAGAGAGTGAAGTGGAAAGGGTAGAAGGGCTGCCCTAATGTTACGCGCTCCGCAGTCACTGCGGTTGTCTGCGGACCGGGTGTGCCACATCCGGGGTTTCTCAGCATCCAGCATGGAAAAGGGACCGTAGGGTCAGCCAATCAGATGTTGAGGTTGTGATTTGTGTTGAATGAGGCTGTGTGTAGTGAAGATGGCAGAGGTGGAGAAAGTCAGGATTTTGGTGCTCGGAGATATGTTTGTTGATAGTTTGGAGCAGTATGCTAAATGTAGGAATGTGGCATATAATTTTGACGTAATAGGAGTGGAGGTGGTGTGGAGTACTGTGTCTGGTTTTCATTTGAAGGCAATTTTGGAAGTTTGTCAGGATATGACTAGGTTCAATAGTCCAGATGTAGTTGTCCTGCACATTGGTGCTGTTCATTTGGGCTATGTCAGTGCCAATACTTTGTTGCAAGATCTGCAAAACTTGGTTCAGGCAATCATGAAAGTCAATCATGAAAGTCCTCTTCCAAATGCCAGGGCTATATTTTCTGCCTTCTTACCTAGGGCAATATGGGACAATAGTTTTGTTTGTCCTCAGATGTACTATTGATCACTCTCAGTACAATTCGGCTGTGACTGCAAAGGACCTACAACAACAACTACTATAAAACTCCCCAAGATTTCTACTTGCAGATTCATGCACAACCACATGCACAACCACATGCATGAACACAAACTACAGGTATGAATATTTTCTACATAGTAAATGTACAGCTCTTCTAGGAATACAAATAAACAGAGTAACTGCCACTTACCCTGTATACATTTTAAAATTAACTTAGTGTAATTTCTCCCATCTGCTATGATGAAGTGTCAATTGCAAACCTGTCTTGTCTCCAAATCTTTGTTTACTCACACAGCTATCTAACAACATTTTATTTCATATTAAAAGATGGGAGAAATAACAGTATAATTATGAAAAAGGCTGTCCAGTGTGTTATAAAATTACACGCAGCCAGGATGAGTACATGCATCTTCATTCAAGCACACACACACAGACAATATCATTAGAAAGGCTCCCAGCTCAAACACCACTGCCTCTATATGAAATTCTTCTGCTTTATTTCCCACACTTTCGCAAATGCATACTTTGCATGCTTTTCTGTACAATTTCTGCCATTCACCCTGTAAAAATATCAAACAATGCATATGATTATTTCTTCTATCTCTTAACATCCAATAACAAAACATTAAAAAAACAAGTGTGCTCTATACATTTACTATTATACTCATTTGTAAAACATATTCAACTAACAGATTCTAAATTAAATATACAGGATGCACATAGGCAAAGGAAAGTGAATGTGTGTACTATGTTCAGTTATAAGAAAACACTACTACTACAATAACAAAAAAAAACAATGGGCCTCATTACAAGTTGTGCAGAATGCATTTAACGGCGCCGGTGATGGTGCTGGCGCCGTTAAACAGATTCCGCATTATTACGAGGTTCACTCGCGGGACCTGATGTGGACGTCTGGTTTATCCAGACGTCCATAGCAGGTCCCGCGAGGGAACCAGGGAGCTAACAACGGGCCCTCTTGTAATGGGCCTGTTTTTAGCTCCCTCCCCATTCCCATTGAGCCCTATGGGGCTCGAATGGGAATGGGCAAGGTCCGGGTTCCCTGAATGGGGAAATGGCCCTCCATACTCGGAATGGCCGGGTATTTCCCCATTCAGGGAACCTGGACACGATTTTGGAGGCAGCCATGTCACTAATAGCGCCGTGGCTACCTCCAAAATCGTAATGAGGCCCAGTGTCTTCATTAAAAAAAGTGCTATAAACACACATATTCACTAACTTCTTTCTTTTATAATTGCAGTGAAGACCACTCTCCTGAAAAGCAGCAGCATCTGTAGTACAAACAAGAACTACTTAGAAGAAACCTACTCTTTCCATACAAAAAAAGTAAGTACAATACTAACATAATGTTCTAACTGTTACTGAAACACACCAGCATTTTAGTATTGTTGAACAAACAAGTGTATTAACCCTTTACCACTAGTAGTATTAGTGCTTCCCCTTACCAGCTGCATACTTTATATTGTCCTCTGAAGCCCAGTATAGTAACACACACATCTAAGAATAGCCTTTCCAACTTGATGTAGCTGCCCATTGCACAATCACACACCTCCACAATCATCCTTACCTTCACACTCAGACACTCATGCACAAAGCACACATACACTGCACAATAGCCCAACCCACACTTTCTTTTTTCTCCAACAGACCCCAAAGAATGCCTACCAAAAAGCAACTCTGTAGAAAGCAATGCACAAGTAGAGCAAATAAAAATAAAAATTCCCAATATGCATCCATGTCTAGCAGATTTTGTACAAAAAGTTCAAACAAAACAGCTAATACAGTCATTATGCGAAACAAAACAAGCTTCCAGTAAAGAAACTTTGCCTCCTCTATCAAAATGTAAAATGAAACAGAAAGTGATTAACAGGACTTCAGCTACCACTACTGCTAACGCTGCACCTATAAATATTGATGTAGTGGCAAGTAACCATAGCAAAAGAAATATTTTACAAAAAATGTTCTGCCACGGAGTCCTTCAAAACTGAAGAGAAAGCATGCACAACTCTTAAAACCTACCTTAGAAAATGAATCCTAGAAGCTCTCATAGACAGTGCAATCCTTCTCACAAGGAAGTTATTTATTTTAGTTTTAAACAGAATGAACCCACTAGCAAAACGAACTACTAAACTACAAAAGAAGACATCTCAATAAACGAAATATCACAAAAATAGCTTCTTAAACATCTGTGGAGGTGAATGGAGTCACACCACAAGCACAGAACCAGATTTTAATGAAGAAGCATATAAACAAAAGCAAACAACACCAATTGCCATACAAAGCAGTGGACGAGGGTATCAAAAACTAAATAACACCATTATGGAACAAGAAACTCTGCTCACAAAAATATCCCCAGAAAACTCAGTTTCAGCTCTCAATTCTAATGAACCAAAATGTCCAGTCTACAAATGGCCATGCACATCAATGTGTAACATTGCCAAAAATCTTTCAAATCTTTACGCCAGTTCCTCAAGCAGTATGTAAAAGCAAAGACAAATTCAAAATGAAACTACTACAAAATATAGATGCCTGTTCAGTGCGCAAATACACAGGACTACAAAAACATTAATTAGCCTGCATTTCAGGACCTATTTACAAAAGCACCTTCCATCATATCAAAATTATATCAACACATCATTCAACTGTAAGAAATCTGGTCCAAAATCTCTACTATGCTAAAAGTCCTGCTTTAGCACTAGCCAATTTAAATAACAATCTTCAACATGGTACAGCCAAACAACTACTCGGAGAAATAGAGCATATCCAGAGAAAATATTTTGGAATTGAAAACCACTTACAAAATGCAATAGATGTAAAACAAACTAGCAACTACTGCACAAATAGCAAAGTTCTATTAAACACATACAAAAAAGAAATACTAAAGTTTAAAAGTACCTCCGCTGAACTACCATGTGTGTGTGTGTGTTGCCGCAGGACTTTTTTATAAAAGTAGCACAAAAACTGTAGACATAACGTACAAAATAGAAGACAAGGAAGATTCCAAATGGTTCCAATTAGCTTTCTACCTTATAGCAGTAAACAAATACGAAATTACTGACCTCTTAATACTTTGCCAATACTGCACTGCAAAACTTGACAACAACCAAACACCTTCACGTGCTATCACAAATAACTTGGAAATATTCCAATTGCCAAAACCCCTGCAACAACTAAATTTATATGAGAGCATCATAATTCAAACAGTACACCCATTTCAAGCAATAATAGGCCTTCAACAAAAAACAGCAAATTACCTCCCTCTGAATTAGTGAAAGGCATTTGTGGCAAAATAGTTTATTTACCATTAGATCTCACACAAAATGTACACACTCTAAGAATGCAACGGCCAATAGATCAATCTTTAATTAACTTAGTAAATGGCATATCTACAAAAGACAAACGAATTTCGCAACAACTTGTGGACTTACATAAAGTTAGACAAGCCCTGCAATATCTAAAAAACAACAATGAATACTACAAAGAAATTAATATTGAAGAAAACCTGAGAAAAACCATTGAAATAATTCGAGAGTCATCAGAAAGTGTTCAATTTCAAGTTCTAAATCCTGCTAAAGAATCCAATATTTTAGACCATTATACAATGCATCCTTTACACTCTGAAGTCACTATAGATGATGCACTGGAACCTTACCAAATGTGACAAGCCAAAGGATTTCCAATCAGCATATGGGAAAAAAGTATAGAAGCACAGGCCTTTCCTCTACTCTTTCCTACTGAAAAAGGAGGACGGTACGATTATAGACCCACACAGATAACAGCATCAGAATATCGCTCTTTACGAATGTATTCTGACAAACCCAGATTCAGACAAAACGTGGGATAAATATACCACCTTCTCTTTGAAAGTGAACTAGCAACTCTATGCTACAGATTTGCACACACATTAAAATCAGGTACCCATTTTCAAAATATGTCAGCTACACAATTATTACAAAAAGTGCAAGAAAAAGGTGAGGTTTTACAGTCAAGTATTACAAATCTTTTAGCAAACCTGCATGGTACAAAAGAATACTGGTTCCGACATCACAGAGGTGTACGCTGTATGATAAGAAACCTTGGCCCACCCACTTGGTTTGTTACATTAAGTTGTGCAGAATATGCAATGGGAAGATTTACACAATTTCCTACACATAGCAAACAAAAACAAAACAAACATAGATATAAAAACACCAGGAGGACTCTCTAAATGTATCAAGATATGTCTATCATCGCTTCTTTGCTAGGCTACCCTTTATTTGTAATAAGACTGTTCCTCCCCAAAGAGAAGTTCAACACTTCTTTTGGAGAAAAGAATACCAAGCCAGAGGAGCACCACACATCCACATGCTATTATGGATTAATGATGCTCCTAAATTTGGTCAGGACAGTGATGCCACTGTTTTGCAGTTCATCTAAAAATATGTCACTTGTGGAATCCCTTCACAAACGACACATAGTGACCTTCATGCACACATTTTACAATTTCAAAGACACAAATGTGGGAAATATTGTTATCACAAATATTTTTTAAAAAAGGAAATACTACACCAAATGCTGCTTTGGTTTCCCTAGACCAGTTTCAGCAACAGGTCAAGTAAACAACTTCATGTCTTTAGTCAGACATAGGGCCTCATTACAATATAGGCGCCGCCGTATTGAAGGGTGCCAGTACAGGACCGGCACCCTTCATTACGGAAGCGCCTATTACTAGGTTCCATTATGGGACCCGGAACAGTCCTTTCTGGGTCCCGCGAGAGGACCAAGGAGCTAATAACGGGCCCATTATTAACGGGCCTTTTATTAGCTCCATCCCCATTCCCATTGAGCCCTATGGGGGCTCAAAAGGGAATGGAGAATGGTTCTGTCCATGAGGAATTACCGGGTCCTCCAAGGTCAGAATGTTCAGGTAATTCATTATCCTCATTCACAGACCCCAGTATTGGAGCCTGGTATGGAGGCAGCCATGGCACTAATAGCACAATGGCCACCTCCATACTCGTAATGAGGCTCATAGTGTCAAAGGTAAATCACGTAAGAATACATATTAGATAACAAAAACAGAAGAATAAAAACACATCAATGATTACAATGCAATCATTGCCCTCCTATGGAATGCAAATATAGATGTGCAGTACATTGCAGACAATTCCACTGCAGTTGCACGATATGTCACAGCCTACTTAACCAAAGCAGAGAAAACAGAACATCAGGACCTCTGGTATGACATATCATCTGACAAAACACTATCACAGAAATTGTACAGCTTAGGCATAACAATGCTCTCACATAGAGAATGTGGCTGCTATGAAGCTGCAGACCATTTAACCGGTACTGCCTTGTATGGAAAATCTGACAATATAGTATGGCTAAGTCTTGGTCCTGCTAAATCTAGAAAAATAGTTCTCAAATCATATGAGGACATAGAAACAATAGCCAAAAAAGATCCCAGCTGCCAAGACATTTTGAAAAACAATTTACTGGACACATATTACCCCAACAGGAGTACCACTTTGGAAACCATGTGTCTCTACCACGTAGCTCAAAATTTCACATACAATAATAATATTAAACCAGATGAAATGAAAGGTAGATCCAGAGTTGCAAATTGTGAGGGCAGCTTAGTGAAACTTACCAAATACAGCTTAATTAATCATATCAAAGTCTCATTAAAAACTCCTCAACCTAAAATAAAGAACTTTATTATACATGTCCCTGATACAACTTTTTAAACCATGGAGAAAAGAAGAATCGTTACTGGATACATATTACTCCTATGAGACCGCTTTCAAAGCAAATGAAAGCATTATAACAGACGTAAACTTTACACAGTCCCAAACAATGTTGCACAATGAACAGCAACACTATGAAGAACTTCAGGCCCAACTAGAAGTGGACACTCCCGACAGTAGTCAACCTTCTGTAACACGAAGCCAAGAGCATCTTGGACAGCCACTAATAGCAAATGAGCCAGAATTAGCCATGACTAATTCATTTTATTTGCCAAAACTAGCACAGGATACAGCCACCCCTTCCCAAGAGCTCTGCGACTCAATCTCTACTTTCTTTCTCTCTAAAATAACCACCATTCGAGATAACATCATGGTGGAGGCTGCAGCTATTGCTGACACCCCAGTTTTCTCGCTGCCGCCTTCGCGGGGAGGGTGCTGGTCTTCTTTCCCCCTCTTTTCTAATACTGAGGTTCTTTCTACTATTCAAAAGCTCAAATCTGCATCCCCTACTGATGCTATACCACTCGCCCTTTTGCAGGAGACGTCTGTGGACTTGATTGATTTTATTGCTTCAACAATTCTTTCACTACGGGAGTGATTACGGATTCACTTAAACATGCCTTAGTGATCCCTTTGCTTAAAAAGCCTCTCTCGATCCTGAAATAATGGCCAATTATTGTCACATTTCACTCCTACCTTTCTTGATGAAGGTTATGGATGCACTTGTGTCTCCACTACTATCCACATTTTTGGAAACCACACAGTTCCTCGACTCCTTCCAATCTGGCTTACGCCCTGGGAGAGGGACCGAGTCTGTCCTTAACTCGGTGATGGATGACCTTATGCGTCTTGTTGACCAGGGCGGTGTTGGAGCAGTCCTGCTTTTAGATCTGTCGACTGTGTTCGACACCGTCGATCATTCTCTTCTTATTTCTTGGCTCTCTGAGGCCGGAATTTCAGGTCAAGTCCTTGACTAGTTCATAGCCTTTCTTACTAATCATTCACAGTCGGTCTCGCTTCCTCCTTTCTGCTCTGCTCCTGTTTCCCTCTCTTGTGGTGTCCCTCAGGGTTCGGCGCTTTCCCCTATTCTGTTCAACATCTATATAAGGTATTTTCTGTTCCTTATTGAGTCTCATGGGTTCCGTTTCCACTCATACGCGGATGATACTCAGCAACTGGTTTGTCTTGACCTAACCAAACTTGATACAGCCTACAGATTAAAAAAGTGTCTGGAGGAACTTGGTCTATGGATGACGTTGAACTGGCTCAAGCTAAACGGCACAAAAACTGAAGTCTTGGTTGTGGGTACTTCTACCCCTCATGTGTTCTGGACGGCCGACTTCTGGCCCCGTCACTGGGCCCACTTCCTATACCCGTTTCATCAGTGAGAAACCTTGGAGTTCGTTTCTCGGCTACCCTGACCATGGATGAGCAAGTCAGAGCAGTTTGCAAATCAGGTTATTTCAAACTTAGGGTGCTTCGTAAAGTCCTTCCCTTCATCCCCTCTGCCAGTCAGGCCCCGGTTGTGGCTGCCTTGGTCCTTAGTGTCCTTGACTACTGCAACTCACTTTATCTGGCGCAACCTGCCAACCTGATTGGCCGGCTGCAGCTGCTTCAAAATGCTTCAGCTCGCTCCATCATCCGTCCTCCTTTTGGAGCCAACATAACCCCAGTACTGCGACAACTTCACTGCTCAGCGTGTTTTGTTTAAGTCTATGTGCATAGTACATCGGGTATTTTACGGATTTGGAGCAGAATATCTGCAAAGAAAATTCGCTCCCTATCAGCCCTCCTGCACCCTCCATTCTCTTACCACCCGATGGGTGGTCGTACCTTATTTTAAGCTTGCCCGTAGGGGGAGCCGTGCCTTCTCTGTCGCTGCTGCTAGAATGTGGAATGACCTTCCCCTCCCACTATGCGACACTACCAATCATCTTGCTTTCCGGTGAGGATTAAAAACCCTGGTTTTCTAGCTTCATTTCTTTCTGCCTGCCTCCTCAGCGCCAAGATGCCCTCAGGTGTACGTGCGCTTTAGAAGTGCTGTTAACATAACATAACATAACATAACATGACAGAAGTAGAAAACACCATATGTAAGTATGAACAAGCCACAGAAGACTACGCTGTACTGAAATTACAACTGAACAATGAGCAGCGTAGTATTTTCCAAGAAATAACTAAACAAATTGAACATGGTGTGCAACATGAAAACAAAAACTGTACCTGCCAAGACTACAAACCTATACTGCTATACGTGAGTGGTGAAGCTGGTTCAGGCAAACATTCTTAATCAAAATCATCAGCAAGTTCATCCAACAATTGACAAACAACAAACTGTCAGCTGTTGTAACTGCTCCCACAGGTTCAGCTGCCTCCAACATAGGCTGTGTCACTTTACACCGATTACTATTACTTCCAGTAGAACACCAAAACAAATTAGACTATTACAAACTTTCCACAGAAGCTGCAATGGAACTATGGAGAGTTTTCAGACAAATGAAAATGCAACTAATAGATGAGGTGAGCATGGTCTCCAACCTAATGTTGGCTTTGATTCACCTCAGATTACAAGAGGTCCTCAAAACAGACTACGGAGAGCTCTTTGGAGGAAAACACATTATTGTTTTCGGAGATCTTCTTCAATTGACACCAGTGAAAGGTGAACCTATTTTTAAAAACTTAGGGCACAAACTGTGCCATAAAACTCTTGGCAGCATAGGAAATGTCAACCTTTGACAACATTTCCAATACAGAGAATTAACAGAAAACATGTGCCAGTCTGCAGACCTCACATACGCCAACATTTTAAAAAGTATTAGAGTTGGTGTACTATCTCAAGAAGCACTATCAATGTTAAATTCCAGGCACATCCATGCACTCTTTGGCCATAACACATGTGCTACTGGTGTCATGGAACAATTAGCACACACAATTTCAGTTGTATGTCCTTCATGCCAACTCTTTGCTCTACAAATAAACTGGATGTACATGGTATGACACTACCCATGTGTCAACAAGCCACAACAAGACTAAATACCTTAGAAAACTCTATCTCTATCTGGTTTGGAGAAAATATTAAAATTATCTTTAAACTGTAGAGTAATGCTTAAACTAAACCTTGACGTGGAGCAAGGACTAGTTAATGGAGCACTTGATACAGTTGTTGGCTTTCAAACATACCTACGTGACAACAACATTCAATTTGTCAATATTCTCTATGACAAACTATCAGAAGTTAAAAGGATAGGATGCTCAGCAGTCGCTTCCTTCTTTTCAAAGACATGTATGTTCTCAATTTTCACTAACTCTAACATATGCAGTTACCATTTACAAATCACAAGGTCTTACCCTAGATAAAGCATTGATAGATATTGGTAGCAAAGTCTTTAAAGAAGGCATGAGCTATGTAGCACTATCACGCTTACATAAACTTGGCGTGCTATTTCTAATCAAATTTGATGCAAGTAACGTATATGCTGATATTCCTTGCATTCTAAAATACAATAGACTGCATTCACTCTACACCCCATCTACAAACCTAAAAGCAAAACCTTGTAAAACAAAAGTACTTCAAACTGAAACGATGCAGGATCTCACTACAATTCCTCCAAAGATAAAATAAGAAACTAATAGTTCATCATGTACCACAACCAAAGAAGAATGTACTGGTCAAAGTAACTCAACTACTTCTTAAAAGAAGTAACACACACTCCGAACAAATGACTTTGACACAGAACAGTCAGGTCCATTCCAATTTTCAACTAAAACTGGTGTAAATTGCTATGCAAATGTAGCAATACATATTCTATTCCAATTGCCACCAATTATTGACAACATTTACTTACACAGTGCAGACCAATTGTGTTTGCAAATGTTAGTCCTTCATAGAAATGCAACCAACAATCCTGACAACACTTACAGTATTCATGGAATAAGACAAGTATTGGACTACTGTACTGGGATGGTCAAATTGAATATAAACTCACAAGAAGATCCACAAGAATTGCTAATGTACTTAATGCAAGAACTGAAAAAAAAAACACACCTATAAATGAAATCTTCCAGATTTAATAAATGTGGAAACATCCATGCACTCTCTGCAGCCATGTGGCACAGAAACAACTCCCTAATGTACGCTTTGTGAATGTATCCATACCTAAATGTGAATACATTCCATTTCAGCAACTTGTACAAAATGCAAACCATGGCAGATTATGTAATACCTGCAATTCAGATAATGGCTCCACCTTTCAAATACAGACACATAGTAAATATGTAATAGTAATGCTTTTATGTTACAATGCAGATGGTACCAAAAACAACTGTAAGGTGACTAGATTCACACATGGTCAAGTATCACTTGGTAAGAAAACCTTCACAACAATAGGTATAATCTACCACACAGGAGCCACAACCAATGCAGGTCACTACACTGCACATATAAAAAAGAATTGTAGATGGTTTGAATGTAATGATATTACCATTATTCTAAAGCAGAGATTTCCAGCAAATCTTGTAAATGCTTACTTAATATTCTTAAAAACCAAAATGTAATACTTAATCTGTGTATGACCATAAGCAAAACTTCAACTTCAAAACTGTGCACAATTAGAGTACGCCAACATGTATCTAACTGCCCCAAGATTCTGCAACAAGCAAATAGATAAATAAATACCACTAAAATGTAACAAGAAGTACACAGTTAGAATACGCCAACAGGTATCTAACTGCCCCAAAAAATCTGCAACAAACCAACAGATAGATGAATAGAATAAAATTGGAAATAAACAATTAGAATATGCCAACAGGTATCTAATTGCCCCAAAAATCTGCAACAAGCCAACATATAGATGATTAGCAAGAAACAAGAAATACACAGTAAAACAATCAAAGATATATATTTTACCACAACATAGAAGTTTTTTTTTTTTTAAATCCATCATGGATTTTCTTTTCCACAGACCCAATGATTTAGAAAACAAACACAGAAACTGAGCAAATTGTGCAGTACACTGGTTTGAACTATAGTACTTGTAAAGTACTAAATATGAGGGTCAAGAAAATACAGAAATGCCTATTACGCAATGCAATAACTTAGTATGACCTACCTACTTTAACATATGATCGAAAAAGTATGTCTAGTCCAATTACCCATGTCATGAAAAAACTGCATACAACCACATAAAACTCAACCAGTAAGTATTAAATAAATGGACTCACAAACACAGATGCATAACACACCATTCAAGCAAACATCTAACCACACACCACAATCCAAAATGTTTACTTCCATGGGTATCTTATGATGCAGTCCTTGTTACAAAATCTACAATCTTAACTGCATAGCCTAGCCAGAATTTCACATGCAAACTCTACAAATGAAACATTACACAATCTTGTGGGTTGTGGATATTTGATGGGTGTTTCATTCTATGGGTGTGTTATGCTGCAGTGATTGTGGCCAGGGCCTAGAGTCTTGGGTGCATGGCCTAAGGTCTACGGCTGGCCTTCAGCCATGCCCCCAAGACTCTAGGCTCTGGTCACAACCACTGCAGCAAAACACACCTATGCTACCAAACATTTTGACTGTGGTATGTGGGCTGCTTATAAGCAGTGCTTTAAGTGGGCCGGGGCCTGCCGGGGCCTGCCGGGGCTGGGCCCCGGCAGTCTCCAAAAAGTGGGGCTGAGCCAGGGCCCTGCCGGGGCCCCCCGGCCTCACCACGCCATGGCAGGACGCATTATCCTGCCGCGGCCGCAACAGCGACGGGAGATGCGCCCGCCACTTTAACGTCAGGCAAGCTGACAGAAGTGCCAGCCAGGCACAGCGTTGCTGTGACTGGCTGGCACTTCCGTCAGTCACTGTAACTTTCTCTGATGACCCCTCATCTGAGGGGCCATCAGAGGAAGCTAGAGTCCCTTAGTTTTCCCTCGCCAGGTCACTGACGCTCAGCGAACCCGCGGGCTCCATGATCTAATCTGCAGATTAGATCACGGAGCCCGCAGGTTCGCAGAAGGCGAAAGACACCTCGGGCTCTGTGATCTCTGCTCTAAGCAGAGATCACTGAGCCCGAGGCGCCTTTCTGCTTTGGCAAGGCTTTATAAAAGATTCCTTCAACGGTGTACGTTTAAGCCATCTTTTATAAACGTAGACATATTTCTATGTTTATAACAGACGGCTTGAATCGTACACAATTCAAGGCATCTTTTATATAGCTTTGTCGACGGACAAAGCCACCTTGGGTTTTGTCCATCCTCAACGCTTTATAAAAGATGGCTACATTTCAAGCCGTCTTTTATAAACATAGACATATGTTACAAATGTCTATGTTTATAAAAGGCAGCTTGAAAAGTACACAAACCATAGTAAGGTAAGCACACAAGTGTGCGTAAATTACTATGGTTTGTGCACTTACAAGCCACCTTGTATAAACATAGAAATATGTAACATTGCTATGTATAAGGCTTGAAAAATCACAAACCATAGTAGTACGCAAACAAATATATAAATGCTCAAATAGATTTATATATTTGTTTGCGCACCTTACTATGATTTGTGCACTTTTAGGCCACGCCCGCAATGGAAGCCACGCCCCCAAACGAGGGCCCCCCTCAATTTTTTACCCCACTTAAAGCACTGCTTATAGGTGATATTAATTACAATCAATGCTCTACTAACAACCCAAAACACAACATCATACTAAAGTAAAAAAGCTAGTAGTGCATTTATTATGTCTGCGGACAGCCACAATGACTGTGGACATGGCAAACACATCAGGGGCACCTGCCACCTAATCAAATACAGTATTTAACCCATCTCTTACTCCCCAACCATCCCCAAGCACTCCTGCACACCAACACACTATCCAAAATTGCATTTTTCCTCTGTTCGCCGCCGCGGATCCAAGATGTGGGCATATCGGAACAATGTGATGCACCTCAGGCCTCACTCCAGCCAATCAGCTAACACAATGCATGTCCACGGACATGACGCAAGCCGATTAACCAATCTGTGTCCTGTCCGTGAAGTGAACAGGGAAGTGTGTCTGCAGAGCGGACATAGATATCACTAATTTTTTTGCCTTATGTTTTTGCCTGAAAACTACTGGGCGGATTTACACCAAATTAACAAAAGCGCACTTTCAGGACTAAGCCGCTGCTCCTGCCACAATTTTGGTGGAAATCCGTCCAGCGGTTTGAGCTGTAGACATGAGCGAATTTTTTTCCCATTATGTCTATGGGAAAAAAAGAAATTTTGGGGCCCCCCTGTAATTTTGCCCCCCAGGATCAAACCGCACCAAACTTTGCAAAACAATTCAGAGTGGGCATATACTGCAAAGTTTGGTGAGGATTCGTCCAGGGGGAGCGAAGTTATAAGCCACCCAAAAAGTGCTCTTCCTATGGGATTAGCAACTTAACCATAACTACATGGCCGCTACCGCAGGCCATGTAATATATGATGTGCATAAAGAATGAATGTGCCTGTTTTACACAAACCGTATAAAGAGTGTATGAGTTTTACAATATATACATTACACAATTAACATCTAAAATCTCAAAGAGGCAAGTCACAGCTGAACTTACATGTGAGTTTTAAGGTAATGGAATAAATGTACACTTTTCATACAAACTGTACACGGAGCATGCACCTATGGCATGTGCAAATATGGCCCATGCTTCTAGAACACACGCTCCTACCACACACACCCTTATTATACACACTTACTGCACACTCTTGCAACACACACTCTAATGACAAACACTCCTATAACACACACCTACTACACATAACACATGAATGTTCGGCACATGCTCTCATATGCACCTACGAAACATGCACCTATGACACACGCATCGACCACACATGCTCTTACCACACATGCTCCTCTGATAAGTACTCTTACGATGCACACTCTAATGGCACACACTCGTATGACACATTCTCCTACAACAAACTCCTTTGATACATGTTGCTATAATACTCCACTACACACTTGTCTTCTTTACTTTAAAAGTGGACATACAACATGTGCTCTTACGAAACATACTCCAACCACACACACTTTAATGACTTACACCATTAACATGCACACTCTTACATTGTACACTGCAGCAACCTATGTTTCTACAACACATGCTTATATGACGCATGCAGCTACTACACATTCTCCTACTACACACACATACTATAATAAGACATGAACTCATATGACATGCATTCCTATGACATGTGCTCCTACACCACATGATCCGACGACATACACTTTTACACATACCCCTACCATAGAGAGACTGACAACATACGCTGCAATCACCTATGCAGAACATATGAGTTTTACTGTCAGTACATTGCAAAATGAACATATTCTAAAAACTCACATCAAAGGCACGTCACAGCTGACTTTGATGTCGGTTTTAAGGTGATGGAATAAATGTACACTTTCAATATGAACTGTTCACTCCGTGAACAGTTCATATTGAATGTGTACATTCGCTCCATCACCTTAAAACTGACTAAGTCAGCTGAGACTTGCCTTTAATTTGAGTTTTTAGGAGATGTTAATTGTTTACTGAATGTATTGTAAATGAAGGAGTTATATTGTGGGTTGGCTGTTTAGGTTATTTAGTAAAGACACGCAAAGGATATCTTGCAATAAAACATTAGAAAACAAACCCTTCCCTGTGTGGCCCAGACTGGTTGAGGAAGGGGCATCAAATGAACAGCAGACTCATGCATGTTATCTCTGGCTAGCTGAGAGGGTTGCCAGCGAAAATGGAAAGTTACAAAACAGATTATTCTAAACATACCTGCATACGTGTCCACAGAAACAGTGTTCATTTGTAAATTATTTTAAAAGGAACAGATTGGGGGACCTGATATGTTGCAGTTCAAGGTTCATGCTATGAGAGAGAAACAAGATTTGATTAGATGATTATACTGTAATATCGGTTTCAGAGTTGAGAAATATTGCCACCCTGGAAACGTCATCCCATTTCAATCATTTGTACGAAACAGTATTAATAGAGAAAGCTTGCCTCATTTCTAACACAAACACTCCTTTGCCAAACAAACTACAAATCTGATACTCACTGGGGTTTGACTGGTGTCTCAGTTGCTATTGAGTATTCATGCATACCTCAGGACAAGTACTGGTGAGTTGGATATACTTGCAGTGGTTGTCTGTGCCTACAGACAGATCATAATTCAGTGTTAGGAAAGTTTATATTGTATTTGAACAATTACTATATTAGCCAGTATGATGTCTTACATCATATATTGCTTATTAACATCGGTCAGGCTTGATGAAAATTAATTCAGTTGATCAGTTACACTCAAAGCCATTTTTCGTACTTGCATATGATGAAAATCTGGAGGTGAAACGACCAGGGCCTGATCCGCCAGATTTAAACATTGCAGAGTCATTGAAGGATATGGGAAAATACTGCACAAGAACATTTTCCATGGTTCTGTATGAAAACAATTCATGGCTTACTGGTAGCGCTGCTAAACAGTCCATGTTTTGCTTCACCTGCTTGCTGCTTGGAGGTAAAATATCCTGTACAACAACAGGAATCACTGACGTAAATCATTTGTCAGAAAAAAGCAAGAGACATGAATCATGCAAATCTCACAGAGAATTTATTGCAGCTGGCCATGTTCCGAAGTGCTAACATCGCAACACAGTTGGATGATGCCTATCATCACTGAGTGATGAAGCATAATGAGGATGTGGACAAAAAACAATAAATCTTGTCCAAGTTAATTGACTGAGCGTGCATTTGTGAGGCATTTGAATTAGCATTACATGGCCATGATGGCCTAGTTGATTTTGTGTCCAGAATAGACAGTGCAATGGAAAGGCAATAAACAAATGCAAGAGTGTTTAAGGGCACTTCCAAAACAATTCCAAATGAGCTTCAGGAGTGCATTAGTGCAGTGAGTAGAGAGTTCATTGCACAAGTGTTAAAAAGCACAGAATATGTGCTGTAGAGGCAGATGATAGTTACAATGCATGTTATCACTTAAACTCTGTGATAGTCTATCGCTAAATTGATAAAAGATGCAGCGTTGTAGAAAGGTTTTATGGATTTACTCATTTGAAAGACACTCGTGCACACACCATTGCTACTGCCTTAATAGAAAAATTGAACAGTTTTCCCTGAATATTGCCACAAACAGAAAGCCGTGCACAAACAAATGATGTGGCAAGTGGTATGCGAAGGGTGTCTGGTGGGGTCCAAATGAAAATCATTGAAGTATACCCAAATGCCCATTATGCACATTGCTATGCTCACCTGCTTAACCTCCTCATGGAACAAGCAATGTACAAATTATCACAGGTTAGAGATTTCTTTTCTGAAGGGTCTGGCTTTTGGAATTGTTTTCATGTTCCCCAAAAATAACTTTAGTTCTTGATGAGGTAGCAGATAAAATACTTCCTAGACCAGCGTACACTTGCTGGAGCTATCACATTCGGGTTGTAGAGTCCATCTATCAGCATAGGGATGCACTCCTTAAATGCTTTTAGATTTTCGAATACGGGTGATTTTCAAGGAATTGCTATCCGAGAGGCCAGATAATTCTTTAGAGCTCTGAAAGACAGGGAGTTCCTTTTCTTCCTTTATTTAATGACTTACTGCCGCATTTTGCAATTCTATATAATCAGCTTCACAAGCAAGATATTGATTCTGTGTATGTACAGAAAGCTACTGCAAACTTTATGAACTGCATTGGCAGGGAAGGAGAAACTACTGAGGATTTGGAACCTACATTTCCAACAGAATCAAAATGTTCAAGTCACAGTATAAATATGACCAACTTAAATCAAGTTGAAATAGGAGTATGCAACATAAACGTTACACTTACCTGTGATTGCTTTGCATTTACTAAGTACTTGGAGGCTGCCAGATTGATGCAGAGTGACCTGTTTGCAACCCACAGGAAGTCTTTTTCTGATGATGCATTGACTGCAAGATTCCAAGCGTACCCGATGCTAAGCAAAGATAGACTTTGTACAGAGCTTTCAATTGTTTATGAGAGCCCTGATTTCTGTGGAGCTAGTGGACCAATTGCTTTGTTTAAATTATTCAACAAAATCAATCTTGAGGAAGCTTTTTGTGAGACAATGCATTTATGGAAAATATGGATCACCACACCCATGACAACAGCTGTGTCAGAATGGAATTTCTTAACCCTAAAGCAAGTCAAAACATTGCTGAGAAACACAAGATCGTCTAAATGCGTTGGCCATGCTTTTAATGGAAAAATAACTAATTGAGAAGATCTCATAATTCAAAAAGCACATTATTGACAAATGTGCCTCACTGAAAAAACGACGTACACAATTTATATGCAAACTCTCAAAATGATTGATTGTTGAATGTTTTTTAAACTATGTTAAAGTTATTTTGTGTGTTTCACCATGATGGAATTATGTAATAGTTTCAATCTCATTGCATGTCACGATTTTGTGTTAGGTTGCAGTGATCTATTTGACTTAACTGTTTAACATGTCACACCACTTAGTTTGTTCATAGAATTCAAGAATGCTCAAGAGGGCCCTTGTAGCACCTAAGCCTCCTTATGGGAGATTAGGATTGAAAATTGAGTTCAGACCAACACTATAACACCCCTCGTGAACATTTCAGAATGCTACTTCATGTATATATAGTTGAGATAGGCACGCTCATAAGGTTTGTCCCTGCATTATGATGTTCATACCTGTTCAGAAATGTAAAGTTCACGTTTAGTAGCAAAAAATTGTTTATCAGAGTAATTATAAGGTTTTTAATGGTTGTGATAAACTATTTCTGTTGCGATTTTTCTCCATGCAATCATATTTGCTATTCTGTCTACAGCTAGTGGTCAATCAGTGCCTAACCCAGGCCAAAATCAACAACCACAATTTTTTCAAGGGCGCGGAAAACGAGGACGACCAAGATATCAAGGACCCCACCAAATGCGAACGCGCCAATGGGTCAAACCACCCCAGACATGGTAATTCCGATTTTCAATTTAAGTGATCACATCCTGTCCTCTGATGAAATAAACATCCTCAGTAAGGGTCTGAGTTTCATACCTACGACACAGCCCGATAGATTCAGCACAGAAGTTGAATTACGTACGTTTTTCAGAACTATCCGCCTTCGCTATTTCTTTCGAGATAGTCCCGAAAAAGAACCACCAAAAACAACCGGATTAAGACCACCATCATCTTTCACACCGCTAGCATCTATGGTGTGCCCAGAGATACTCACTTTTGAAAACCGCATTCTACTGGAAATGTACAAGATTTTTAACAACAAGAAAACCCAGTACACAGACAACCTCACTAGAAAACAACGGCTGGCTCTCAAATCACTAGAAAGTGACCATACTTTCATAATTAAACCGGCAGACAAAGGCGGAGGTATTGTCCTTTGGAGTCGGGTCCTGTACAACAATGAAGTCAACAGACAACTATCCGATACTAAGTTTTACAGACAGATACCTACGAATCCCACTGCTAGACTATTAGCAGAAATTGAGAGTTTGATGTGCCATGCCTGGCAAGAGGGTTGGATAGACAAAGACGAAAAGATCTTTCTGATAAATCGTCATCCAATCATCCCCGCCTTCTATCTGCTTCCAAAAGTACACAAAGATGCTGATGTCCCTCCAGGCCACCCAATAGTCGCTGGCGTTGGGTCTATCATCGAACCTCTTTCAATCTACATCGATCACTTCCTGAGACCATTTATTAGCTGTATGCCATCATATATTCAAGACACCACAGCAATGATAAAGAAGTTAAGAACAGTAACTGTTGACAGTAATGATTTATTGGTGACTCTAGATGTAGAGTCACTCTACACTAATATACCTCATTTAGAGTGTATAAATTCCCTAGCGACCTATCTGAACAAAAGACCACGCCTGGACCCACTTACTTCATTCCTGTTAGAATGCACTAGGATAGCTTTGATGGAAAACTATTTTATCTACGAGGAATCGTTTTATCAACAATGTCACGGTACCAGCATGGGGGCGACTTTTGCCCCCGACGTGGCAAATCTCTTCATGGACACATTCGAACAACAATCCATCTACCACGAGTCCAACCCATTTAAAGAATCCATCGGATGTTGGTGCAGGTACATCGATGATGTTTTCATGACCTGGAAAGACACCCAGGAACAACTGTCCATTTTTAAAGATTGGATAAATGCACGTAACCCATGCATAAAATTCACAATCAACTACAATCTCAGTAGGATCCCCTTCCTAGACTTGGACATCTACAAAGCTTCCAACAATTGTCTAGCTACTACTCTCTACAGGAAACCTACCTCCAAAAACACTCTCCTAGAATATAGCAGGTTTCATCCTGCGGGTCTCAAGACAAATCTTCCATTTGGCTAGTTTCTCAGACTGAGAAGAAACTGCTGTACAGACGAGGACTATAAAACCACAAGTAATGATCTAAGTACCCGGCTTAAAGAACGTGGATACCCGAGTCACATCAAACGTCAAGCTCGCAGAAGAGCAAAACATACCGACAGAGAGAGATGCCTCACACCAGCACCCAAAGAACAAGACAAAACCAAGATGACACGTGTAACCACATTTACCTCCATCAGCAATCCCCTCAAAAAAAATCTTCTTCGTCATTGGGATACACTCCACACAGAAGATTTTAAACCCATGAAACCTAGATTTGCATTCACACGGAACAGAAACCTTAAAGACTGTCTGGTGCATACGTACGAAGATAAGACAAAAGAAAAAATCTCCCAAACTACCCTTTGGAATCTCCCTCCCGTCAGAGGTAATTTCAGATGTGGTAACTGTTCAGTATGTTCCCTGACCAACAACATAAAACAGATTGACCTCATAGACATAAGATGGACTTTTCCCAATTTCACCAACTGTAAAACAAAATGGTCAGTATACGCCATTAAGTGTCCCTGCGATTTAATTTACATTGGGAAATGTAAGAGAGAGATAAAACAACGAATCTGCGAACATCGCTCCTGCCTTAAAAATCTAGTCGATGACAAGCCTCTAGTGGCTCACTACAAACTGAAAAAACACAGCCATAATGATCTTTTCTGGGTAGTGCTTCAAACTGTCAATAATCCATTCCGTGGAATCAACAGGGATCTCGCACTACGAAAACTGGAACAAAAATGGATCTACCGGCTTGATTCTGCCAAGAATGGCCTCAATATATCCATTGAGTGGAACTTGTTCTTCAACAAATGATCGAGCACCCCTCTCTTTCCCTCTCAACTGCTGCTTCAAACACCTGTTGTTGTTTTTAAACACCTATCAGTCAGCAAACATACAAACACTAACATGGGCTTTATCCTCATATTCCCATGATGAATTTATTTCTTTTTCTCTACTCTGTTTTTTGTAACTTATCTTCATTCATTAACACTGCAATATTGCTCCATGTACTACCAACTAAAATGATTATTTCTGTTAACAAAATGGGTCTCTATTCCCTACACTCTTGCATTTTGTGGCTTTTTCAAGGAGCAATGCATTTATATGATTCTCTGTCTAAATTTCGGACATTTGTGTATGTTTTCTCATTTTCTGCAAACGGTTGTACTTTCAAAAATAACGCATGGCTTGGCAAAAGGATAATTCCTTCAGTGTGCAATAACATCTAAATGTCCTTTTATGAGAAACACACGGTTTGGCAAAATGACAAACCAACGATATTCCATCTTGTGAGATTGTCCAAGTGCACGTATTGAGCCATGATGTACTGACCATTCCCGACGAAGCCGCCATTTTAGAAACACTACCCATGTTCTACATAACAACGCTACTCGTTTGCACATGCGCATCGCGTTTCGCCTAATTTAGAAATGACCTCATATATTATAGCCATCACGCATGCGCACCATTCAGACAACAACGCAAGCCACTGATACAGCTCGCTGAGAGGTAAGCACTAGGACTCCCTTCTCTCCACGCATTTAATTGTCCTTGCTTGGCTACCGGGACTACAGCTATTTCACCAAGTTACAACATGGCCCTTCACGGTCAAATTACTTGACTTGTACAATCGAGTCACAAGCCCGATCAGCTTTTTTCTATACCAGCTGCATGCTCTAAGCCCATACACTTTTAGCATTCACCCATACCAGTATATCCCATGCAACTGTCACGGGTGATCACTCATACCATGTGAATTAGCAAATTTAGAAATCAACATTACTCATCCTTCGATTTTTGTCACAAGATTGGGCACGGCACCTCTCTCTGCATGTATGTCCACCCTTACTCGGTTTTTACAAAGTCACGCTTACCTCTGCAGCTAGCTATACGCACCCTGCAGTACATACATCTATGTCCGTTTTCAACAGGACTCTCACAGTCACCAGACGTACCCATTAAACAACGGCTCCTGCCACTTGTTTCGACTTGAACTCGAGATCGATTCTGCAAGGTAACACAATCCCTTGTTTTTACCCCCCCCCTTTTCTCTATATCACGTTCAATGTGCCAGTTCCCTTGAACCACAAAATTCTTTTGAATCTCTTCAGTAACCACAGAGATCGTCTATCCACTTTGCAGACTACAATCAACACGCCAGGCACTCAACCGCCGGCACCTCCAAAAACAATCAGTCATGACGCTTCAACTACCTTAGGTAGGCTGTCCTTCCTGCAGTGTCCCCCTATGTGCTTTTTGCCTTTTTCTAATAACCCCAGATCTAACACCCCATCCTATGTTTTACCAATTACAGGCGCATGTCATTCTTCTCACGGCACCTTCGTGCTCCAAAATTCCCTCAGTCCTGACGACAGTGCAGTGAAATTGCCAGCAGGTCATGACCACTCCAAACCGCTGGATTTTTCCACTTATCCACCGCACCAGAAACACCTCAATTGTTTGTTTGTCGACCATGCTTGTGTACTGCCTTATTATTAGCAATACATAAAATCACAGTCACTTGAATTGTACTAACCCACTGAAATATGTACAAAGTATTGTGATCTGTATACAATACTCTTTTGTGCCCAGGACCGCATATATCATTATTTTAAATATTCTTTTATCGGATGTGAACTAATAAATTGAAGAACTTAACTGTCTCCCCTTTTTTCTGGAAGAGCATACTGTTATACGGTATCCACAGCTCCACTGCACCCTTTTAGACAAACCACCTTAGCGTCACTGACAAGGGTAGCCTTTGACTCCATTTTCCTTTTTCTTTCGATTTATTAGGTAATAAGCAAGAAATATTTTACCATCGTTTTTCCCCTATCAGGTAATGCCGGAATGAATGCACATGAATTCCAGTAACAGCATGAGAAAATAATACTTTTTCTACCATTACTGTATAACTATACAATTTATGTTTTAAGCATACAACATAGTACCAGCCATACTCAAAAAAGTTGCTGAAAAACTCTCCATTGCACTTGCACATGTCACAATAATGTACCGTCTAAAACCTAATCCTTTTTAGGGCATGTTTGTGTGAATTAGGGAAGCAATTTTTTTAACATTTTCTCGGTGGGTGAACCACCCAAACCCCTGTTAGCAGGATCTGGCCATCTTGCTGGGCTGGCTTATTCTAGAATTTTTAAGAATACATGTACACCAGCAACCTTTCAGTCACCAGCTGCTCTGCTTGTGTGTCACAATGTTCCAGGACACAGTTTTCTTTTAACCTTGGCACAACTCTACACCATTCGCATGATGGTTTACTTCCCAGCCTTACACCAAAAAAGTATCAGGCCGATTCATGGAATAATTAGCGCGGCGCAAGTGGGCAAAAACGTGCGAATCGCAGTGGAATAGCGAAAATCGCAGTGCAAGTGCAAAAATCGCACGAAAAGCAGCGCACGTCGATTCATGGAAGGCCGTGCGCGAGAAAACCAGCGGATGTGCGATAAAAAAGTGCACGGCGCACGTTGGCGCACAGGCCATCTAACAGCGTGCGCCAGGTCACAGCGAAAATCGCACAGGCCACAGCGAAATTCGCACATAGCGCGGCGCACGCAACAAAAGTAGGCGGAACACGGGCGTAACACTCGGAATGGGGAACAACTTGCCAAAACGTGGACGTCACGGGGGAAGTACAGGGCACAAGTGCGCGGAACGCCCACACGCTCGCCTACAACACGTATTCATGGAATAGAATAGGGGAAAAAAGCGCACGCTCAAACCAGCGCACAGGCACAAACACGACCGCCACAAGAAAGCAGGCGGTAGCGTCTCTGCGGCTGTAAGAAATGTGCGCCAAAAGGTGCGCCAACAAATAGCACCTATATACTGCCATGATGAATGTCCCATACTGTGGCCCTCCAGGAAAAATGACGTGCAAAGGGGTACCCACAAACACAGACACCCGCTGACAAAAAATACGTGTGCGTGTATACCGGGGTGCGCGGGAAGTCTCACACGCGATTTCAGCAGGGTACGTGCATCACAGGGGTTCGCGTGAAGTTATTCACGCGATCGGGCCTGGGGGAGCGGGCTACGTGTATTTCAGGGGTTCGCGTGAAGTTTCTCACGCGATCGGGCCTGGGGGAGCGTGCTACGTGTATTTCAGGGGTTCGCGTGAAGTTTCACACGCGATCGGGCCTGGGGGAGCGGGCTACGTGTATTACAGGGGTTCGTGTGAAGTTCCACACGCGATCGGGCCTGGGGGAGCGTGCTACGTGTATTTCACGGGTTCGCGTGAAGTTTCACACGCGATCGGGCCTGGGGGAGCGGGCTACGTGTATTACAGGGGTTCGCGTGAAGTTCCTCACGCGATCAGGCCTGGGGGAGCGGGCTACGTGTATTCCAGGGGTGCGTGAGAAGTTCCACACGCGAATAGCCTGGGCGCGTGTATTTCAGGGGTGCGCGGGAAGTTCCACACGCGAATAGCCTGGGCGCGTGTATTTCAGGGGTGCGCGGGAAGTTCCACACGCGAATAGCCTGGGCGCGTGTATTTCAGGGGTGCGCGGGAAGTTCCACACGCGAATAGCCTGGGCGCGTGTATTTCAGGGGTGCGCGGGAAGTTCCACACGCGAATAGCCTGGGCGCGTGTATTTCAGGGGTGCGCGGGAAGTTCCACACGCGAATAGCCTGGGCGCGTGTATTTCAGGGGTGCGCGGGAAGTTCCACACGCGAATAGCCTGGGCGCGTGTATTTCAGGGGTGCGCGGGAAGTTTTACACGCGAATAGCCTGGGCGCGTGTATTTCAGGGGTGCGCGGGAAGTTCCACACGCAAATAGCCTGGCCGCGTGTATTTCAGGGGTGCGCGGGAAGTTCCACACGCGAATAGCCTGGCCGCGTGTATTTCAGGGGTGCGCGGGAAGTTTAACACGCGATTCCTGCACGGTACGTGTATTTCAGGGGTGCCGGGGAGTCCCACATGTGATTTGACAGTGTGGGTCCTCCCAGGTGTACCCTGTACACCCTCCACGGCCCCTGCAGGCAGCCCACACCACAGGGGACTACCCTGCATCCCTGGTCATGTCCCGCAGGCAGCCCACCCAACATGGGCATGCCCCCCAGCAAAGGCACATGTCTCCTTGAACTAATGAACACCAACTCATGTCCCCCACCACCCCCACCCTCCAGCACTGTGGGGCACCTGCCAGCAGGCCCCCACCCATGTCCAACTCATGTCTCCCACCACCCCCACCCCCCAGCCACCAGGGTCACCCTCCACCAGGCCCCCACTCATGTCACCCACCACCCCCACCACCCAGCAGTGCAGGGGCACCCTCCACCAGGCCCCCACTCATGTCTCCCACCACCCCCACACCCCAGCAGTGCAGGGGCACCCTCCACCAGGCCCCCACTCATGTCTCCCACCACCCCCACACCCCAGAAGTGCAGGGGCAGCCTCCACCAGGCCCCCACTCATGTCTCCCACCACCCCCACACCCCAGCAGTGCAGGGGCAGCCTCCACCAGGCCCCCACTCATGTCACCCACCACCCCCACCCCCCAGCCACCAGGGTCACCCTCCACCAGGCCCCCACTCATGTCTCCCACCACCCCCACACCCCAGCAGTGCAGGGGCAGCCTCCACCAGGCCCCCACTCATGTCACCCACCACCCCCACCCCCCAGCCACCAGGGTCACCCTCCACCAGGCCCCCACTCATGTCTCCCACCACCCCCACACCCCAGCAGTGCAGGGTCACCCTCCACCAGGCCCCCACTCATGTCTCCCACCACCCCCACACCCCAGCAGTGCAGGGTCACCCTCCACCAGGCCCCCACCCATGTCTCCCACCACCCCCACACCCCAGCAGTGCAGGGGCACCCTCCACCAGGCCCCCACTCATGTCCCCTATCACCCCCACCCCCCCGCCACCAGGGTCACCCTCCACCAGGCCCCCACCCATGTCCCCTATCACCCCCACCCCCCAGCAGTGCAGGGGCACCCTCCACCAGGCCCCCACTCATGTCCCCTATCACCCCCACCCCCCCGCCACCAGGGGCACCCTCCACCAGGCCCCCACCCATGTCCCCTATCACCCCCACCCCCCAGCAGTGCAGGGGCACCCTCCACCAGGCCCCCACTCATGTCCCCTATCACCCCCACCCCCCCGCCACCAGGGTCACCCTCCACCAGGCCCCCACCCATGTCCCCTATCACCCCCACCCCCCAGCAGTGCAGGGGCACCCTCCACCAGGCCCCCACTCATGTCTCCCACCACCCCCACCCCCCCCGCCACCAGGGTCACCCTCCACCAGGCACCCACCCATGTCCCCTATCACCCCCACCCCCCAGCAGTGCAGGGGCACCCTCCACCAGGCCCCCACTCATGTCTCCCACCACCCCCACACCCCAGAAGTGCAGGGGCAGCCTCCACCAGGCCCCCACTCATGTCACCCACCACCCCCACCCCCCAGCCACCAGGGTCACCCTCCACCAGGCCCCCACTCATGTCTCCCACCACCCCCACACCCCAGCAGTGCAGGGGCAGCCTCCACCAGGCCCCCACTCATGTCACCCACCACCCCCACCCCCCAGCCACCAGGGTCACCCTCCACCAGGCCCCCACTCATGTCTCCCACCACCCCCACACCCCAGCAGTGCAGGGTCACCCTCCACCAGGCCCCCACTCATGTCTCCCACCACCCCCACACCCCAGCAGTGCAGGGTCACCCTCCACCAGGCCCCCACCCATGTCTCCCACCACCCCCACCCCCCAGCCACCAGGGTCACCCTCCACCAGGCCCCCACTCATGTCACCCACCACCCCCACCCCCCAGCCACCAGGGTCACCCTCCACCAGGCCCCCACTCATGTCTCCCACCACCCCCACACCCCAGCAGTGGAGGGGCACCCTCCACCAGGCCCCCACTCATGTCCCCTATCACCCCCACCCCCCCGCCACCAGGGTCACCCTCCACCAGGCCCCCACCCATGTCCCCTATCACCCCCACCCCCCAGCAGTGCAGGGCACCCTCCACCAGGCCCCCACTCATGTCCCCTATCACCCCACCCCGCCTCCACCAGGGGCACCCTCCACCAGGCCCCCACCCATGTCCCCTATCACCCCCACCCCCCAGCAGTGCAGGGGCACCCTCCACCAGGCCCCCACTCATGTCCCCTATCACCCCCACCCCCCCGCCACCAGGGTCACCATCCACCAGGCCCCCACCCATGTCCCCTATCACCCCCACCCCCTAGCAGTGCAGGGGCACCCTCCACCAGGCCCCCACGCATGTCTCCCACCACCCCCACCCCCCCGCCACCAGGGTCACCCTCCACCAGGCCCCCACCCATGTCCCCTATCACCCCCACCCCCCAGCAGTGCAGGGGCACCCTCCACCAGGCCCCCACTCATGTCCCCTATCACCCCCACCCCCCCGCCACCAGGGTCACCCTACACCAGGCCCCCACCCATGTCCCCTATCACCCCCACCCCCCAGCAGTGCAGGGGCACCCTCCACCAGGCCCCCACTCATGTCTCCCACCACCCCCACACCCCAGCAGTGCAGGGGCACCCTCCACCAGGCCCCCACTCATGTCTCCCACCACCCCCACACCCCAGCAGTGCAGGGGCACCCTCCACCAGGCCCCCACTCATGTCTCCCACCACCCCCACACCCCAGAAGTGCAGGGGCAGCCTCCACCAGGCCCCCACTCATGTCTCCCACCACCCCCACACCCCAGCAGTGCAGGGGCAGCCTCCACCAGGCCCCCACTCATGTCACCCACCACCCCCACCCCCCAGCCACCAGGGTCACCCTCCACCAGGCCCCCACTCATGTCTCCCACCACCCCCACACCCCAGCAGTGCAGGGGCAGCCTCCACCAGGCCCCCACTCATGTCACCCACCACCCCCACCCCCCAGCCACCAGGGTCACCCTCCACCAGGCCCCCACTCATGTCTCCCACCACCCCCACACCCCAGCAGTGCAGGGTCACCCTCCACCAGGCCCCCACTCATGTCTCCCACCACCCCCACACCCCAGCAGTGCAGGGTCACCCTCCACCAGGCCCCCACCCATGTCTCCCACCACCCCCACACCCCAGCAGTGCAGGGGCACCCTCCACCAGGCCCCCACTCATGTCCCCTATCACCCCCACCCCCCCGCCACCAGGGTCACCCTCCACCAGGCCCCCACCCATGTCCCCTATCACCCCCACCCCCCAGCAGTGCAGGGGCACCCTCCACCAGGCCCCCACTCATGTCCCCTATCACCCCCACCCCCCGCCACCAGGGGCACCCTCCACCAGGCCCCCACCCATGTCCCCTATCACCCCCACCCCCCAGCAGTGCAGGGGCACCCTCCACCAGGCCCCCACTCATGTCCCCTATCACCCCCACCCCCCCGCCACCAGGGTCACCCTCCACCAGGCCCCCACCCATGTCCCCTATCACCCCCACCCCCCAGCAGTGCAGGGGCACCCTCCACCAGGCCCCCACTCATGTCTCCCACCACCCCCACCCCCCTGCCACCAGGGTCACCCTCCACCAGGCACCCACCCATGTCCCCTATCACCCCCACCCCCCAGCAGTGCAGGGGCACCCTCCACCAGGCCCCCACTCATGTCTCCCACCACCCCCACACCCCAGAAGTGCAGGGGCAGCCTCCACCAGGCCCCCACTCATGTCACCCACCACCCCCACCCCCCAGCCACCAGGGTCACCCTCCACCAGGCCCCCACTCATGTCTCCCACCACCCCCACACCCCAGCAGTGCAGGGGCAGCCTCCACCAGGCCCCCACTCATGTCACCCACCACCCCCACCCCCCAGCCACCAGGGTCACCCTCCACGAGGCCCCCACTCATGTCTCCCACCACCCCCACACCCCAGCAGTGCAGGGTCACCCTCCACCAGGCCCCCACTCATGTCTCCCACCACCCCCACACCCCAGCAGTGCAGGGTCACCCTCCACCAGGCCCCCACCCATGTCTCCCACCACCCCCACCCCCCAGCCACCAGGGTCACCCTCCACCAGGCCCCCACCCATATCCCCTATCACCCCCACCCCCCAGCAGTGCAGGGGCACCCTCCACCAGGCCCCCACTCATGTCCCCTATCACCCCCACCCCCCGCCACCAGGGTCACCCTACACCAGGCCCCCACCCATGTCCCTATCACCCCCACCCCCCAGCAGTGCAGGGGCACCCTCCACCAGGCCCCCACTCATGTCTCCCACCACCCCCACACCCCAGCAGTGCAGGGGCACCCTCCACTAGGCCCCCACTCATGTCTCCCACCACCCCCACACCCCAGCAGTGCAGGGGCACCCTCCACCAGGCCCCCACTCATGTCTCCCACCACTCCCACACCCCAGAAGTGCAGGGGCAGCCTCCACCAGGCCCCCACTCATGTCTCCCACCACCCCCACACCCCAGCAGTGCAGGGGCAGCCTCCACCAGGCCCCCACTCATGTCACCCACCACCCCCACCCCCCAGCCACCAGGGTCACCCTCCACCAGGCCCCCACTCATGTCTCCCACCACCCCCACACCCCAGCAGTGCAGGGGCAGCCTCCACCAGGCCCCCACTCATGTCACCCACCACCCCCACCCCCCAGCCACCAGGGTCACCCTCCACCAGGCCCCCACTTATGTCTCCCACCACCCCCACACCCCAGCAGTGCAGGGTCACCCTCCACCAGGCCCCCACTCATGTCTCCCACCACCCCCACACCCCAGCAGTGCAGGGTCACCCTCCACCAGGCCCCCACCCATGTCTCCCACCACCCCCACACCCCAGCAGTGCAGGGGCACCCTCCACCAGGCCCCCACTCATGTCCCCTATCACCCCCACCCCCCCGCCACCAGGGTCACCCTCCACCAGGCCCCCACCCATGTCCCCTATCACCCCCACCCCCCAGCAGTGCAGGGGCACCCTCCACCAGGCCCCCACTCATGTCCCCTATCACCCCCACCCCCCCGCCACCAGGGGCACCCTCCACCAGGCCCCCACCCATGTCCCCTATCACCCCCACCCCCCAGCAGTGCAGGGGCACCCTCCACCAGGCCCCCACTCATGTCCCCTATCACCCCCACCCCCCGCCACCAGGGTCACCCTCCACCAGGCCCCCACCCATGTCCCCTATCACCCCCACCCCCCAGCAGTGCAGGGGCACCCTCCACCAGGCCCCCACTCATGTCTCCCACCACCCCCACCCCCCCGCCACCAGGGTCACCCTCCACCAGGCACCCACCCATGTCCCCTATCACCCCCACCCCCCAGCAGTGCAGGGGCACCCTCCACCAGGCCCCCACTCATGTCTCCCACCACCCCCACACCCCAGAAGTGCAGGGGCAGCCTCCACCAGGCCCCCACTCATGTCACCCACCACCCCCACCCCCCAGCCACCAGGGTCACCCTCCACCAGGCCCCCACTCATGTCTCCCACCACCCCCACACCCCAGCAGTGCAGGGGCAGCCTCCACCAGGCCCCCACTCATGTCACCCACCACCCCCACCCCCCAGCCACCAGGGTCACCCTCCACCAGGCCCCCACTCATGTCTCCCACCACCCCCACACCCCAGCAGTGCAGGGTCACCCTCCACCAGGCCCCCACTCATGTCTCCCACCACCCCCACACCCCAGCAGTGCAGGGTCACCCTCCACCAGGCCCCCACCCATGTCTCCCACCACCCCCACCCCCCAGCCACCAGGGTCACCCTCCACCAGGCCCCCACTCATGTCACCCACCACCCCCACCCCCCAGCCACCAGGGTCACCCTCCACCAGGCCCCCACTCATGTCTCCCACCACCCCCACACCCCAGCAGTGGAGGGGCACCCTCCACCAGGCCCCCACTCATGTCCCCTATCACCCCCACCCCCCCGCCACCAGGGTCACCCTCCACCAGGCCCCCACCCATGTCCCCTATCACCCCCACCCCCCAGCAGTGCAGGGCACCCTCCACCAGGCCCCCACTCATGTCCCCTATCACCCCACCCCGCCTCCACCAGGGGCACCCTCCACCAGGCCCCCACCCATGTCCCCTATCACCCCCACCCCCCAGCAGTGCAGGGGCACCCTCCACCAGGCCCCCACTCATGTCCCCTATCACCCCCACCCCCCCCGCCACCAGGGTCACCATCCACCAGGCCCCCACCCATCTCCCCTATCACCCCCACCCCCTAGCAGTGCAGGGGCACCCTCCACCAGGCCCCCACTCATGTCTCCCACCACCCCCACCCCCCCGCCACCAGGGTCACCCTCCACCAGGCCCCCACCCATGTCCCCTATCACCCCCACCCCCCAGCAGTGCAGGGGCACCCTCCACCAGGCCCCCACTCATGTCCCCTATCACCCCCACCCCCCCGCCACCAGGGTCACCCTACACCAGGCCCCCACCCATGTCCCCTATCACCCCCACCCCCCAGCAGTGCAGGGGCACCCTCCACCAGGCCCCCACTCATGTCTCCCACCACCCCCACACCCCAGCAGTGCAGGGGCACCCTCCACCAGGCCCCCACTCATGTCTCCCACCACCCCCACACCCCAGCAGTGCAGGGGCACCCTCCACCAGGCCCCCACTCATGTCTCCCACCACCCCCACACCCCAGCAGTTCAGGGGCACCCTCCACCAGGCCCCCACCCATGTCTCCCAACACCCCCACCCCCCAGCATCCAGGGGCACCCTCCACCAGGCCCCCACTCATGTCCCCTATCACCCCCACCCCCCCGCCACCAGGGTCACCCTCCACCAGGCCCCCACCCATGTCCCCTATCACCCCCACCCCCCGGCAGTGCAGGGGCACCCTCCACCAGGCCCCCACTCATGTCCCCTATCACCCCCACCCCCCCGCCACCAGGGGCACCCTCCACCAGGCCCCCACCGATGTCCCCTATCACCCCCACCCCCCAGCAGTGCAGGGGCACCCTCCACCAGGCCCCCACTCATGTCCCCTATCACCCCCACCCCCCCGCCACCAGGGTCACCCTCCACCAGGCCCCCACCCATGTCCGCTATCACCCCCACCCCCCAGCAGTGCAGGGGCACCCTCCACCAGGCCCCCACTCATGTCTCCCACCACCCCCACACAGCAGCAGTGCAGGGGCACCCTCCACCAGGCCCCCACTCATGTCTCCCACCACCCCCACACCCCAGCAGTGCAGGGGAACCCTCCACCAGGCCCCCACTCATGTCTCCCACCACCCCCACACCCCAGCAGTGCAGGGGCAGCCTCCACCAGGCCCCCACTCATGTCACCCACCACCCCCACCCCCCAGCCACCAGGGTCACCCTCCACCAGGCCCCCACTCATGTCTACCACCCCCCCACCCCCCCAGCCACCAGGGGCACCCTCCACCAGGCCCCCACCCCCACCCCCCAGCCACCAGGGGCAGCCTCCACCAGGCCCCCACTCATGTCTCCCACCACCCCCACACCCCAGCAGTGCAGGGGCAGCCTCCACCAGGCCCCCACTCATGTCTCCCACCACCCCCACCCCCCCAGCCACCAGGGGCACCCTCCACCAGGCCCCCACCCATGTCTCCCACCACCCCCACCCCCCAGCCACCAGGGGCACCCTCCACCAGGCCCCCACTCATGTCTCCCACCACCCCCACACCCCAGCAGTGCAGGGGCACCCTCCACCAGGCCCCCACTCATGTCTCCCACCACCCCCACACCCCAGCAGTGCAGGGGCACCCTCCACCAGGCACCCACACATGTCCCCCTGCCCCCAGGTCCTGACGATACTCAATCATGGCAGTAATGGGCAGCATACCCAGCACAAACACCCAGGCAAGGATTGCATCCACCCACATAGTGAATGCAATTACATGATACAACCCCAATGGCAAGTCTGTAAATGAACACATGTCCGTCACACACACATACACAATGGGTGCAAGTGAATGTCAAAACCCATATCATGACATGTATGAAACCAATGAGAAAATACCACAAGTGAAAGTTAAAAAAACATGTATTAAAGATGAAAAATAAGTAAAAAAATCAAACATACAACAATGGGGATAACAAAATAAATGGTCCATGTCCGAGAACAAATGTAAAAATAAAAAAAACAAAGTAATCCAAAAACAAATGTTGTCCAAAGCAAAATCATGTGGAAGTAAAATAATGAAAAACCATTTCCTCATGGTGAACACAATAATTAATAAAAAAATTGTTTCTTCAAAAAGCAAACTATATACACGAAAATTCAAGGGTCCATGAGCCCAACACCATAAATGAAACCTACTACTACCTAATGAAAATTATATACAAAAAAGTGGCCATTGTCTGAGCGGTCCAAAAAAACAAAAATTAATAAAGGAAACCTAACACTAACTAACTAAATAACTATATACAAAGGCAGCGGGCAAGTCCTGCGGCTCACTCGGTGATGTTGCTGGCCAGGGCATCATCGAACTCCATGTCGATGTCCTGGAGGCGGGTCTCTGTCCTGGCCCAGAGGTCTCGCAGGGATAACCCCATGTCCAGCTCAAACTCCCTGCAAGCTTCCTCGAGGCACTCAGCCCGCCTCAACGCCCGACGCATGGAGAACTCCGCCCTGACCATGGTGAGCCGCTCCTCTTCCGCCCGCTGCCGCTCCGCACCTATCCGCTGGACCAACTGCTCCCACACGGAAGACACCACCATCCCAGGGTTGCCCTGCCCTCCGGCCGATGCCTGCCCCTCTGATCTTGAAGGCCCCGAGCCATGATGCCTCCCACGTCGAGCCTGCTGCTGCCTCCGACGCCACTGCCTTTGCCAGCACGACGGCATCCAGGCTGATGGAAACCACCGACGCCGTCGTGCACGTGCCCTGCCGGATGATGCTGTCACATCTTCCATCTGCTGGGGTCCAGTTGCTGTGTTGTCCACCCCTGCTGGACCTCCGACTCCCAACTGTGGCAGGGATGGGATCCCCACCGAGCTGGCTGCATTGGTCGGGGCAGGTCCACAGGGGGCACTGGTGGCATCTGGGCCGGAAGACGGCAAGGAGAACGACTGGTGTATAGCCTGCACAGAGGAGGAGAGGGCCGCCAGATTGGACAACACATGCAGAAAACCCCCGAACATGGCCGATCCCAATTGGGCCACGTCGGCACGGTGCACTTCGTGATGACGTGCGTCCTCCTCCCGGGAAGCACGCACGGCATCACGAATCACAGCCGTGCGCATCGCGACCCCAATCAGGACCTTCTCCACATGGCCAGGGGTTCCCACGTCCGCAGGTGGAGGGGAGTCAGGTGACATGGACATCCCCTCTACCTGCGGACGGGCCTGGGACAGGGCCTCCCTGCTGGTGCATGGTGGTGCACTCACAGGGTCAGGGACAGCGACATGCACAGGCCGCTCCACGGTGACCTGTGCTGCCTCCTGCCCCTGGCCCTGGACTGCACCACTTGCACCAGCAGGGATGCCCCCACCAGGCCCCATGTGTGCCCCAGTGGCGGCCTCCTCCTCCTCTGTGCAAACCACCAACCTGGATGGCTCCTCACCGTCTCCCACCATAGCAGGCCCCTGTGGGGGCTCACCCACCCCTTCCGCTGCAGCCGTGGGGGCATCCCCGCCGCCTTGCTCCACAGCGCCGTCTCCGCCCTCTTCTTCACTAGCCGCTGCGTAGAGGGAGACAAAGAACACAAGCATCAGGGCACTGTACAATGGTCCCCTAGACAGGAAGCAATAGCAGATGAGCACCACTGTCAAAGTACACTTCCATCATGTCCCTCCACAACACATGGGTCAGTCCAGGCAAAACACACACAGTAACAGGCATGGTGCATGCCATGGACATTTCCATGCATGTCCAATGGACTCTTGAAACATTCAATGATATGTAACTCACATGCATCATGGCTCATGCCTATCACATGCACACACTTCACCTCAGTCACATCCATCTGGCCCCAAACACACCAAACACAGCGGATACAAGGGTAATTTGGCTGCTTCACTGAATCTGTGCATTGTCACACACATGTGTCATGCATCCATGGCATGCACAAGTCACAGACACGCAGGTCAGGCACACAGACATGGCTACCATATATGTACCTGGCATCAGCACCCATCCCTCACCCCCACCCATGTCCAGGTACAGAGACTGGCATGCTCTCATGTTCAAAATCTGCATAGGGCTCCCCATGCGGCATTTGAACGCATTTGAACACATGCAACAACCATGTGGGTCACACATCACTGGTCGCACATGCATTACCATGATGTCCCTGCACACATACATGCATACATGGCCTATGGCACACATACAGGCAAGTATCATAGAACCAGCACACCGCAACATGCCCTGTCTCACACAGTAATGCTTGGACACTTACCGCTCAACTCCAGACGGGCCTCCCTCTCAAGGATCTGGGCGTGGAGCGCTGGGCGTACGCGTTCCAGGACCCTCATCTGGATGGAACTCATGCGGCCCCCACGGCCTCCACGAGGCGCCGGGCCTTCACAAGGGTCCTGGACCTCAAGTCCTCCCAGCGCTTCTTGATCTTCAGGACGTTGCGGGTTGCCACCCCCTCCGCGTTGATGGCAACCACACAGTCGGCCCAGATCCTCTGCCGTCCTTCCTTGCTGGCGCGGGACGATCCAAAGAGGGCATCATACTGCCCCAGGACATGCTCCACCAGGACACCAACTTCGGTGTCAGTGAAGCTGGTGCCCCTCTGGCCTGGGGTTGCCACTGGTGCCAGATGTGGAAGTGCCCGACATGGCAACCCCAGAGGCAGGTGTGGGTGGGCAACTGGGTCCTGGGGCTGGGCTGTGGAGCGATGTAATCCCAGTCGGGAGTCTTCAGTTCCAGCAGGGGTGGACACAGCAACTGGACCCCTGCAGATGGCTGATGTGCAGGCACCAAATAGCAGGGCACGGTGGCAGCAGGCAGGCAGGCAGGCAGCAGCAGATGGCACGTGGGAGGCTGCTCGGGGCACTGGGGGGCAGTAACTCGGCCTTCTGGGCAGGAGCGTGGTCTTCCGTGTGTTTTCGCGTGGCCAGCTTGATACGGAGTGATTTGGCACGTGAAAATCCTGCACGTCAGCGTGAAATCGAGGAAAGGCCCTTAGTGCGTAAGCGCGTAAGCACGCATACGCGATTCTATTGGACCAGAGTCCCTCAGCGCGTAAGCGCGTCTGTGACGTGACCCGCACGGGTGTTCCCCACTCAGCACGTGATGACGGAGCACACGTGGAAATACTGCACGTCAGAGTGTCATCGCGTGTAATTGGACAAAAGTGCGCGTACACGCGATTGGCCTATGTACGTGTATTTCATGGGTGCGCGGGCACTTACACACGCAAGTACGTCAGCGAACCTGTATCCCGTGGTGCGTGTGAATTTCCACACGCTATTGGACTGGGAACTGGATTCCAGGGGTGCGCGGGTCACACGCTCGCCTAGAACACGCGCAAAGCATACATTTGCGCACTTTAACAATAACAAGCTCAGACGCCAGGATGAACATACCGTTCCTAGCAGCAGTGGCAGTGGGCTACCAAAGGAGGAGGAGGAGGATAGTCAGGGCCAGAATATTCACACCCAGAACCAGCCTTTTCGGGATGCCTGATGACCAGGTGTATGGGAGGTACAGGTTTCCACCACACATTATACTGGACCTGGTGAGTGAGTGGGAGGATGACCTCACATCACCCACCCTGTGCTCCCAAGCACTCAGCCCCCTGGAGAAGGTGCTCAATGTACTGCACTTCTTAGCCACTGGATCATTTCAGCGGACAAGTACCATAGTGGGTGGGGTGTCACAGGCCACCCAGTCACGCTGCCTACACCAGGTCTTGAACATCATCACTGCACGCCCATCAGTCCGCAGGCACATATACCTGCCCAGAACACCTGCAGAAAGGCATGCTGCCGCCCTGGATTTTTACGGTGTGGCACGATTCCCCAAAGTGCTAGGTGCCATCGACTGCACCCATGTCGCTCTACGTCCCCCCAGGGCATCTGAGCACATCTATAGGAACCGCAAGCACTGGCATTCCATCAACGTGCAGGTAGCATGTAATGCCAAGGGAATCATCACCTCAGTATATGCCAACTATCCCGGCTCTACCCACGACAGCTTCATTTACTGAATGTCCACCCTAAGCCGGGACCTAGAAGCTGGGCGGCATGGCGATACATGGCTGCTTGGTGAGTATGTATGCCACTGCACATGCATGCATGTTGGATACTGAGCAAGGTCACAACCCCACCAATGATACCAATCACCACCTCCACAGGGGACAGTGCCATGTCAGCCAACCCAACCCCAGCACCGCCACACGACACACCGTGCCATGTCATGCTAATTGCAGGTAAACAAAGTAATCCCCACAACATGATACTAGTCTCACTATGTACAGTGTCCCTATTAGAAACCTGCAACACCTGAAATGCTCACAGCAATGCCGGACCAACAACATACTTGAGCACGTACTACCATTAACATGACATCACAAATGTTACATATTAGTAGTCTCACCACCTGGAAATGCCTGCACTCCCACCACTACCAACTGTGCAGTGTTGGCGCCATGTAGAGTTGTAGGTGCACTGCTGCCAACATGGACCCCATCTCCAGACTAGAGGTCCTTGTGTAGACATGAGGAAGGGACCTGCAAATTGGGAGGTAGACACAGAAGAAGAGTTACACATCAATGCAACATGCAGTGTACAACACAACAGCAATATGCACTAGGAATGTATACACAGTATTGACTACAGACTGCCCACACAGCTCATGGGAGTCCAACGTCACTGTGTAATTCACTGTCACTTGGGCACACCCTTTGCAAGCCCATGGAAACGGGAAGCAGGAGGGGTGTGTGTGACTCAAACCCAAGCATCTGAACCAAATACATTACAAGCCTGCATGTGCCCAGCCACAATGCAGCGTATGCCCACAGGAACCACGGAAGCCAACAAATCGTCACAAAAAAATTGGGAATAAAAGAAATCAAAATAAAAATGAAAATAAGAAACAATCAAAAATGGCCATTGATGGGCCCGGGGGGGTTGGGGAGGCCACCCAGGAGGTCTGAGGACAGGATGCACACCAGAAACCACCTGCATGGATCGTGGGAAGATAAAACACCTCCATGGGCTCATGGCCCACACGGCTACCCTATTGTGGGAGTATCACTGCTGTCGCTATTATCACCCTGTGCAGCTGCATCCGGAGGTGGTTGCACTATGGGAGGCAGCCCACGCAAGGCCCTAGTCTGCTCCTCCATGGCTGCAAGCATGCGGGTGTGGTAGGTCTGGTTCTGGAGGATGAGTGTGCGGAGGTCCCCATGCAACAACTCACGGGATGCCCGGACCTCCGCCCTCGTTGCCTGCATCTCAGCTGAGAGCGTACGGGTGAGACGCTCCAGCTGCTGTTCTGTCCTTTGGTGTGTTGAAGCCTCAAGCTCAACAAGAGTCGTCCTGAGGTGAAGGAGCTCCTGCCTCAGGGCTTCCCTGTGGCCCTGGGACTCAATGGAGATGGCCTCCTGCAGAGTCGCCAGTGCCGCCCGCCTGTCCCTGTTGGACCCCAACATGTCCTCCCTGTGTGACTGGCAGATGGAGTCGGTTGCCTGCTCTAGTCGCTCCATCAGCCTTTCTGGGGGGACAATGGAAGTGGCCACCCTATCCATGGCCTGAGCCATCATCTCGGATGATGCAGCCTGTTGGGTTGCCATACCGTAAATGGATTGCTCCCATGCGGTATTGCCGGGTGGCGTACGGCCACCACGTCGGCGGGCACCACACCTGTCTGGGGCAAGGCGAACTGCGCCTTGCTGTGCCGGCACTGCCTGAGGCTGCAGGACTGCATTCCCCCTCTGATCTGCTGGCCCAGGAACAGGATCAGATGTCGCGGAGTGTGACCCTGCATCCGTAACCACCGAAGGCGTAGCTGCCAACACTGACATCCCCATGGAGGGTTCTGACCCTGGTGCAGGTGGGTGAGACAGAACAGAATCCCTCACTGGAACACTCACCTGCGACGGCACGTAGGTCGCATCCGAATCAACACCTGAGTACAGCTCGGGGGAGGTGCAGCCACCCCTTGAGAGCACGACCTGCAGCACTTGTGGGTTCTCCCCCACCACCACACCACGTCCCTCACTGGTGGTTGGTCGGCCCTTGGACCCCTCCTGGGTCTGCACCATCTCCACAACCCCAGCAGTATCAGGTGCGTCTTCTCCTGCAAAGACATGAAAACAAAGAAATGGAAACAGGCATTAGCACCATGGCACACAATGAGGGCTGAGAAGCAAGAGAACCAGTACTTGATTGACACATGTCCCACATGACTAAAACCCTCCCATGCATGCACCCTCACTGCGTATGAAGTGCAGGCAAATGGCACACACTGATGACACCAAGATGGAAGATGAACACATTTTCTGCATGCTGCCTGGCAGTGGCATCACACATTGGCCTGTGATTGCCAGGTGAAACACACATGCCATCACACAGATGGCATGTACCATTGCTATTGAGTGAAGATGGAGAGGAGGGCAGCACCTATTCATTCAGTCCAGTTCCCGCATGTAATCGCTTTTCTAATTCTAACAGGTCAGATTTTTCACCTGGAGCTGCCAGTCTGAAATGGTCCAATTGCACAGGGACATGTGTGTACAAATGATATCCAGGTAACAAAGTCACTCCACTTTACCATAGCCATGTCAGACATGTGACTAGTGGACAGCGACATGCCTAGTGAAAGTGGTGGAATGCAAACAAACTGACTGAATGAACAGTGAAAAATAAGCAACTATGTTGTGGCAAGGTGACACTTCAAGGGCAACTGGCGTGCAGTTGGGCTAGATGTCTACTGTTGGCAGAAGGGATACTGCTATGGCCAAATGCAGCTGCGCAGGAAGGATTGCATAAAGCACATGGCTGACCCATACGACTCAGGCGCACACACTCTCACCTGGCACACAAACAGAAGCCCTCACACACACACCATGCACATGGATGACACACACATGCATGTGCACTCACCGGACAATGCCTCGTAATCAGCCAGATCTCCCACACCTTGGATCTGTTCCTCCGTGACGTAGGTCCCAGCGACTGACTCATGTGGAGTGAGTTCCATGTCTACTACTGGAGACCCACCTCCAGTCACTAGAGTTGCGGCATGACTTGAGGCCAGCTTACTCTTTGCCCTGCGCTTTAGGTCATTCCAGCGCTTATAGCAATCATTGGCTGTGCGCCTCACGATTCCAAGGGCACTTACGATGTCCGCAATGGTCTGCCAGTGTGCCTGGCGTTGTGCAGGTGTGGTCTTGGATCCTGCAACAATGACCATCTCGTTGTCATGTCCGGACACATACTCGACAAGTGCATTCAGTTCGTCATCCGTGAAGCTGGGCTTCCTGGATGGGCCGGACTGTGTAGCCGTGTCTGGGGCATCAGCCTGTGCCGGACGAGCACTCTTCCTCTTCCGCTTGGAAGGTGGTGGTGATCCTGAGTGTCCTGCGCCGCTCTGGACACTAGGGGCAGGAGCCCTGGTGGACTCTGTATCAGGAGTGTGGGATTGCACACTCAGCATGGGAGTTGGTGCAGGCATTGGCTCTAGTGTGATGGTGTCAGGGGGAATGTCAGCAGCATGGACTAGGACCGACACTGTCCTGGCTGGGTGTGTGAGGGCTGGGGTGGATGGAGCCGCAGCTGCCCCTGCAGCCTCTCCGCCCTGCCTCCTTGGTGCAGCAGATGACCTTGCTGGCCCAGATGCACGTGGCATGGTGACATCAACATGCACCAGCGCACGTGTCATAGGCCTGCTGACCTGGAAGTCAGCCATGGAGTCAGCCAGATCTGGTGCCACAATGGGCTGGTCCAACAAGGGCTGAGCATGGATGGTGTCAGCCACATCAGCCTCAACGGGAGGGGGGGGGATTATGGGTGCCCTTGACTGGTCCTCCACACATGGGGGGACAGGCTCACCCTGCAAGTAACGACCACGTCCCCTACCGGATCCACCACGGCCACCACTTGTGGCTCTTCCACCTTTGCCACCCTTACGGAATCCTCGCCTCCCAGCCATGGCACTGATGTAAATGTGCGTATGGGAGTGGCTGGAAACTATTGTCCTGGGCAAATGGGGGTCAAAGGGGTTGGGTACCAGATGGTAATTGTACCCTAGTGCTCTTGCAAGGCTGATTGTAACCCCTGGGGAAAGATGACGGGTCACGCTACGCACAGGAGCCCCAAAAAAGGGAGATGATGTGCACGCAACCCCTCCTAGACCACGTGTGCAGAAAGAAAAACCTGCACTACGCTGTGGCACCCAGTAACACAAGAATGAACGTATGCGTGTCACACGCAGCCTAGAATGACCTCTGAAGGGGTAGGCTACACACGGGGCAAGCACAGATGTTAGATACGTGCGTGACTCACCGTCTGCCTGGTAAACGAGCGTGTAAAAGGAGCACGTTTGTTTGGCAACACCCCCGCCAAAAGAAGATTTGTACGCTGTCTGAGGAGACAGGACAACAGTAGAAGGGAACACTGTTTGAGGGAACAGGCCCAGGTAAACCAGTAAAAGCGAAAAAAGAGAAAAAGCTGTCAGAGGTAACAGGGAATACGAACTTGAAACGCTGTGAAGTAAATCGCGTGTGAAACGACAAGAAGTACAGAATTCACCCACTCGCTCTCCACGAAAAGCACGTACAAGGAAAACGTGTTCTACACATACCTTTTATACAGGGCCACACGTCCAGCGTCACTTACGCGGCGTGTACGCGCTAGGGCCATTTCCACCAATTACACGCTTTGTCACTTCTGCGTGTAGGGACATTTCCACCAATTACACGCTTTGTCACTTCAGCGTGTAGGGCCAATTACACGCTTTGTCACTTCTGCGTGTAGGGCCATTTCCACCAATTACACGCTTTGTCACTTCTGCGTGTAGGGCCATTTCCACCAATCACACGCGATTACACTCTGACGTGCAGTCTTTCCACGTGTGCTCTGTCATCACGTGCTGTGTGGGAAACACCCGTGCGCGTCACGTCACAGACGCGCTTACGCGCTGAGGGCCTTTCCTCGGTTTTCACGCTGACGTGCAGGATTTTCACGTGCCAAATCACTCCGTACCAAGCTGGCCACGCCTATGCACACGGAATACCACGCTCCTGCCCGGAAGGCCGAACTACTGCCCCCCCCCAGAGCCCCGAGCACACTCCCACCTGCTGCTGCCTGACTGCCTGCTGCCCCTGCACTGCTGGGGGGTGGGGGTGTTGGGAGACATGGGTGGGGCCTGGTGGAGGGTGCCCCTGGTGGCGGGGGGGTGGGGGTGATAGGGGACATGGGTGGGGGCCTGGTGGAGGGTGCCCCTGGTGGCGGGGGGGTGGGGGTGATAGGGGACATGAGTGGGGGCCTGGTGGAGGGTGCCCCTGCACTGCTGGGGGGTGGGGGTGATAGGGGACATGAGTGGGGGCCTGGTGGAGGGTGCCCCTGCACTGCTGGGGGGTGGGGGTGATAGGGGACATGGGTGGGGGCCTGGTGGAGGGTGCCCCTGCACTGCTGGGGGGTGGGGGTGATAGGGTACATGAGTGGGGGCCTGGTGGGGGGTGCCCCTGCACTGCTGGGGGTGGGGGTGATAGGGGACATGAGTGGGGGCCTGGTGGAGGGTGCCCCTGCACTGCTGGGGGGTGGGGGTGATAGGGGACATGAGTGGGGGCCTGGTGGAGGGTGCCCCTGCACTGCTGGGGGGTGGGGGTGATAGGGGACTTGGGTGGGGGCCTGGTGGAGGGTGCCCCTGGTGGCGAGGGGGTGGGGGTGATAGGGGACATGAGTGGGGGCCTGGTGGAGGGTGCCCCTGGTGGCTGGGGGGTGGGGGTGGTGGGAGACATGAGTGGGGGCCTGGTGGAGGGTGCCCCTGCACTGCTGGGGGGTGGGGGTGATAGGGGACATGGGTGGGGGCCTGGTGGAGGGTGCCCCTGGTGGCTGGGGGGTGGGGGTGGTGGGAGACATGAGTGGGGGCCTGGTGGAGGGTGCCCCTGCACTGCTGGGGGGTGGGGGTGATAGGGGACATGGGTGGGGGCCTGGTGGAGGGTGCCCCTGGTGGCGGGGGGGTGGGGGTGATAGGGGACATGAGTGGGGGCCTGGTGGAGGGTGCCCCTGGTGGCTGGGGGGTGGGGGTGATAGGGGACATGAGTGGGGGCCTGGTGGAGGGTGCCCCTGCACTGCTGGGGGGTGGGGGTGATAGGGGACATGAGTGGGGGCCTGGTGGAGGGTGCCCCTGCACTGCTGGGGGGTGGGGGTGATAGGGGACATGAGTGGGGGCCTGGTGGAGGGTGCCCCTGCACTGCTGGGGGGTGGGGGTGATAGGGGACATGGGTGGGGGCCTGGTGGAGGGTGCCCCTGGTGGCAGGGGGGTGGGGGTGATAGGGGACATGAGTGGGGGCCTGGTGGAGGGTGCCCCTGGTGGCTGGGGGGTGGGGGTGGTGGGAGACATGGTTGGGGGCCTGGTGGAGGGTGCCCCTGCACTGCTGGGGGGTGGGGGTGATAGGGGATATGGGTGGGGGCCTGGTGGAGGGTGCCCCTGGATGCTGGGGGGTGGGGGTGTTGGGAGACATGGGTGGGGGCCTGGTGGAGGGTGCCCCTGGTGGCGGGGGTGCGGGGGTGATAGGGGACATGAGTGGGGGCCTGGTGGAGGGTGCCCCTGGTGGCTGGGGGGTGGGGGTGGTGGGAGACATGAGTGGGGGCCTGGTGGAGGGTGCCCCTGCACTGCTGGGGGGTGGGGGTGATAGGGGACATGGGTGGGGGCCTGGTGGAGGGTGACCCTGGTGGCGGGGGGTGGGGGTAATAGGGGACATGAGTGGGGGCCTGGTGGAGGGTGCCCCTGGATGCTGGGGGGTGGGGGTGTTGGGAGACATGGGTGGGGGCCTGGTGGAGGGTGCCCCTGGATGCTGGGGGTGGGGGTGTTGGGAGACATGGGTGGGGGCCTTGTGGAGGGTGCCCCTGGTGGCGGGGGGGTGGGGGTGATAGGGTACATGAGTGGGGGCCTGGTGGAGGGTGCCCCTGCACTGCTGGGGGGTGGGGGTGATAGGGGACATGAGTGGGGGCCTGGTGGATGGTGCCCCTGCACTGCTGGGGGGTGGGGGTGATAGGGGACATGGGTGGGGGCCTGGTGGAGGGTGCCCCTGGTGGCGGGGGGGTGGGGGTGATAGGGGACATGAGTGGGGGCCTGGTGGAGGGTGCCCCTGCACTGCTGGGGGGTGGGGGTGATAGGGGACATGAGTGGGGGCCTGGTGGAGGGTGCCCCTGCACTGCTGGGGGGTGGGGGTGATAGTGGACATGAGTGGGGGCCTGGTGGAGGGTGCCCCTGCACTGCTGGGGGGTGGGGGTGATAGGGGACATGGGTGGGGGCCTGGTGGAGGGTGCCCCTGGTGGCGGGGGGGTGGGGGTGATAGGGGACATGAGTGGGGGCCTGGTGGAGGGTGCCCCTGGATGCTGGGGGGTGGGGGTGTTGGGAGACATGGGTGGGGGCCTGGTGGAGGGTGCCCCTGGTGGCGGGGGGATGGGTGTGATAGGGGACATGGGTGGGGGCCTGGTGGAGGGTGCCCCTGGTGGCGGGGGGGTGGGGGTGATAGGGGACATGAGTGGGGGCCTGGTGGAGGGTGCCCCTGGTGGCTGGGGGGTGGGGGTGGTGGGAGACATGAGTGGGGGCCTGGTGGAGGGTGCCCCTGCACTGCTGGGGGGTGGAGGTGATAGGGGACATGAGTGGGGGCCTGGTGGAGGCTGCCCCTGCACTGCTGGGGGGTGCGGGTGCAGGGGGACATGAGCAGGTGTGCAGGGTAGTACCCTGTTTTGTGGGCTGCCTGCAGGGGCCGAGGAGGGTGTACAGGGAACACCTGTGAGGACCCACCCAGCCTAATTGCGTGTGATAATTCCCGCACACCCCTGTAATACACGTACCTGGCCAAATCGCGTGTGATAATTCCCGCGCACCCCTGTAATACACGTACCTGGCCAAATCGCATGTGAGAATTCCCGCGCACCCCTGTAATACACGTACCTGGCCAAATCGCATGTGAGAATTCCCACGCACCCCTGTAATACACGTACCCAGCCGAATCGCGTGTAGAACTTCCCGCACACCCCTGTAATACACGTACCCTGGCCAATCGCGTGTAGAACTTCCCACGCACCCCTGTAATACACGTAGCAAGCCAAATCGCGTGTGATAATTCCCGCGCACCCCTGTAATTCACGTACCCTGGCCAATCGCGTGTAGAACTTCCCACGCACCCCTGTAATACACGTACCAGGGCAAATCGCGTGTGATAATTCCCGCGCACCCCTGTAATACACGTACCCAGCCAAATCGCGTGTAGAACTTCCCGCACACCCCTGTAATACACGTACCTGGCCAAATCGCATGTGAGAATTCCCGCGCACCCCTGTAATACACGTACCCTGGCCAATCGCGTGTAGAACTTCCCATGCACCCCTGTCATACACGTACCAGGCCAAATCGCGTGTGATAATTCCTGCGCACCCCTGTAATACACGTACCTGGCCAAATCGCATGTGAGAATTACCGCGCACCCCTGTAATACACGTACCCAGCCGAATCGCGTGTAGAACTTCCCGCACACCCCTGTAATACACGTACCCTGGCCAACCGCGTGTAGAACTTCCCGCGTACCCCTGTAATACACGTACCCTGGCTAATCGCGTGTATGACTTCACGCGTACCCCTGATATGCACGTTGCCCGCTTTGCGTTCCTTGTTTGGCAGCCCTGTAGACTGGTCCAGGGTTAGCGCAGCCCTTTGCGATGATTTAGCGATTTTGATGGCTTTTCCTTGCGCGAGGGCGTTCTTGGGGGCGTTACTGGCGCTGCTGCAGGGTCGCTGCGATACTCTGTGCCACGGCTGGTTTGGGAGCCTGAAATCCATGAATACGCTGTGCGCGGAAATCGGTTTTAGCGCACGTGCCTGGCGCAGACAATCGCACGCGGACACTCTGCGCCAGCCGCTTGCGACACTTTTCTGCGAAATTCTATGAATTACCCTGTATATATGTGAAGCAAGAGACGGATATACACTATTTTTTTTTTAGTCCGGTCACACTTAATCACATTTGTTTGTGTGTAGTTTGTGTCCATTGGCACACCTTTTTGTCCAGATTTTGGAATGTCTGTATGTCTGTGTCCCTCACTATATGCGTCGATACTTGCATATGTAGAATCCTGCCTAATGCATCCCTTGTGTCAAGGGCTCCTGAAATTATATGTGTGTAAATGTAGGGAAAATGTTGAGGACTTCTTGCTCAGTTTGTGTTTTGGTGTGTTGTCGAAACGTCGTACATTTTTTCCAACTTTTTTAGATCAGTAGCTGCTCAGCAGTTCAACTTTTGGGGAGTATTTCTCATTGTGTTTAATTTAACATTTAATAGAATTGTTACATGGAGTTAAGACAAATGTTTTTTAAACACATTTTGGTAAAGTATGGTCCATTGGGAAATTCCTGGATTCAATGATAACTGGTGTCAGTGAATTCGGAGTACTGGGCCTACGAGTTGCAGACGTTGTGTGGGGCTGTCTTTTCACTGATAACTGGTCAGGCATGTTGATTGGTATTCGCAATAAGGAGACGTGCATTTACGAAGTACTGGATTGCATTGGGTTACAGGTGGAAGGAAATGATCTGAGTTATATACAAGGTTTAATGTGTTCATTTAAGTAGACACAAGAGCAGACCTGCAACAACTTTCCTACTCTTTACTAGATGGCTCTTTATAGTTTCTTCAATTGCCCGAGAAGAAGTTGTATGTGGAATGCCATGTCAAATCGTGGGATAAAGCATGCAGACATGCCACATAGTATGTGTTATGTGCATCTGCATAGGTTTATGGTGAGGGGCAATGAGAGAGAGAGTGAGTTTGTGTAATCGTTTTTGTGTCAGCACCTAACCCATGAGGTCCACTTTTAAAAAATAAAAAAATGTTTGTTTCTTAAAAATCTCCAGCTGCCTGACTTCATTTTTGGAGCATCAGCAACAGTAACAAAGTGCCAGGTGATCGCTAGGTATATGCAGAATGAACTGAGGTTTGTGCTTTTGCACAGGGAAAATCCGACTCAAAAGCAATCTTTCTGCACGTTGCTTTTTACCAGACAACATACGTGAAATCTATTCAAATTTGGGATGTCCATTTAGATTTGGACAAACTAGTTATTTTGCTAATTTGGTTAACCTTCATGGATGCAGTCAAAGGTTACGGAGTGCAAATGCTTTGTCATCTGTGACACCGCTATGGTACCATAACTCGGGCACCTTCATGCTCCTAACATCTCGATGCTCTCAGTGTGCTGGCTCCTTATGAGATTTAGTCCTGAGAGTGTTTGTGTTTGCCCTCATATGAAATGCAAACAACCCCCAAGCAGCTTTGTAAATTATTGTTACTTGGATTTCTTCGCTGTTTAAGATCCGTGTATAGTTCGCTTCCGTACATGGTATCTGTGTCGGTATATAGGGCATCATGAGCAAGCACCGTGTGGTGGTAGTTTCATAATAGCACAGTTATAGTTACTCTAGAAACCATAACTTTGAGTTTTCTCGGTGGTTTTATATGCTGCAACCGTCACGTCCCTTTATGGAAATTGTTTAACCTATGTTGATTTCATTTTTAATAGAAACTTAAAAACAGCATCTGAATAGCCACTTTTTTTAATGGTATGAAATAATCTTATCTACAGTATGCACCTGGCATGGCCGGGTAGCCCACTTCCCTGGAACCCCTGTGCCCTGCCCTATACTCTTTGCAGAGATGCATGCTGGTCGTATGGCCATTTTCAGTTACCCAATTGTCTTTTCAGTTAATGTTAATGTTAAAGGTCATTTGTACGGCGCACTATCACCACTGAGTGCTCCCCTGGTGCACTGGCGGATCTGAAAAGGATGGTGTGAAGCAGGGGGAGTGGGAGCGGCTGGTAAGGTGCAGTGGGAATAGGAAAGTGAAATATGATGCTCTGTCGGCAGGTTCAGTTCGGTTTCCACCGTTCGCTGAGCTTAGGTGCGATTTTCATGTCTGAGCAATTGCCATGTGCTGTTGTGCAGGGTTATGTGTTGTTTCTATGTTGTTGCAGTGTGGTGAAGTACGGAATGCTGGTAAGAGATGTGGTCATCTGAGTTTCTGTAGGAGAAGTGTTTGCATAAAATGGAGGTTTTTGTATTGGGTTAGCTGGGTTTTTTCTTACCTCTTTGTTTTGGTGTCTGTGGTCTACATCCATGACCATCCTATTTGCTGCTATATTGTTTGGCATCCTAGTCGGCAGGCATGTTGTGTGTGGTAATTTTCCTCTGTAGAAATCTAGTGATATGTGGACATGGGTAGTGGTGGTGTCCTCCCCCCGCCCTAGGGTTAGATATGGTTAGGTTAGGAAGGTTTTGGGTCCCTCCCTGGACTTCTAGTGGGGGGATCCTTGCCCACTGTGGATTTTCAGTGGAAAATTGACATGGCATGTGGCCATGGTTGTGCCTCTATGCCTAGGGCATAGCCTTTTGGACATGTCATTTTGACCTGTGAATCTATCCCAGGGGACTGCAAACTTTGGTTCTCCGGATATTTTGGAACACAACTCCCATGTGCGTTTGTTATTGGCTACACTGGCTAGGGCTGATGGGAGTTGTTGCCCAAAACAACTGGAGGGCCAAAGGATGCAGACCTCTGGTTCCAACGGCCAACTCGACGCAGCCTATGCTCCTATGGATTGGACAAGGCTCAGTTATGCAGTTGAACCACTATCCTCCAGGAGTAGCTGTTGGCGTTAGGATGGGCCTTTGGCCAAGTTGAAAGCCCCTTTCAACCCCCCATAGTAGCCTTTGGCCATGCAGCAACTGCCAGTTTCCAGCATACATAGGGGATGGACTTTGCCACACTCCCCTCCCCTCCAGAACTCCCATTGTGACCAATTTCCAAGACTGACGCCATGAATATGGCCTGTGTTCGCCCAATATGATCAAATGCCCAGTGGCCCCTGTGCCTATGGCATATATTTTGGACATGCTTCTAAACCCTTAACCCCCAGAAAATGGCCAATGAGTCTGAGCCAGTACCAGGCCCATTTGCCACTTTGACCTTAATGGTCGTCTGTGGCCCAGCATGTAGTGCCCATGGTTTAGCGGCCCACACTGTTATGGCGGTCCATGGTGCACAATGGCAAATTACTATTGTTTTAAAATGTGGAGGCACATTGTCTCCTCTGGGATCCTCCCTATTCTTGGACCTCACTTAATCTATGGGCCCCCATGGAGGACCACTACACGTGTTTCAGCCATGTGCACCTACCAAGGTGGCCGTCTTACTGGTTGATTTTACTGGGTCTGCAGTCCAGAGTCCAAGAGTCTCATAGAGCTGAGACTGCATTCCAGAACCCAAACAAAGCAATCAAGTAGCCAATTAACTATGTGAGTGTGAGGATTCTATACCACAAACCCTGACTTGCCAACAAAAAAAAAAAAAGAAATGCACTGGAGAGCAAACTAATCTATGCAATATAAATGGATAAGCACACAATTTGCGATGCCCCTATAAGTGCTACTGTTGATTAACAAATAAGATGTGGGCCTATACCTTTAGGGAAAAGTTCATTAAGTTTCATCAAACTGAACCAAAGTTAGAAGCCTGCCAAAAGGCGGCTTTCTTATGCAGAGTCTAACTTAATTAGAAAGTCACAAAATAGGAGTTCAAGTGAACTAAATAGCATGTTGTATGATGTTAGAACAATACAATGACAGCACAATGCCAGGAGTGCCATGCAGGATAACAAACAGAGTCATCGCACTGTTTGTGATAATACAAAAATAGAGGGGAACAGCTCTGATTTAAATAACGAGACAAACCACACTGTACATTGCATATTAACAATGCAATTGCAGTGTGTGAGCTACCATCAGAATTGTTGAACAGCACAGTCCATGAAACGAGAAGAGTAATATAGTATAAGCCCGTGGTGTAAGAGCTAAAAAGAAAACAGCACCGTGTGTGCCCAGCTTTGATAAACCTACAACACGGTGAATTCCAACACTGTATCAATTTTACATGATGCTTTTTGAAGTGGTGGGAGCAGCTCCCAGCAGAGCTGACGGTAGGTGCATTCACTTTGGCTAGGAGTGATTGATTATCTGTACAGGTGAGTGAGTTGGTTAGAGCAGATTGTAAATGTATCATAAAGTATGTGGACCACCCAGGGCTTTCCCCCATTTGACACAATGGGATATCCGTGGAACAAGTACGGAATACCAACCTGGTACTTTATCTCTCTCGGTTTGATTTGTGAAATGAAGATGCGATGGAAGGACACGCACCTGCATGAGAGTTTCTGTAGCATCTCCTGTGGGTACTGACATGTTATTTTGATATAGGGAGAACCAGAGTCGCTTCCTGGATCCCACAAGCCAAACACAAATGTAATTTCCCTCCCATATTGAAGCCTGGAATCAGATCGTAATTTCGCCATGTACAGTCATATTTGTGTGCAAACAATGCAACCTTTTCCCTTTTATGGTGAGGGGCCCCTGTTGAATGCATTTCTCTCAAATCTCCCCCCTCCAACAATTCAATCACCACTAAGCCTAGAGAGAAACTCATGGCACCTCTCATCAGTGTGGCACAAGACAAACACACTGACTACGGGCACGGTTTTGCAGAACTGAGGGCATAGTGATGTATGGTGATGCGCAAACGATTCAATGAATCGTATGTCAATTGAATACTGATCCTACATGTCATAGATGTTATCCCAGGACAGCTACACACAGGACCTCTAACCAAAATATTCCTCGGCCTCAGGATTTACAGAAAGCCAGGGTCATTGTTGATTCCAGACTCTATCACAATCTTTGGATTTAAACAGGAGTGAAATGATGTGGGTGCATAAACTCATGAACAAGGTGGAGTCAATTTATGGCACACTTGTTTTGGTGTCAAGTAATTTCAGAAACCAGTCATGGAAAGGTCATTGTTTTATTTTTTATTTTAAATGCTATGATTGAAGATATGACCAAATTTCGAAGCAACATACATATTTGCTTGTTTTTTGATGTGACTTCTATAGATTCTTTCACAGAATCTAAAAAAGTTGGCAATGAAAGACTTGATCAAAGCAAAGCCCCTATTTATCTCTGCCATCAGACTGATTTCTTGAACAGTCACAAAAGATATTTGAGCGGTCTGCATATTTCTTTGAGTGTGCTGCATTTGTTGAACTGGTACGGCTTCGATTCATGGTGTCATATCTTCTTTTGAGTTCTCACGCAACTACGTGCCATGGGTCACTACAAACAGTTAGAAGGCTTGCAGTTGGAATACGATGTAATCTCATCCAGGTTAAATTGTTTGCTCACAATCGTTAAAGGCAACTATTATCCCTTTGTAATGTAAATTGAATCTGTTTGACTTTTATATATTATCATTAGGTCCTGAGGAAGACATGGAGCTTAAATGTATGGCACGCATGTCGAAACTAGTGATTATGTTTCTATTTAATTAGAAGTGATTGAGCTCAGATATCCTGAAAGCAGAAATAGTTTGGTCTTTCCTCCACTAGTCAACCATAACTAAAAGTCGCATGATGTCTATGGCACCCTTGAGCTTCTTATGAAGAATTGTAGTTATTGCATGTGCTTGTTTTATGTTTGCATTTGATTGTTTGTATTCATTTATTTATTGGTTATTTGTAATGTGCCTATACACAAGTGTTTTGAGGCACAGCAATGCAGAGGGTATGGGGGGGAACTCATAGGAGAAAGTAGCAATCCTACTAACACATACAACATTTAGATCATGCAATTGCAGTAAAGAGAAGTGTAAAGACAAACTCATGTGGGGAAGTGCAGGAGCTCAGTGGAATGTTCCAGGAGAGGAAAGTACTAGGGGAGGCTAGGTGGAGAAGGCCAGGGGAGGAATAGGGTCAAGGTGTCTACAAATAGGTGCAGGCTAAGGGGCTTGAATGACTACAGAGGTGCAGGCCAGTCAGGTAAGTGTAGGTGGGGCGCCTGAGAGAGCAAGTACAGGTAGAGAATTCGGAGAGGGGATCAGGGAGGGAAAAGTGCATAGGCAGACGGGGCAGGTGGGGACCTGGTGCCTATTATAACTCTGAGGGAACCAGGCTGCCAGTATCAGGCAGAAGGGGACTTTTGCATGGGAGTGGGAGGGGAAGGAAGAAGAGACAAGTGAGGTCCGAGGAACTTCTGGAATTTACAGAGATCCAGCTCAAGTCTGAGAGGGTTAGTGAGGCCATTCTAGAGGGAGGTACCTGCAGAGGAGAGAAATCTAACCCCACCATCTGCTTAGAAAAATGTGTGGTTTGCAGAGAGTTAGAGCTAGATGAGTGAAGGGCTCTAGTAGGGAGGCATTTGGGGAGAGGGAGTTGGGTGTAGTGAGGCCCCAGGCTCCAGAAATTATGTTGATGATGGATAGGGTATTGAACTTTATCCTTGCAGGAACCAGGAGACAGTGGGGAGATTTAAGGGCTGGAGAGATGCGGTTTCTGGGCGTCAGGCCAAGGCTAAGTCTTGCAGTCTGATTCTGGATAAGTTGGAAGGGGGCAAACAGAGGAGTTAGGAAGCTTGAGAAAGAGGCTTGAATTAATTATTTAAATAGTTTTGATTCATCCTATTTGAAACATTGTCTGTGCTTTAAGTAATTTCATGAAGCAGGACAACTGCCCATATTCGAAAGGTCCTGCCAGTAGTTGTCAAAAGGAAGGAGACTGCAACCAACGTTTGTATTTTGTGTGTATGTTCTATGACATATATGTTTTTGTTTACTGATCTTCCCTGAGTGTATCCCTGCCTCTGTCATTCCTACGCAGGCCTACTCCTCTTTTGAATGCCTCGTCTGCAGGATCTCTCTTCCTCCTAGCCATTCCCTTATTGTGGCAACCATCTATCGGCCACCTGGTCAGATCTCCTCCTTCATCTCTGAATAGGTGGAACTCTCCTCTTCCCTCTTGGTCTCAACCACTCAACTCCTCCTTCTTGGAGACTTTAACATCCACCTGGATGCTTCCAGTCCTTCCACTGGATTATTTATCAAACTCTGTGACTCACTCTCACTCTCCATTCTCCCTTCTGGCCAGAATCACTCTGCAGGGCACACTCTGGATGTTCTGATCTCTTCAGACCTTCCCCTTTCTATCCCTCTCACCACTCCTCTCTCCTGGAGTGATCACGTTCTCCTTTCCTCCAAGCTCACCCTCTCTACCCCTCATGCCAAGCCACCTCCAGCACTGCCACCTACCTTCTTGGTTATCAGACCCATGAAGCGTGTGTCAGTTGAGGCTTTTGCTGCCACTTTCTCTCCCCCTCATCCCCCTTTGGCTGACTCACACCCTGATAAAGCCCTTTCCATTCTCCACTCTGCTATATCTGCTACTCTTGATGTACCCTCCTCTGTCATGAGGATTGGCTTGAGGCCCAAAGCCAAGTGCAACTCCTGGTATGACTCAGACCTCGTCACCCTCAAACTCAAGTGCAGCGTAGCTGAGAGGAAATGGTGTGCTTCTGGTACATCCTCTGACAAACTGGCCTGCCGCCTGCTCCAAAGGCAATACCAGCTCTCTTTCCGCACAAAGAAGAGAGCCCACATCCAAGCCTGTATCTCTGCGACATCTAATAATTCGGCCAAACTCTTTAAAATCTGCAAGGAACTGGCCAATACTGCTGCAGTCTCTAGTTCTCTTGTCCCCTCCCAGGTCCTCTTCACAGCTCTGGCTTCTAATTTAATCAACTCAGGACATCCTGTCCTCTCTCTTCCTCTCCCCCTCCTCCCTCTACTCCTCTGGCCCTTCTTCAGCCACCTCTCCCCCCCCCCTTCTCTCCAGACAAGGTTTCTAGACATGTCCAATCTATAAAAGTCTTGTGAAAACAGGTTCACCCCGTTCCTCCAAAACCATCAAAGACTACATTGACCCCCTGGCTCCTGCTCTAGCTGACTTATGAAACCACTCCTTTGCCACTGCAGTCTCCCCTTCCTTCCTGAAGCACTCCCTTGTTCATCCTCTTCTAAAGAAATCCTCTGCCGACCCGTCCTGCCCTGCTCACTATTGCCCAATCTCCATCACTCCTTTCCTGGACAAACTCCTAGAAAAGTTGGCCATCTTATAGCTTAATCTTCATACTGGATCTGTTGTTTGTCTCCATGACCATATTTCTGGCTTCAGAGCTGCCAGAAGCACAGAACCTGCTCTCTTGAACATTTGTGAAGACCTGCTCTCTAACTTTGATTCCAACATCCCCTGTGTCCTCATCTTGCTTGATCCCTCTTCTGCCTTTGACACGGTCAACCATGCCATCCTGCTCAACCATCTCTGTGAGAACCTGGGTAACACCGATCAGGTCATCTCTTGGCTGACTTCTTTCCACTCCAATTGACACTCCCCGGTGCAACTGGGGTCCTTCCTCTCCTCTATCTCTATCTCTACCTGTGGTGTTCCCGAGGGGTCTAACCTCTCTCCCTGGTTGTTCAACCAATAACTTGCACTTCTTGCCCACTGCATTGCCACTCTCTGCCCCAACTTTCAGTGCTATGCGGATGAAATGCAGTTCATTTTCAGGCACCCTTCACCCACCTCTTCTCCTTCTCTCATCTCCGAATGTCTGACTGCTATCCAGGAGTGGTTTCCCATCAATGATCTCTGCTTTAATGCCAGTAAGACCGAGATTCTCCTCATCGGCACACCTGCTCCCTCCTTTCCTATTGCTCTCTGGCCCGCCTCTCTTGGCCCTCTTTCTGCTCCCACCTGTGAGGCTAAAAACCCTGGGGTCATCTTCGACTCCACACTCTCCTTCTCTCCTCAAATCTCTGATGTATCTAAGAAGTTACACTAACAGCTACTCCTCTTCACAGGTATTCTTCCTTTCCTCTCCTTCCCCCAGAAGCTCACTGTCTCCATCAGCCTCTTTCTAAATGTGCCTGCCTCTACTCTCCGCCCTATGCAACTCATCCAGAACAGGACTGCAAGACTTGTCCTTGGCCTCAAGCACAGGGATTGTATCTCTTCAGGACTGACATCTCTACACTGGCTCCCAGTGTCTGCAAGGATTAAGTTCAAACCCCTCTGCATTGTCCACAAGGCCTTCTGGGGCCTGGGGCCTCATTACCTTCTACTCTCTCGTCCTACATATCTTGCTTCTCGAGCTCTTCACTCATCGGCCTCCAACACTTTTAGGGTCAGTCGCTTCTCCAAGCAATGAGTTGGTGGTAGATCTCTTTCTTCAGCTGGGGCCTCCCTTTGTAACAGCCTTCCAGCCTCTCTGAAAATTGAGGAGAACCTGGCTGAAGCTGAAACTTCACTGGTCACCTGGCTACCCTCTGTTCATGGGCCCAGGTCCCCTCCCCACCAGCTGCACACCTGAACTGCCCCCCTGGCACCTCGGGGCTGTTTCTGTATCCCTACAGACCCCTACCAGTACTTGACACCTGATGTCTGCACTTACCCTTGCATCTGCCACCATCTGGCAGCACTTCTTATTTATTGTTCTTAATTATTGTCTTTATTATTTACTGTTATCCTGTGTACTGCGCTCCCCCCCCTTTTCCCCTCACACTTTTCCCCTTCCCTTGCTTCCCTGCACTTGCAGGATCTCAATGTCATCTGGCCTAGTAATATCGTTGTCTTTGTCTTTGTTCTGTTCCCCTCTCTTGCCACGTCACACTTTGAAACACTTGTGTATAGGCACCTTATAAATGCCATATCATATCATAGCATACTGACTTGCAATATTGATGACAAATATGGGATCCTGCATCAGCACATTCTGGGCCATTCTCACTTAAGGGCCATTTTGCAAGCAAGTGCATGGTGCAGGGAGGTTCTTCAGGCGGGGCAGGGGTTTTGGCCAGGCCACATTTTCATTGACCATCATAGTTGCATGAATTGCTGTGCCGGGGGACAGCGCAGCGGCAGCTCTAAAGGGTGTAGGAGTTTAGGTCACCCGTATATAAGCCTTATGAAAAAGGTGCAGATCACATGCAGATGCATATCTGCATGTTCCAATGACAGGTATACTAGCACACAGCTCTTCCATACACCAGTAAGTCCTTGTGAAAAAGTTTTGGTGCTAAAGAAAACAAACATAACATGTTAATCTCATGAACCCTCAAAATATGGAAGTTTTTGAGAACACAAACTGATGAACCCCTTGTAAAGACCGGTAGGGGGTGTCTGTACTTCCGCTCTCTATATGGTAGAGGAGAGGCACAGCGGACCCCAGCCAAGATTCTCTATGAGGTAGCAATGGACGAGCAATCAAGGCCTAGCTTCTCAGGAGGTGATGCGGGCTGGTTCTTAAGTACAGTGTAGTCCCCGTCCCCCTCAAAGGAATGTCCACACACTGTATTACTGAAAACACAGTCTTTATATAATTAATATTCAAAGGTGTGTACACAATCACAATAATGCACTTTGTACTTGGAAGTCAATAATGATGAATATATACACGTCTAGAGTGGTACCACTAATGTTATCAAATCTCCTTAAAGTGCATCAACTGTACGGTTAAAATGGCACACAGATCAATAACGAGTAAACCAGCAATAGAAATAGGAAGGAACGCAAGATGGTTGAAACAATAGGCAGAATGCTGGCCCCGTTACCTAGACACAGTTCTGTGTGGAGATCCCCCCACCTGGGCAACCTGTAAATAAAGATATATAGCACAAGCCCAGTCCAGATGTTCAATAGTCTTACTTCGTCCTATTAAGGTTTTACCCCCCCAATGTACCTGGTGGAGTAGAGTTCTCCGACGATGCACCGACCGATCCTTCTTGAGCGCCTCCCTTTCAGGTGGGAGCCACGGATCGTCGAGAGGTGTCGGGGAACTTGGCGCTCGGTGTTGGGGAATCGACGGCCCTTCTTGAGTGCCCTCCCTTTAAGGTGGGAGTCACGGGTCGTCGAACGTCCGACAGTGAACAGGGTGAACTACAGCAGGGAAGTGGCTGCTTCGTTCCTAGCAGTGCTCGTCGACGACAGAGCGTTGGCGTCCTGCAAGGAAGAGGCGTGCGGGCACCTCGGTGACGATAGTTCTGGACCGCAAAGAGATGATGAAGAACTGTGGCTCAGCAAGGGCGTTGAGTCGTCGCCGTCTCTGCGGTCTGTAGGTGGTGGGAAACCCACTGGTCGATGCTCCTTGGCGCGTCGACGGTAGGGCCTTCTCCAGCGGGAGACAAGCGGGTGACGATGCAGACGAGAGCGTCCGATGATCAATGGAAGTTCTTAGGCAAATGGGAGCACGGCGGCTCCGGTCGGCGACGGCGGTCGTCGACAGTGGCGGACAACAGTCCAGGTGCTTCTCCTTGGACTTTCGCAGCAGTCCCCGTATCGGGTTGGCAGTCTGTCGTAGGTCTGTCTACCAGGGCGCGTTGGCAAAGATCAGCTGTGCACAATGGTCCCTCGTAGCTCGGGAAAAGGGCGCCTTACCAGGTCCTCTCTGGGTCAGTCCTTGGAGGCACAGCAGCTTTCAGATTGTGAAGGAGAGCAACAGCAATTCTTCTCGTCCAGCAGGGCTTCAAGGTCAAGTGTCAGTTAATCCAGTTACTAGTCGTAGTGGACTTCAGCTTCTGAACATGATTCCTAGCAGTGAGCAGTCCCCAGATATAGTGTTGATCTCCCATTCATTCCGCTGGGTCACACTCAAGCATCCAAAGTCGACTACGGGCATTCATGCAGGCAGGCAGCGAATCAGGCACACGAGGTATTCAGGCCATTCACTTCTCTCCAGACACTCACAACAAGTTATGTGTATTGGTACAAGTACCGAGCCATTCAACACTCCAAGCTGCATTCATACCGGTTTCGGGCAGGGTTGTCTCAGGCATTGTGTCAACCACCAGATACTAGACACCCACAACACAGAATGCATATTCGTCACACACTCTATTCACCCAGGTCCCACCCACAGGAGGTACCCACAACATACATCAATGGGAAGGCACCAGCTAGTCTGACTGGGCCTTCACAACAACACCATATATGGCAATTCCATCCAACAGCCAGTCAGGGGGAAGGGATAGAGTCAGGGCTTCCCAGGAATTTGGTAAAACAAGGTAATGGGTAATAGAAAGCTAGAGGCCACCGGGGCCATCTTGTTTTCCATCAGGGATCAACTGATCCCATGGCAGGACCGGGGTATCCCAAAATGGAGGATACTCCGCGCACCTGTCAAATTCAGCATGGAGCTGCCACCAGCCCATACCCTGCTCTGTGGGCCACCCACAGGTGCCCAGAAACATACACTAGGGGCACATGGTTGTACCCCCACCCATGGGTGCCATAAGGGTATCCCACGGGTCCGTTCACCAAACCAAAAGAAAGAGAGCTGCACCGCCAGGAGTCCCACATGAACTCCTGCGCGGAAAACACGACAGAACACACGATACAAAGCAGTAAAGGACAAGGATACGGAGGCCCTGTCCCTCCGATGCATTTCCAGCATCACAGTTGCCCCCCCCAGATTGAGGTGGAGGGTGCCTAATCTCTCACGGGATAGACACCCTCATCAAGACGGTCAACATACCTTCTGGAAAGGCCATCTACATTATCGTGACTCTTCCCTGGTCTGTGCTCTGTGGTGAAGTCTAGTCCTTGCAGGCTAATGGACCACCTGAGCAGTTTCGGGTTTTCACCCTTCATCTGCATAAGCCACTTTAGGGGCTTATGATCTGTTTGGACCTTGAAGGTAGACCCCGTAAGGTAGGGCGTAAAACGTCTAAGGCTCCAAACTATACTAAAACATTCCTTTTCAACAGTAGCACACCTACGTTCTCTACTGTAGTCTACTGATGAATATGATAGGATGTTCTCTCCCTTTGTAATCTAACTGGGACAAGACAGCTCCAATTCCGGTGTTGCAGGCATCCGTCTGGACGATAAAGGGTCGGCTGTAGTCAGGCACACACAACACGGGTGCCCGACACAGACTTTCTTTCAAGCCTTTAAAGAAAGGCCCTCTGACAGTCTTCAGTCCAATTGACCTTCCTAGGCTGCTTGGGTGAAGTCAGAGCTGTCAGTGGTGCAGCTATGGTTCCATAGTCCGCCATGAAATTGCGATAGTACCCAGTGAGACCAAAAAAGGCTCTCACCTGGGTTTGAGTAGTGGGAGTCTCCCAGTCCTGTACATCCTGTACCTTACTGGGGAGAGGTTGGATTTTAACCCACCTACCTCATGACCAAGATACTTGACTTTCCCCTGAGCTATCTGGAACTTGGTGGCCTTGATAGTGAGGTTAGCCCTCTTTAAGGCCTGCAACACTCTACCCAGATGTGTCAAGTGCTCTTCCCAAGTGGAACTGTAGACGGCAATGTCATCTAAATAAGCCACACAAAAGGCTTCCAGCCCACTGAGAGCATTATTGACCAATCTCTGGAAGGTGGCAGGGGCATTCTTTAACCCAAAAGGCATGACCCTAAACTGGTAGAGTCCCTCTGGGGTGGAGAACGCCGTCTTTTCCCTGGCATGGTCCGTCAGAGCTATTTGCCAATAGCCTGAGGTGAGGTCAAAGGTGCTCAGAAATTTGGCAGCACCTATGGTGTCCACAAGCTCATTAGCCTGGAGCAGTGGGTGCGCGTCAGTTTTGGTGACGGCATTGACTCCTCGGTAGTCCACACAGAACCTCCAATCCTTGGTACCGGCCTGGGAACTTGCCTTGGGGACAAGGACCACTGGACTGGACCAGGGACTGGTTGAGGGTTCAATAACACCCAGATCCAACATCTTGGCGACCTCACCTGGATGTGGTTCTTAACCGTATCTGACATTTGGTAGCTCCTGCTCTTGACAGGCACGCTGTCACCAGTGTCAATCTCGTGCTTACACCATGGTATAAGGCCTGGCATCAGCGAAAACAGAGAGGCATACTGCTGGAGCAAAGTCCTACAGGCCCTCTGCTGCTCGGTTGTCAAATCTGGAGAGAGCTGTACTGCCTCCACTGATCCATCCTGAGGGTTGCTATGCAGCAAATCAGGAAGGGGCTCACTCTCATCCACTTCTTGCTCTGAAGCCAGCAAGAGACATGAGACTTCTGCTCGCCTGTGGAACGGCTTGAGCCTATTAACATGGAATACCTGAGGGGCCACCCCTGGGATTCCCATGTCAACCAGATAATTGACCTCGCCCATCTTGGAGACTATCCGGAAGGGTCCCGTCCATTTATCTGCCAATGCCCGAGGCTTGGTAGGCTCCATCACCAGGACCTCCTGTCCCGGAGTCCAATCCACTTGCAATGCTTTAAGGTCATGCCAGTATTTGTTCAATTCCTGGCTGGCCTTGAGATTCGCCGTTGCTTGTCCCATCATCTGTGTCATCCTCCGTCTGAGGCCTAACACATAGTCCCCCACTTGCTTGGCGGGACCGGGAGGGGTGGCTTCCAAACCTTCTCTGATCAAGGCTAGGGGCCCCCTCACGGGATGTCCAAAGAGCAACTCAAAGGGGCTGAAACCAACACCCTCTTGAGGTACCTCTCGGTAAGCAAACAGCAGGCATGGCAGGAGGAGATCCCATTTCCTCCTTAAGGGCTCTTCCAAAGCACCTAACATGCCCTTGAGAGTTTTATTAAACCTCTCAACCAGACCATTGGTCTGGGGGTGGTAAGAAGTGGAGAACTTGTAGGTTACCCCGCATTCTTTCCACATGGTTTTCATGTAACTAGACATGAAGTTGGATCCTCGGTCAGAGACAACCTCCTTGGGGAATCCAACGTGGGTGAAAATGCCCAGGAGGGCCCGGGCAACCACCTTGGCAGTAACAGTCCGAAGGGGTATAGCCTCAGGGTACCTGGTGGCATGATCTACCAAAACCAGGATGAACCGATGTCCACCTGACGTGGGAGGGTCAAGGGGACCGACGATGTCGATGCCCACCCTCTCAAATGGTGTGCCAACCACTGGCAATGGCTGCAGTGGGGCAAAGACACTGCCTCCAGTCTTGCCAGACAACTGACAAGTTGGGCAGGTCCTGCAGTGGGACTCCACTTCTACTCCCATCCGGGGCCAGTAGAAATGGGCAGAGAGCCTCTGCTTAGTCTTCTTGGTACCAAGATGACCAGCCAAGGGCACCTCATGCGCCAACTGCAGTAGGAAGGACCTGTAAACCTGGGGTACCACCAACTTCTTGAGGGCACCAGGTTCAGGCTTAGTGGGCTCACTAACAAGGAGCTCACCCTCCCAATAAATCTGGAACATCCTAGGTACTTCTCCGTGTGCCTGGGACAGGACCTGTTTCATCAGACCCTCGAGAGAGGGACACTCTCTCTGTCCTTTGCAGAAGTCTGCCCAGGAGGTTCCCCCTTCAGCTAATAAGCATTGAAGATCGGGATGTTCATCCGGGTTGAGAACCTCTCCCATAGGAGAGTCTTCTGGCTCTTCTCCCACAGGAATTGAGACGGGGTTTACCACTGGACACAGCCCGTCCGGAGCATGGATCCCAATGGGTGCTGTAGGAACAGCAGGAAGAGAAGGGGCTCCCTCCACAGAGGTGGCCTTCTTGCTCTTCCTTCATCGTGCCTTAGGACGTGCCTTCGGCTCGGGTACCTCACTCACAGCCAGACTCAGTGTCACCTGTGACCTAGTGACCGCAGCAGCAGTCATGGGAAGACCATCTGCGATCAATCCCAACTCGACTAGATCGTTACCTAACAGAATGTTAGCAGGGACGTTGTCCTGAACCAGGACAGGAAGCTTTGCTGTCTTGTCTCCAATTACGAGTGTGACTCGGGCTACAGGCGATAATTTGGGAGGCCCACCAGCTAACCTGGTGGTTCTCAGAGGAGCATCTACATAGTCCTCTGGCTTGAGCAGGGTCCTGTCCACCACTGACATGCTTGCCCCAGTGTCTCTCAAACCAGTAGAAGGCTGGCCATTCAGGAGGACACTTCTCAAAAATCTGCAGGTGTTCTGTGGGATAGTCGCCAGTACTTCCGCGTACTGGTCCCAGGCCCCAAGGGACACTAAGGAAATCTCTACGGGAGCACCAAAAGTGATCCCGGTAGAGGAGGGGAGGACGGTGGCCTCCATCTCAGACATGGGGTAAGGGTAGGTCAGGCTGACAGCCTGTACTCCGAGTGCCTTACCTTTATACTTGGAGTCACCCCTTTTGTGATCCAGAGCCCCACAGTCCCAACAAGTGCCGGGAGTGCGGGGTACAGTACTGGAACCACCGGGAGCCTGCTTTGCAGCAGGTGGGCCACTACTCTTATTCCCACCCACAGTTGACTTATCCCCACTAGATTTTTGGGTCTTAGGAGAGAAGGGTTTAGGTTTATTCGACTGTGACTGCTTTTGGGACTCCTCAGCTTTGTGAGAGGCCCCCTTTTCTTTGTCCTTGTCCTTCCCGCTGGAATCCTTAGGGGACACCCGGTGGGAGACCCACTTGTCAGCCAACCTAGCCAGCTAAAAGGGATCCAAAATGTTCTGGTCAGCAACATACTGACACAGCTCCGGTGAACAGGCTTCAGATAAATGCTCAAAAAACAACAGGTGGGACAATTCAACAAAAGATTTCACCTTGTAACCATCAATCTACCCCATCATATGCATGTGCGCAGCACTCACCCAGTCAACCCAAGACACATTCTCTCTTTTCTTAAAATCCCTGAACCTTTTAAGGTATTGGGTAGGTGTCTTGCCAAACTTGGCAATCAAAGCAGATTTCATACAGTCATATCCAGTTTGAGGCACTCTGCTTAACAAGCACTTAGCCCAATCTCTTTTGTCAACATCATGAATTGTACAAGCCATTTCAAATGCTTCAATCCATTGGAGGATATCAGAACCCTCCGAAAACACACCAACCAAATCCTTCATAAATTTAGTGGCTGGGGACCTGACACTCTCACTGGGTTTCGCTGAAGTCTCCACTCAAGCTTTCTCTAGCTGGATTCTCTGACATTCAGTGTCCTTGTCTTTGAGTTCAAGATCCCTATTCTTGAGTTGAGCCAACTCCTCCTTCTTAAGCTCAGCATCTATCTCCAACTTGAGATATTCAAAGGCCAATTTCATCCTTAATAACTCAAGGTCCAAGGTATTGCTGGGGTTCGGAACAGAGGCAGCAGGAATGGCGGTATTCCCAGAAACAGATTCAGTAGAAACCCCAGGGGCAGAGTCCTCATTGGTTGCATTCCCCCCCTCATCAAGAGTTTCACCATCGGTCTGGTAGTCCACCAGGGCAGCTATCAGCTCAGCCCTAGACTTATCCACAAAGTCTAACTCCCTGGCTTCACAAGCACTCTGGAGAGCCTCTAAGCTCATCCGAGTCAATTTACCATTCGCAATAGACTCCATTGCTTGTATTGCAGTTATTTTGTACACACCCAAACCTTAATCGAATAAAGTGCGGATATTTTGTAAGTGGCACGGTTATACACTGAGTCTTAAAACCATAAGCATCCCACCGCTGCCACCAGTGTAAAGACCGGTATGGGGTGTCTGTACTTCCGCTCTCTATATGGTAGAGGAGAGGCACAGCGGACCCCAGCCAAGATTCTCTATAAGGTAGCAATGGACGAGCGATCAAGGCCTAGCTTCTCAGGAGGTGATGTGGGCTGGTTCTTAAGTACAGTGTAGAGCCCGAACCCCCACAAAGGAATGTCCACACACTGTTTTACTGAAAACACAGTCTTTATATAATTAATATTCAAAGGTATGAACACGATCACAATAACGCACTTTGTACTTGGAAGTCAATAATGATAAAAATATACACGTCTAGAGTGGTACCACTAATGTTATCAAATCTCCTTAAAGTGCATCAACTGTACGGTTAAAATGTCACACAGATCAATAACGAGTAAACCAGCAATAGAAATAGGAAGGAACGCAAGATGGTTGAAACAATAGGCAGAATGCTGGCCCCGTTACCTAGACACAGTTCTGTGTGGAGATCCCCCCACCTGGGCAACCTGTAAATAAAGATATATAGCACAAGCCCAGTCCAGATGTTCAATAGTCTTACTTCGTCCTGTTAAGGTTTTACCCCCCCAATGTACCTGGTGGAGTAGAGTTCTCCGACGATGCACCGACCGATCCTTCTTGAGTGCCTCCCTTTCAGGCGGGAGCCACGGATCGTCGAGAGGTGTCGGGGAACTTGGCGTTCGGTGTCGGGGAATCGACGGGCCTTCTTGAGTGCCCTCCCTTTAAGGCGGGAGTCACGGGTCGTCGAACGTCCGACAGTGAACAGGGTGAACTACGGCAGGGAAGTGGCCGCTTCGTTCCTAGTGGTGCTCGTCGACGACAGAGCGTTGGCGTCCTGCAAGGAAGAGGCGTGCGGGGCACCTCGGTGACGATAGTTCTGGACCGCAAAGAGATGATGAAGAACTGTGGCTCAGCAAGGGCGTTGAGTCGTCGGCGTCTCTGCGGTCTGTAGGTGGTGGAAAACTCACTGGTGGATGCTCCTCGGCGCGTCAACGGTCGGGCCTTCTCCAGAGGGAGACAAGCGGGTGACGATGCAGACGAGAGCGTCCGATGATCAATGGAAGTTCTTAGGCAAACAGGAGCACGGCGGCTCCGGTCGGCGACGGCGGTCGTCGACAGTGGCGGACAACAGTCCAGGTGCTTCTCCTTGGACTTTCGCAGCAGTCCCCGTATCGGGTTGGCAGTCTGTCGTAGGTCTGACTACCAGGGCGTGTTGGCAAAGATCAGCTGTGCATGATGGTCCCTCGTAGCTCGGGAAGAGGGCGCCTTACCAGGTCCTCTCTGGGTCAGTCCTTGGAGGCACAGCAGCTTTCAGATTGTGATGGAGAGCAACAGCAATTCTTCTCCTCCAGCAGGGCTTCAAGGTCAAGCGTCAGTTAATCCAGTTACTCGTCTTAGTGGACTTCAGCTTCTGAACACGATTCCTAGCAGTGAGAGGTCCCCAGATATACTGTTGATCTCCCATTCATTCCGCTGGGTCACACTCAAGCATCCAATCATGACTACGGGCATTCATGCAGGCAGGCAATCAGGCACACGAAGTATTCAGGCCATTCACTTCTCTCCAGACACTCACAACAAGTTATGTGTATTGGGACAAGTACCAAGCCTTTCAACACTCCAAGCTGCATTCATACCGGTTTTGGGCAGGATTGTCTCAGTCATTGTGTCAACCACCAGATACTAGACACCCACAACACAGAATGCATATTCGTCACACACTCTATTCACCCAGGTCCCACCCACAGGAGGTACCCACAACATACATCAACGGCAAGGCTCCAGCTAGTCTGACTGGGCCTTCACAACAACACCATATATGGCACTTCCATCCAACAGCCAGTCAGGGGGAAGGGACAGAGTCAGGGCTTCCCATGACTTTGGGTAAACAAGGGAATGGGTAATAGAAAGCAAGAGGCCACCGGGGCCATCTTGTTTTCCATCAGGGATCAACTGATCCAATGGCAGGGCCGGGGTATCCCAAAATGGAGGATACTCCGCACACCTGTCAAATTCAGCATGGAGCTGCCACCAGCCCATACCCTGCTCTGTGGGCCACCCACAGGTGCCCGAAAACATACACTAGGGGCACAGGGTTGTACCTCCACCCATGGGTGCCATAAGGGTATCCCACGGGTCCGTTCACCAAACCAAAAGAAAGAGAGCTGCACCGCCAGGAGTCCCACTTGAACTCCTGCGCGGAAAACATGACAGAACACACGATAAAAAGCAGTAAAGGACAAGGATACGGAGGCCCTGTCTCTCTGATGCATTTTTAGCATCACACCCCTCAATACCTGTCTCTTGCATGGCCCATATGAAAACACAGGCAAGACCTGTGCTGGGTAATACTATACTGTAAAAGGTGCCACACCGCATATTGATTAGCGGAAGGGTAGACATTGATATTTATTTCAATACAGCTTTGTACAGTTGCAGGGATGCCGAACATAAAGATAATGACCTACGAAAAGTGAGATTTTTCCCTTTTCCTCCCACATCAGCTTTTACTGAAATTGTGCATCTCACAGCACAAGGCCACTGTTTCACAATTGGGTTTGGTCTCAGTAGGTTATACTCCCCTTTCCATTTTTTCACTTTCTAGATTTGCTGCATAAAATGCATGTGCTGAATGTATTTTTCTGGTCCTTCCTAAAGAGGGGAACTTAAAATTGTAAATGCAACTAACAAAAAACTGTTGCAGAATAAACATTGCGCATGGGAGGGTATCTGTATGTGGTATTACATGAATTTAGAGGGGATAATTGACCGTATGCCCAAATTTACCAAATTTAAAAGGTCCAATTGACCTTTTGCAAAATTGACCATATGTATGTATGTGCATGATGCAGGAGAAAGAAATGAGGAATGTGAAAAACAAAAAGCACCAGAGCAGACGTGTTTAAGTCCCAGGACGATTTCCCAATATCTAAATGAGATTCCATTAAGCACGCTGATGCCCAAGTATTAACAACAATCTATTGTCAAGTATGGGCACGTGACATATGGATCACCATTTGGTAGAGAGGCTGAACACTCAATGTTATGTAGATGGCATGTTGCTCACATTGAAGCAAATCAAATAAATGCAATACAAATAAATGAGTGGGATCTTATCAGGTTTTAAAATGTATAATTATTTATTCAAAAATATACACCAGATACTTTAGTAAAAACTACTGCTTGTCAAAAAACCTAAAATCAGCAATGCTTTAGTCTTAAAAGAATATGAGGCCAGGCCAGCGTTTACACTGCCTGGGGCACTGAATCCCTCCGATATCCGGTCACTGGTTTTCACCTTGCAGCAGCAAATGGCAACATGTCTATTGGGGAGAATGTTTTAAATTTATCCGCAGAGTTTGGTATGCCTCACATTTTTCTTATTGCAAAGACAAGCTGAGGCAAGCATAGAGGAATTGCCCCAAAATGGTTTCTTACTTTTCTTGATGAATGTTCAGTCAGTTCCTATCTTTCTCATTCACCTCATCCTTTTCAATGTGTATATTCGCCACTTGCCAAAACATTTGATTCCTAAAGACCCCGTTCTTGCGCACATGATATGCAGTGCTTCCTACGCATGTTTTGGGATATGCAGTGCTTGTATGCACATTTTAGCAACAACCTGTTAACAGTGGAGGAGTGGATGAACTATATTTGATTAAAGATTAATTTAGATGAAACAAGTTCCTGGTGATGGGTGAAGACTTCCAATAGGGATCAGCAACTGGAGTGCCATGGCCCGACTCCCAGCGTGAATCCTTTGCATTAGGAACTGCGGGATGCATTGACTCACTAGGCTCTGCCCTGCAACACCACTGTGCGCCTGCTTTCACCAGAACCAACAGAATGGATGCAAAAAGCCCTGTGTGCAGGGAAACCGGAAACATTGGATGCCAATCTACTTTGCCTGTGTTAGTGGGGAAAAGGAGGTCACACTGCCAAACCTGTCATTGGGCTGCTCACTGAGGGAAATGGAACTACCGGAAAAGGCAGTGCTTAATTGACAGGAAAACCACAAGTGCTCTAAAATCTGTTTTTCCTTGGCTGTTGAAATTGCAAAATCATGGTTCCCAAACATCAGAAAAGATCCAACATCCTTGATGGGTGTTAACCATCATCTTATTTAAGGAATCCACATAAGAGCACTATGTCAGGAAAAGCAGAATCTATCAGATAATATCCACATTAAAACGTGTGCTTGTTTGTGGAAATCTGTCAGAATATGGGCGCAGTACCGCTGGCCGCCTGTGTCAAAGCTGTCATTTACCTACACTGGGAGTTTAGACTTGTACATTAAAATCAAATTGTGGAAAAGAAGAGACTTGACATCAAAAGCAATATAGGTTGCTACTATTCAATTTCTATGTTTTAAAAAGACTGGAATTAGAGATCCGTGTTTCTACTTTTTTTAAATGTAAAATTATTTTAGCAAAGACAATTTTAAACAAAGTGTTTTAAAGTGAACTGATGCCAGCCACAGAACTTCAAAGGCAAATTCCACAGCGTGCCCCAAACAAAGGTACCTTCCTTTTGCTCTCTGCTCAGGATCTCTCAGTTAGATGCTAATGAAAGGAGGAGAAGATTTTGCTCTGCTTCTCTGGGGAGAGACAATAGGCTTGCTGGAATGAAAGGGAATGCAAATTCAAGTGACAACATAAACTACTGCCAGCAGGAAGAGAGGCCTGGATTGTGCTTGGCCCAGCAAAAATTTGGGGGTGGGACCAGACAGATATGTGTGTCTGTAAAACACAAGAAAATATCTTTTAAAAAAGACTCATAGATAACTGTGCAAAATGTGTACAAATCTGTAAAACATAGGTTGTTAACATGAAAATTCTGCTCACAGTTTGAAACTACTCTGAACTCTGTGCTATATTCAGAGACATGACTACAGAAATTGTGATTTGCAGCAATTGTGATGATGCTAGAAATATGAACCTTCATAGGATTATGCCCAGATGTCATGCGCATATATGTAGAAAAATGTGGACAGATCAGACATTGGGTACCCAACCAAAAGTGCGAAAAACTGTCAAATCTGAACTAAAGCTCTCACTGAGATGGGACTCAGACAGATACTTGCTCTACTAAATCTGTGATGTAAATATGTATTGCTAGCAAGTTGGTTCTATTGTAAATATGCTTTATGTGAAAAATAGATTTACTGTACAGAAACAAAGGGGGGGTACTCCCTGGATTGTGAAAAACAGCATCATCATGGCACCAGAGTTCCTTCTCAAATCAGGAGAGAGGATAGACCCTAACCAATAGGATTCCTAGATGGTGTGTCTAGTATAATTCAGCCTACTCACCTCTTAGGGAAATACATAAATAGAGACAGCTTAGGACCTAGAGACAGACACAGATTCACCCATCAACTGATTGCTGGCGAAGTACTCTGCAGGAGAAACCCATATCCAAGACTCCAGAACTTTGGAAGCAGAGAGGCCCAATTCCAAAGCTGAACCCTTCTTAGCTTGGCCTTTTAAATCCTGAAACCAGATTTTACCTGAGATCTCCAAGGGGCACCAAGAAGAACAGCCTAGCTATGCTGTTTCTGCTTTCTTGCCAAGAATTCTTGCTAGAATCCAGAGATCTAAACCAGTAGAGCCGAGCTGTAACCAGACAGCTGCAACCCAGAACCAACCCATCAGATCTAATCTAGAGTACGTTGCAGTGTCCAGAGTGCTGTGCTTAGTGCAGAACCGAGCGCCTGAATCCATTCTGGTGGGCTAGCAGAATTCCAGTCCAGAAATCTTTGACCAGATCCTTGACGGGCCTATTCCAAACAGTAGTTGTGAGTATCTATAGCATAGAATTGTCCATAGCAAGTATCTTATCCTTAAGTAATCCTATCCAACCCATTCTATCATATCCAGAACTGCATTATAGAAAATATTTTGGCTTTCCTGAATTGTTCTCTCATTCCTATAGTTTTTTTGTAATGGTAGTGATATTATCATCTTTGCCCTAATATATTTGCTGAAGAAAGACAAGTGTCTCGGCGGGCAAAAGCCAGACAGAGGCGTCACTGATCTGGTGGCTGTACCGTTAGGTATCTTGTATCTTCATAGACTCCCTAGTATAAGAAACTTGTTTGTAATTTTAAAAAAGGCGCAACTTTGTTTACAATTTTGACACTTTCTGAGAAAAACCAACCTCTACTAAAACCTTCATAACTTCGTACCATGCAAGATAGAAACAAAATTTAAGTGTCAAATTGAAGCTAACATCATCAGCTTTCCAACGAATCCTAGTTTTTCTGCAATCACGTTTCTCGCGCATGGAAAAGTTTGCCACAAATTTTTCGTTTACCTCAATTTCATCACGTGTAAAACAGCTGTTCTTTGCATCCAACCTCAGAATTCAGTTTTCAATCTGCTAGTTATCCAATCATCATTGCTAGTGTTTACCTGAAACTATACACAGCAGCTCCCACTAGTTTTGAATTCAATTTAGTGAATTAAATCAATTTTTCAGTGTTTTTAACCATTCATTCAAAGCCACATTCAAAAGCATTTGACCTGTTTGCAATCATTCCTGTTTCTCTCTCTATGCTTGCTGGGGGGAATTGGGATTGAAATTGTATTTGTTGAATTCTGTATTTCCTGAAACCTGTGTTCTCCCCTTCCATCTCTTTATCTTGCATATTGGGGGATTGAGTAGTGTGCAAGGGGAAAGAGTGACATTGCATTTGACTGAACCCACACAAAGTATTATTAGTCTGTGCTGCATTAATTTTCTTATCCATACTCCTTCTGATTAAAGAGATTGTTGATTGTAACATCACCCCATTGGTGATCCTTGTATAAATATTAAATAGTGTGATATATATATTGTGAAATCCATAAAATAAATCTTTTAACTTTGTAAAACAGCCCGCTTCCTGGTTCAGTGAGACCGGGGGAGATTCAAAGAGAGGGGCGTGATATAAGGGTACATCATTCAGAAATAAAAGAACTTATAGAAATAAATAAATAAATAGGGGTTCCAGCTGTGCATCACACACTAGGCATTGGCTTAGGTGGAGTGCCCGGTTGAAATCACTTACAGAACCCAGGTTTTATAGTGGATTGCTCTCTTTCACTCAGATCTTGTCTTCAGACCCTAACAATACAGATTTGTTTTGACTTAAACTGCTCCTCAAAATAATTATTTTTATATAGCTACCATCACAACTTAGCCAAACTACACCAATTCCCTATATCATACTTTGCAGTATACTTGATTAAGACCCTTCAGATAGTTAAAAACATGTCTATACACTTTGAGGGATGCACGGCACCTGGACCATGTTACACCCCTCTGCAACAACTGGATTGCCTCCCTAGGCTATCCACGGCCTCAGGATTCAATTCTTGAAAACTCCACTCATCATTTCCACTCACCAGACTCCACTGCTCCACTCGTCTTTCTCCTTAAAGTTTATATGGGTATACTTGTACTGTATGGTCAACAATTAAACATGAGGAATAAATCAGCCAGTATGAGGCAGTGGTCAGGATGTGTGACAACACACCGAGGACTGTGTTGGAAGATTTGATTGCTGTACCGGTTGCTGTGGGTTACCAGAGTGACAGAAGAAAGCATATAAACAGACAGAAAGAGTGTCAGTCCATGATTCTCAATCTCCAAGACCAAACTATATGGTTGTATCCAGAAGGAAAGAAGGACAACACAAACCCAGACTTGGATCCCCACTTAAAACTCCCATCCACTCTCATTCCTCTAGCTATTGAAAGACTCCTTGGAGCACATTCTTTGTGGAGGCCAGAGTCCAGGCTATGTGTCTCATCAGAGCCAGGAAGATGCCTTTCCAAGAGGCTCATTTTCTCAGAGCCACACGCAGATGTGAGTATCAACTGGGAGGCCAATGAGTGGCACTAGTATTGACAGAGTGGACAACTAGCATTAACGTTGGAACCACTGAGTGTTCTGCATATAAAAATGAACAAGATTAACTGAAAGCACAAACCATAAACAAAGTGCAGAGGTCCAACAGCGATACTTAGATTATTTCCACGCGGGGCTGTTGAAAAGGAACAGTAATCAATGCCTTTTTGCATCCTCAACAGGAAGCCAGCAGTAATGCTTTGCACCAGGTTCATGCATTATTATAATTATTATAATTGGTTATTTATAACGCGCTTAATACCCAGAGGTTTCTAAAGCGTAGACCCGGGGATCGAACCTGTGTTGCTCTGTGTCGTCTTGCTTTCAAGACGAGTGCATTTCCCCAGAGCTATTCTTCTGAGACATGCATGATAGCGGGCTTTGTAATTGAACCATTATGATCACTTTTTCTAAAGTGAAATGCAGGCAGAATCCATAGGGATGTGGGTGGAGATGCACATGACAGGGGTAGGAAGCAGAGCAGATATGTCCTTTGAGGAGCAGTTCTGTGCAGGAAAGCCAATCAAAATTGCCCAGAATAGTAGGGATCTTCCTATGCATACATCACAGGCTGACCAGTCCCAAATGGGGTCTTGATGAATACACTTCAAAACTGGTGGGTTTGCCAGAAGGCAGTGTTTTTTCTGTAAGAGTGACCAGGTGGAGATTATCATTGAGTACTCAATTAGAGTTTTCTCTAGAAAGATGTATCCCAATTATGAAAGGATGTTCCTGCCTCTGTGATCAAAATGCAGGAATTCCAGCACTTCAGTGATGGTTCCACCTAAGGTCTTAAGAGAGCAGAATAGTCAAACAACTCTTCAGTCATTAACAACCCCTTTACATTGTGAGCATTTCAGTCAGGGTAGTTCATCACAAAACACTCCTTACCGGAAATATACCCTCAGACAAAGGAATCTTTGAAGGAGGACCCACCATCGCCTTTAAATTATGATGCAACATTCATTAATAATGTCTCTGTAATCTCTCAAATGACATTGTGCCACCCTGCTGTCTTAAAGAAGACTTTCCTATGATGTCTTTCAAAAAAATTAGCCTTTCCCTGAATGGGGTGTTCCTCCCAAAAACACACTCTTCACACAAGGCACCTTCCCAAATGCACTGAAAACAGGACAGATGCTCCCCCTGTTAATAGAAATCATACTCAGCATGGGCAGCTATCACCCCATCACACATCTACCCTTCCTCAGCAAAGTGACAAGAAAACCATTGCCACCCAGTTGCACAAAAGGATCACTTTGCACAATTCTCTACAGGACTACTGATCTGATTTCAGACCAAAACACAGCAGAGAAACTGCTATTATACTTGTTATTGATGATGCTCTACAAATCCAAGACCACAGTTTTCTCATCCTATTCAACCTCCCTGCCACTTTTGAAATCATGGACCTTGAAGCCCTCAAAATTCTTGCCAGGAACAGGAACTACAACAGAACAGCTCTCCAGGCATTTAACTAAGACTGATCTAACAAAGGCTCACCTGTCCAGGTGGGCCCCAACAGATCCTAGGGGCGCTTGGTAACTTGCAGAGTTTAACAAGGACCCATCCTGTCCAATCATGTTTAACCTCTACATTCAACCTCTGGAAGATTGCCACACCAACACCAAGATACACCAACACGTAAATGATCCACAGCTTTACCCATAGAGCCATTGTATCAATGACATCTATTGTCTACAAAACTGTGTCCCCCTCATGCAATCATGGATGTCAAGTGAGTACCTGAAGTTCAACATGACCAAGACCACATGAATTCTCCTAGAAAACCCCACCATGCCCAACTCTATAAGATTAAGCTCATAAGATTCGCACCCTCAACTCTCCCCCAGTTCAAAATATCTCAGTCTTTACCATTGACAAACCTCCCAATCCAAACACATGTCACCAAGAACACCCAAGTAACATGGTAGCATCTTGTCACCCATAGCAATGTCAGAACTTTCTTCCCTGCCCAATGTTTCAGAACAGCTCTGGTGGTCATCTGCATGGATGGTGGCAATGCACTGCTCGCAGAGCCTCAGATGATACCTTAAACCTTATAAAAGTTGCCCAGGAAACGGCAGAACAATGCTTCTCAGGCCTAAGAGAATTCAAGAATATCACGCCCCTCCTGAAGGAGCAGCACTGGTTACACTGTCAAGCACAGGTCATGTGTAAGAAGGCCTGCATCACTTACAAAGCAGTTACAACCAAAACACCACAGTACCCGGTTCAGAAACTCACCATGTCAAGTGACCATTGCACCACTGAAAGCCATAGCATCCCCAGGATGCAAACAAAGAAATTTTATATGGAAAAAACAGCAAACAGGCATGCTATGCACCCACCACTGGAACTAGTTACCAATGCAGATAAAACTGGCCCCCTCCATTCTACATTTCAGGAAGGCTCTGGAGACAGTGCTCTTCAACTTCAAAGAAAATCATACCAGTCAGAGATTTTTCCACTCAAAGCTACCCCCTTCTCTGCTCCCTCTAGACATTCTAGATCCTTTTCTGCTGCCAAACCCTTCCTGTAAGCCCTAGGTGTTCCCCCTATGTACACAATACTGTTCCTTCCCAGCAAGATTTGCACTTTATAAATCCCATGCATACATTCAGTAGCACTGAAACAGAGGTCATCAGATCGTTGTTGGGGATCATGGAAACCACACCAACGGTATTATTAAAGCACTGTTCATGGCTTCTTAATATGGAAAACAATTAATTCAAATGACTTGACCACATAGAATTCCGAGTATTGCAAATTAATGTTAACAATATGATTTAATGTATTAGGCCTTTGCCCTACAACCCATTAAATAATACAAACCACAGCACCCTGTTAGGCATGTCATCCATATTTACAGTGAAAAGTGAAAGAAATAAGTAATATACAGCTGAGACATTAATCAGACATTAGTGCTTCATGGGTGTGTATGGATTAAAAAGTTCCAAATAATGCAATTATAGAGAACTGCAACAATAACATCAGAATTGTATGAAAAAGGCAAGAACCATAAAGGCGAAAGCTGAAACCAGACCCTACAACAAACCACCTCACATCGAATACCGTTAAAGCCCAATCCAAAGGAAGGGCAGTAGCTGTTTTGAGCAAAAGAGATTCCACTGCCATTAGGGAACAATTTGGCAAATGTCTTAGTGTAACAGATTTACATGACAATATGCGCTTAAAGGTGGAAAATTATTGGAACCATACAGTGCTTAATTTGTAAAAAAAAAAAAGAATAAGTGCCAGGGCCGAAATATTTCCTCGAACACTTGGGACACATTGGGCAGGCAACTCCTGGCCCACTGCTGTCAAAACACATGATTGTTCCCTCACAGTGCCTACATATTTAGAGTTAACGATGCAACTCCCATTGGCTACTTTGGGTGATAGATGCACTACCCATGGTATTGGACAATTTACAGATGCCAAACGAAATCAAATAACAGAACGTGCTAGCTTAAGACAATTTTGAAGTGCTTCTTTAAACACATCATCATTGTTAACATTTTCCTTGGATAGTATGTATGGAAATTGGAACATGTTGACCATCTATCCACAGAAAAACAAGCAAACCTGCCTTCCTAATACGTTTAATTGATTGGCAAATGCAGGAAAAAGGATTACTGAACTGTTAAACTTGTGTGTCAAACAATGCAGTAAAGACTTTGTGTATAGTTTGACATTCATGAATGGCACTCCTCTTAGGCAGTGGCTTTTTCCCTGGCCTCTTCCCTGTGTTGGTGCTGCTGACTGGTGACTGTCCTCTTGTTGCCAACTCACACTAATGTTGTCGTGTTGCTGCGTAATGCGGTAGTTGAGGAGCTCCAATGTAATGCAGCAGGGCTGGAGAAGTGTGTGGACCTGGCCACAGCACACACACTCAGCAATGACACCTTCCAACTCATTGTTACCAAAGGAAATGAATAACTAAAAGAGAATGTGGCCAGTGCACACTGTTGTTGCTTGTTGTCTGACAACTGCTAAATGAGATTTAATAATAAAGTAAAACACAACATCATAATCAGACTGAGTCTGAGAAAATAGGTGTTAGGGCTCAGAAATAAGTCCTGGGCCTGAGCCCTGGAAAACACCCCATAAATGAAGCACTTATTTTTTTATTTTTTTAACTTGATTTAATTGTTTAAAAAAGAAACAATTTTTACAAGATTGTTCCTTAAAAATCTGTCTTTCAATCTAGAGTCAAGAAGGAAAGAAACGAAAAAGGTTCCAATTGTGCCAGCCTCTGCCATTCAAAGAGGAGAAGGAAGAAGAGGGGGAGTTCGATCGCCTCAGATTATGAGGTCTGTTTTGTCAGGTTCCTGGCGTTTCAGTGGCCCTAGGCTTTCGTAAAAGCCTGCCACTGCTATGGTCCATTTGATGTTTGCTCCACTCATTAAATTATTCCATTTCTCCTCTTCGTCAAGATAGTCAAATTTGCCCAATAGATGACCCAAGTAGAGAATGGGGGCTCCATCCACCCCTCTACAAGTGAGCAGCAAGTGTTTGAGTGTTTCAATTGCGTCTGGTTGGTGGCAGAATCGGCAGAGGCTGGTAGTCGCTTGTTTTCGCCTAGCTAATATCTCATTTGTATATAAGATATTCAGGCGGATATGCATGACATTTTCACAGAGCTTCTTTGATGGACACTTCAGTAGATAGGCTCTCGTTTCATTGACTTTTGCTGGATTGTCCCGCCCGTTCTTCATAAATTTTACAAGTTGTACTTCGTCTATTGTTTGTATCCAGTCTCTCTCCATCACTCACCTCTTTACTTTTCCTGGGTTGCTAATGAGGTTGTCTTGAGAACAACCTGTCCAGTCAAGGCATTGGTTGTTTTTCTCCTCCCATCGTTGGAGCAACTTACACCTACCTGCTCTAATTTCTTGATCAATTGCCTTGAGTATCAATGGTGGATATGGCAAGAGCATCTTTCGGTAGAGCATCAGCTCGTTCCGTATTACTATAGAATTTAGTGACTGGAGTGTTAGTTCTTTCCTGATTACCGCCACTGGGGTTGATTGTGGTAGATTTAGCACTTTACGCCAGTACAGGCCTTCTACTTTCTGCCAGAAGAGTGGCGGTATGTGAGGCATTGCTTCTGTGCCATATGTTAGTGTGGGGATGACTTTCATCCTGTAGAATGTCAAAAGCGGTGCTATTGAAAATCGGCCGAACTTCTTAGACAGAATTCTGGTCTGTGTTGTTAGGAGGCGTAGTTTTTTCAGGATAGTTTCCCACATCGGAATTTCTTTCGTGTTCTTACTTATTATGACTCAGAGAAACTTGAACTCTTCCACAATTTCCGGGGTTTCCTCACGTACCTTCCATACAAATTTCATGTATTTACTTGTGCCTTTTCCTAGGATCATGACTTTGGTTTTTTCTTGGTTCATTTGTAGATGGTTAGCTTGGAGGTAGGAGTCGAGATTTGTGAGTTGTCTTTGCAAACCTATCAGCGTTTGATCCATCAAGACAATATCATCAGCATATAGCATTCTTGATATTCTCTCTTCACCTAGTCTTGGAGGGAATATGCATACTTTTGCTTCGTGTTCTTTACAATCTGAAGTATATGCGTTATAGAGTGCCGGTGCGAGAGGGCATCCCTGCTTCACTCCTCATTCAATTTTGATCCAAGATGACAATAGGCCCTGCTGGTTCAGGCGTACACACATCGACATGCCACTGTACAATTCCTTGATGGGATTGAGGATTTCTGGTGGGCAGTTATGATTTTCTAATTTTTCCCACAAAAGGGTTCTGTCCACACAATCAAATGCCTTTGTTAAGTCAATGAAAGCCATATAGATTTTTGGATGGCCCTCGAGTACTTATGGCTAAGATGTTGGCATTCGTTCCTAAGTTTTTTACAAAACCTGCTTGTAGTGGGTCGGTCATTTTGCCAGACATTGCCCAGCCTTGGAAACTTTCCAGGATGAATGCAGCAAAGAGTTTCCCAATCGAATCTAGTAGTGATATGGGCCGATAGTTGCTTGGGTTGTCTCTCGGACCTTTCTTAAAAATAGGCACAACTATTGCCCTTCTTCCAAGACGGGGGGATGGTTGAAGCTGTGTTGCAATTCTTGAACAATTCTTCCAAGAAGTGGGACCAGCTTTCGGCCTTTTGCTTAAGATCGAAGTTGGTAATGCCGTCTGGGCCAGCAGCGCGTGACCCATTGACTTTTTTTTTATTTTGGTAATGATAGTTTTTAGATCCGTTGTGAACTCCCATTAAACTTTTTTTGCAGTCGGTGAAGATATTGAAGATTTCGTGGGGGCTTTTTAGAGTGCCTCGAAGTGTTTAATCCAACTCAATTTGCCCACTGCGTTGGTCAGTGGCTGGTTCTCACCCTTTATTTTTCCATTGACGAGCGACCAAAACTCCTTTGTTTTCTTGCTGCAGATAGTGCGTAGCATCATTTCAGCATCGTCTTGATTTCGATGATGTTTATTCGCTTTCAGCCACAGTTGATATTTTTTTGTCACTTTACTTGATTCAGCAATGTCAATTTCCAAGCCTGATTTATTTGCTTTTCTTTTTAGTTTTCTGACAAGCTTCCTTTTCTCCACCAATTCTTTTTTAAAAACGTGAATTTTCAAGGTTGATCCTTGAGCACCTTTTTTGCAGGATTTTTGTGAACTGCCAGGGCTGATGAGTAGTCTGTGATATTCTCTGAGTTATGTCTGCCCCGACTTGTGCGTGCTGCGTATTCTTTTGTCAATGCATTGATTGCAGCAGCCGGGTACGGATACCCTGTGTATCGGCTTCAAGAGATGCGTGTGTTCTTCGTTTTTCTTTTATACTTGTGTGCCACTCGTATAGCAGTAAATTGTGATCGCTATTTATTGTTATTCTCACCTCGAAGGAGGCGAAATATTCTAAAATACTTATTTACACATGAATGGAATCAATAACAGCCTCTTCGCCCTTTCTTTCCCATGTTGGAATGTGACCCGGCTTTACACCGTTTATCAAATGCAGATTATGCAGGTCTCTGTATTTCATGAGTCTGACCACATCGCGGCCTGCCCTCGCGAATTTCCCTTGCCGGCTAATAGGTTGACGTTCAAGTCTCCTGCAATCATTATATGTTTGACATCTTCCTCGAATAGGGCTGCATCAATTGTCAATTCCAGCTCCATCAAGAATTGATCTTTCAATATTCACAAGGGGTTCCAGTAGGTATTTAGAACCAGGATCTTTTCTTGTGACTCTTTTTTAGTGCTTGAGGGAGGAGCAGACCAGGTGATTATCGATGCTTAGTTGAATTCAGATCTTTTAATAACCTTTGTCAAGGTCAGGGTGCTTCCTGATTTGACAGCAGTTATTATTCCTGAACGGGGTCTTCCTTTGGGACCTTTGTGGGCCGGAGAGTGTGCCAACTCAAAACCGTCCAAAAAGGGTTTGTGAATGAGCCATGTCTCCTGCAGACATAATACGTCGAAACTGGACAAAAGCACATCCGATTTTGCAGTCAAATGGGAGCAGCCCCTCGTGTTCCAGGATGCCAATGTCAATATAGGCATAATATCTGATCCCTGGGGATTAGAATCCAAGGCCCAGGTGTCCTTGTATGGTGGCTATTTTACTCTCAGCCGGTTGACTTGCTTCTTAAACCAATCGCTATTTTCATTTGGAGTAGTGGGCAATTGCTCTCCGAAACTCCAGCCTTGTTTGCATTTAGAGGACGGGCCAATTTCCATTGTTTGGTGTGATCTTTTTAGAGTCAGTTTATCCAAGTAATCCTCTTTCCGGTAAGACCTATCTGCTGGATGGTGTAGCTTTTCTTTTGTCTGTTCTCGTGACTGTATTTGCTCGTTGGTCGTCCGAATGTTCTTTGCTGCTTTTTCCCCCACTACTCCCCGAGACTGGGTTGCTCTCTCTTATGGTCCTTGTGGTTGCCTTGGGAGAGGGTGTCTCAATCTCGGTGAGTTGTAGTTCTGTTGGGACCTTGTATTTCTTCCTTTCAGCAACACTCTAGAGCTTCTAGGCGAGGTCTCCCGCGTAGGTTTTTCCATGAATTTAAGCGTCGCATTTGCAGCGAGGCTAAGATCTAGGCTGGGGTGTTTTAACTCCTTGTTAGTGCTCCATAGTAATTTTTGGGCTTTGCTCGAGTTGATATGCATGTAGGAGCTGTGCTTTCTTCCATTTGGATTTGGTTCCAGGATATCAATGATGTCTGGCAAGGAAGATTGGAGATACTTAGTTTGGTCGAAGATGTTGGTTATCGCCTTGTAGTTCAGGGTCCAGTTATCTCGTTCTTCTCTGCATCTTTGCAGCTTGAATGTTTGCGTCGGTATTGATTTTACACTGGAATTGTGATCGCTTTCCCAGGAATTTTCCTTCCGGTTGTTCAGCTCAAAGTTCTCCCTTGCGTCATGGACCCTTGACCTGTGATGTATTTTTAGTTTATGTGGTAGGCGACGTGAATTTGTCTCTCCCGTTGAGTGATGGTTGAGTTCTTCGTCTTTTCCTGCTTTATCCTTTCGGATCTCTGGCCTCCTATTATACCCCTTTTTATGGATCTTAGGAGAGAAACATTCTTGGTCTGCCGCTGAGTGCCTTCCCTTTAGGACTTTGAGCTGCATCAGTTCCAGGCCTCTTTGGGCGCTTTTTTTATTGATGTCTTTGATTTGTGTCCGACGCGCTTGTGGTGATAGGCTAATATCGGCAAAAAGCACTCTCTTATATGAGTTTGGCATCTGGCAAGGGTCTGGTGATTCCCGTTTGGTCTTTTTTTCTTGCGGGGCTTCTTGGATTTCAGATTCGGAGTCTTCGACTGTGTATAAACTCAAGTTCATTAAGTCAATTGAGTTGTATGATTGTTCACCATCTCGTAGCTCCTCTTCTCCTAGCTCACTCTGGGTTGGCGTTATAGAGGGGGTTTCCGTGTGGGGAATTGAGAGCTTAGTTCCGTGAGCTTGTTATCACCTTTTAGATTTCCACTTGTCAGTCCTTTCCTGGCCCCTGGTTTGCCATTCACATCCTTTGTTGTACTGCTTGGTCTTGAGGTGGACTTTTTCTTAGAATCCTTTTGAGTTGGGCCTTTCTGTGAGAAGATGTCAAATTTTGAGAAAATGTGGTACGCCGTAAAGGTGAAGACTGTTGGGGTTGATTTTCGCTTTGAACTTGCATTTGCATTCTGTGTAGTATCTGTTTTTCTTCCTTTTTTCCTTGGGTTTGGTTGATTTCCGCCAAGAGTAAAAAGAGAATGCTGGTCTACTTTTTGAGGTCTAGCTGGTGGAGCTGATAAAGGCGGCGGGGCATCATTTGCTGCTTTAGGTACGTTGTTTGAAATAACTCCCACAATGGCATCTGTTTGGGTGTATGATGATCTTGTAGCTTTTGTCTCCGGGTCTCTGCCATTACCTTCCTTGCTTGCATTCTCCCAACTTGGCCTTTTATCTGAGTTAATTGATTGGTCCCAGTGAGGATTTCCAAGCTTGGCGATCACAAATCCTTCTAAAAAGATTATCTTTGTATGCATCATTGCTATGAGCGTGTTTTGATCTTTCATCAAGTCATTTAGGGATCGTATAATTTTCCAAAAGGTGCCAACGCGATTGTGACTGTTGAAAGGATAGTCATCGGATCTATTTTCTTTTGGGGAGAGTCCTGCAGTTGCTTATTGGAGATCTCACTCAGCCATCTTTTTCCTATTGGCGACGTTCCCCTTAGATCTCTAGCACTTGTTGTTTTGTCAGCGCTGTGCCTCTTTTCGATGGCTTTTGGTGGAGGCAGGCTTGTACTTAATTGTTTTGGAGAGAGTTGTGTTTTCTGAGTTGTATAGGTAATTGTCTCTTTCTCTCTCTGGACCATCTCTTTTCCATCGGGGAGGTCCCTTAGATCATTTAATGGGATTCTGGATTCTAGTGCCGCTTCCTCCTGTGCCATCTCCTTTCCATTGGGGAAGTCCCTTAGGTCATCTGATGGAAATCTGGGTTCAGGTATCCATACCTCCTGTGCGAGGCCAGCGTCTTGTCCTGTGCCCTGTTGGAACAACTGGGGCTTTGTAAACGAGTCCCGTTCAATGTTTGGCTCTGGTACAGGCGATAGAGTAATCTTGTTGTTCACTTCCCATGTCATGAGTGGCTGCTGACGGCCCATCTCTAACACTTTTTCTCCCAAAAATGTTTAGGCGCCCTATCCGGATGGTTTTGTAGACAGTGGGGTTCTTTTCTGGTAGCAGGTGTTGGAGGAATAATTACCCCTGTTAAATGCATTGCAGTATCTTCTACGATTGCCAGGAGTTCAGCGTCGGTGATGTCTTGATGAGAAGATCCTTCTTGGCGGCTTTTCCGGCCAAAGTATTCTTTGAGCGTGTTCATAGAACTCGATGGATTGAGAAGGCTCAGTTTGTATTGGTTTTTATATATTCTTTTGTAGGGTGTTTTTGCACGTGTGAATTTTCGGGCTGACGTTTTTAGAGTATTGCCCACAATTTTGCTAGTAAAATGCTGTTCTGGGTACACACGTTTCTCCATTCCTGGAGAGACCTCTGCTGGTGGGGTTGAGAGGGTGCCCTGGCCGCCCTCTTTCACAGGGAGAGCTGGAGTGTCAATCAGAGCTACAGGCCCTCCCACCTCCGCGCCCAGCTTCTGCCACCCCTCCAGGTCGCGGCTCGGGGAAATGCTGCCTCACGGCAGGAGCCCTTCTCCCTGCCCTGCGGGATTACACTGCAGGGGAAAGCCGCCTTGCAGCTTCATCCCCTCTCCCTGCTCCACGGGCTCACACTGCGGGGGAACGCCACCTTGCGGCCGGATCTCCTCTCCCTGCCCCGTGGGCCAAAGACCTGACGGCGAGGGCAGCGGGGACAGCGGAGCCCCGGACGGAGGCAAGACAAGATCGTCAACCTCCGGGCATGGATACACTGCAGCCACAACGTTCTGCCTCGGGGAGTGGAACCGGCACCGAAGACCCCACCATCACTGGTCCAGTTCCGTCATTGAAGATAAGATTGTGCGGCCGAATGTTTTCTCCTCTTTTATTATTAGGGGTGAGAGGAATCCTTTCTTTCAAGCTGGTTTCTACTACTGCTGCTACAGTTTTGGTCATTTTAGCGGGTGATACTACAATCTCCTCATTCGGAGAATGGAAGTGAGAGTCTTGGTTTCCCAATTGCGTGGGCAGTAGTGTGTGTGCAGATGTCACTGCTAACGATTCCACGTGTTCAGATGGACTTTCCCTCGTCGCTCCTGATATTCCTGCTGCAATGAGTGGGGGAGCTTTTTTTATTGTATCACTCTTCCCTCCCTCCCGACATTAATTAGCTGTTGGAGTTTCTGTTGTACTTGAGGTGGGCTCTGTGACTCGTTATTCGGGCAGTGTGGGAGGGTCATTTGGGGGTCCATTATAGAGTGTGTTGTTGAGTGTCTCCCCTCTGGAAGGCCTTCACCTGCAAAGCCTAGGAGGCGTCCTCTTTTACTTCTGGTGCTTATTCCCTGACCTTCACCTTCCAGGGGGCGCCGTCGCTGCCATAGACTGCAGAGAATGCTCTCGACTCTGCCACGACTCCGCGGCCGCTCTGCGGTCTGGGTGGATTTATAAGTCCTCCCACAAAATAGAAAGCAAAGGTAGACTCTGCCACTGGAACACACTGAGTGGAGTCTGGACTGCAGGGACTGCTCTTGACTCTGCCACGACTCCGCGGCCACTCTGCGGTCTGGGTGGGTTTATAATTCCTCCCACAAAATAGAAAGCAAAGGTAGACTCTGCCACTGGAACAGACTGAGTGGAGTCTGGACTGCAGAGACTGCTCTCGACTCTGCCACGACTCCGGCTAAGGTTTATGTGCTCAAGTTTTCCGACCCCAAAAACTGGTCAGGTTTTGTCATGAAGTATGTCTTTAAAGAAGGCAGACCCAATGTAGTTAAGACAAAAAAGAACACAGACCAGAGCTAGTAATTACAAATGAAAGGAGGAATGTGTTCTTTCATGGATCTAACGAGAACAGCTGCAAGTTCATGGACTATATTAACACCCGAATACAGAGTTTCAGGGAGAAATGAGCTTACTCCTTCAAACAGGCTTTGACAGACAGATTACAGTGCTATTCAGAGACTTGAGGTGTTCTTGTTTAGAGGAGTTAAGGTTAACAAAAAGAGAAGCCATCCATTGCTCATTCTTCTGTAGGCACTTCTTTAGAGGATGGCTTCTCACTTTATCTACGGGCGATGGGAGGACGAGGATTGCAAACAAAAATACATGTCAACCACATTGCATCCTGGAAATGCCAGCCTCCATGATTAATTGTCCGAGTAGGTACATAGAAGGATTTAAAAGTAGGGTTGACACAAATGACTCAACAAACCATTGGGCTCTGAAAGGGAGGGGGGGTGCACTCCAATCCTGACCAATGGAAAATGGCTGGCCAAGAAAGGGCACCAAGTTAACATCCACCCACACACAACCATGTGCGTTTGCCACAGGTCAATCAAAAGTCCATGACTAATCCGAGAACCATAAGCATCCAGTGGAAAGAGCCTATTGTTCAGGCAAAGCAGGCATCCAGCACATGCACAGTCCTAGTTTTGGATTGCGCCTAGAAACACTTGAGTACCGGCGCGTTATAAATGCCACATCATATATCATACCACTAGTGAAATTGGGAAGTGTCAGAATGTTTTGACAAACACTTATTCAGCTGGATGAGCAAGAGATTTGGAAAGATACATCTGTGCCGTTTCTATGAAGATGACGTGCAGAATTTACCCTATAATTACACAGGCATTCGAGATCTAATCGAGGTTTCTGGACTAATGGAGTGACTTGTCGGATTTCGAGACAAGAAAAGAACCTCAATGCAAGCTTAATTAATGAGAATACAACAGAAATCCTTGAGGAGAGAACGGCTTCTAAATATAATAGAGTGTAGTAATTCTGCAGCATCAATGTTTTTCATCACATTTTGAAGAAAGTGGGGTGACCCTTCAGTGGGGTATTAAACTGAAAAGAAGCAATCTTCTGAGCAACAAGAAGATCAATGTTGTACATACAGCACCTATGAGTGCATTCTGAATGCCTCACATAAAAAAGTAAACAATTGTAGAATTGACTACAGATTTCAGTGCTGGTTTGGCCCCAAACCATCTTTGATTCCAATCCTGACCAGGCTTTTGTGATACTTTGTGTTTGCTCTTTACCATTTAATTTAGGTTGGGAGTATCTGCTCCTGCCGCACTGGCCCTGAGCACAGGTGCGCTCTCAGTGGGAAGAGTGGGTAACATTGCTGGGGTTGAACATCTGTCTACCCGGCCTACTATTGCGGGAATAGGGACTTGGATTCTAAAATGATGTGAGGGTGATCAATTTGGTGAACATCTCATCAAATGAGTGACCATCAAATCGATTTAGACCGCAGAAATCGAACTGTCATTGCCAAGTTTAATACATTCATTTATTTGTACATTTGAACTGGCATTTATTGAATATTCATTGGGCTTCATTACAACCCTGGCGGTAGGGGGTTAACAGGGCTGATAGAACTGCCGGCCCTCTTAACACCCTACTGCCTCATTACGAGGTTTGCTCGCGGGACCCGGTAAGGACGCCTGGTAAAACCGTTATTAACTGGCCTGTTGTTTGCTTCCTCCCCATTCCCATTGAGCCCTATGGGGGCTCGAATGGGAATGAGGATGTACCGGGCCCTCCAAGGTCGGAATGGCCCAGTACTTTCCCATTCCGGGAACCCGGACCCGGTACCTGGTAATGGGGGTAGCCATACCGCTAATAGCGGCATGGCTACCTCCATCCTTGGAATGAGGCCCATTGTCTTTATGCATTCTGGTTTTAATTTGCTGCATGTTTTCATGTACTTTTACTGTAGAGATGCTAGTGATGCTCGAGGACATTAAACAAAAGCACTCAAATAAATGTAATAAAAGGCTCATTACAAAAACATTACAAAGGTATTGGAGGATGCAGGGATTGAACGCAGCACCTTGCGCTACAAGCGACCAATCGCTGCTCACAACTACTGCTGTGATGAAGCCTGGCTAAGTGTGGATGGGCTTCACCTCATCCCTATATATAACAATGTATTCCACTACAAACTAACAAAGAGTTTCCAAAACTCCATGGTATGATAAAGTACAGTGTTCGTTCCCCAAAACGCAGCCCACCTCGAAACACATTCAGCATCATCATTCAACGTTATGCTTAACATAATCGCATTTTAGAAGGTGACCCCACAGTTTAGTTCTCTTGCCTTGCCAACTCCAACTGATCTTACAGCAGGGCGGTGCGGTGACACTTGAATAGGCTACTTCTCTGACATGGACTTGGAAAGGGCCCTTTAACTGGAGCATAGTAACAGAATGAGAGGCAAGCACAAAAGACATTGACCCTCTCCACTGGCGTTTTCACTTTGGTGTCCCATGAATGCGATCAATCGTTAATATTTCTACAATTGCTGCTCACCTTCCACCGATAACATTCAAGTTGCTGTGATTGCCAATCATCTACCCGATGTGTGTTTTCTGGAACCTCCCAGATAGCTCCTATGGTCAGACATAGAATCGGCCGAGTGGAGAGCAGGCAAGACATTGCCATGTATGTTCAATCCAAATTGAAATATTGAACAATTATATACCACAGTATTTTTTTTTTTCTATGCAGGTCTTTATTAGCACGAACAAGTTGAAAACCACAGAGTCTGATTATTAGGAGAAGACATCTTGGAGGGACCGCATCTGTTCAGTTAAGGGACAAGATAGCATGGTCATTCTGTAAAGGCGTCAAACAAGGAAGCTAACAAGGTGGCATGGTGTTGGCTATAGACTTGTATTTGTGTATAAAAAGTCCCTCGCTATCCCTATACCTAACAGGGGTTTCCCTGCCTCAAAACTTATACTAAAGGATCTGCCAAGATGTCAGTGAAATCAAAACGCCAGAATCATGTGTCAAAACCTACTTCTGTCACTCACACTATAACTAAATGTTATTCCAACAGAAATGTCCTTCTCCAGAAAAATGTCTCCCTTCTCCTGATGCTTGGATAATGTTCAAAAGAATGTTCTCTTGCAACAAAAAATATATCACGGGAATGACTCACCCCCCCTGGCTTGCGGGTTTCACAAAAACTTTACACTACTCCAACTCCAACTCCAAATCCATCCCTTCCCCAAGAGAAATTCTGTAATGCACCCCAGCCAGTGCTCCAGGATGGTCCAGGGTGATGTCCCTGGCCTTGGGCGGCTGTCGTCCATGTGGGTTGACCATCTCCAAGCCCATCAGAGGTTCTAGGGAGCCCCAGCAGGGTCCCCGTCCTTTCCCGGAGGAAAAACCTGAAACGCAGGCCAGTCAGAATTCCAGGATGGTCGGAGGTGATGTCTCCGGCCTTGCGCTCCTGTCTCCCATGTGGGTCGACCCCCCCATCCCCCAAGTCCAGCAGCAGTTCCAGGGAGCCCCGGCAGGTTCCCTATACTTCCCCAGAGGGATAATCGGTAACATAGCACAGCCAGAGTTCCAGGACAGCCGGGGGTGCTGGCCCCACCCTCGGGGGCCTGTCTCCCAAGGTGGGTTGACCATCCACAAGGGGCCCCATCCCTCCCCGGAGGGAAAAGTTGTACAGCCGAACAGCCAGAGCTCTTGGACGTCTGGGGGTGATGTCCCCAGTCTTGGGCACCTGTTTCCCATGTGGATCGACCATCCCCACGCACAGCTGTCGTCCCAGTGAGACCCGGCAGGGTGCCCATTCCTCCCTGGAAAGCTGTAACGCAACATGGCCAGAGCTCCAGTAGAGCCAGAGGTACTGCCCTTGGCTTTGGTCGCATGTCTCCGGTGTGGGTCGCCTGTCCCCAGTCCCAGTGACATTCCCAGTGAGCCCTTACAGGGTCCCCATCCCTCTCAAGAGGGAAAATCTGTAATTCAGCCCTGCCACAGCTCTAGGACAACTGGGGATGCTGCTTTGGGCATCTGCCTCGTACATAGGTCGACCCCCCCCCATCTCATAGGCGGTTGCAGGTAGTACACATCCTTCCCTGGATGGAAAAGCAGTAACGCATCCCAGCCAGAGCTCTAGGACGGCCGGAACTGCTGCCTCCAAAAATGGGGTTCTGCTATGCACTTGGATCGATGGTCATGGAACATCCCAGCAGGCTTCCCATCCCTCCCCGGAGGGAAAAGCTGTAACACAGCCCAGCCAGAGCTCTAAGAAAGACAAGAAAGACAGGGGTTCTGCCGCCAGGCTTCGGCATATGTCTTCCATGTGAGTCAACCGTCCCAAAGCCCAGCGGTGGTCCCAGGAGCCCCCACATTCCCTGGAGGGAAAGGCTGTAACATAGCCCAGCCAGAGATCTAGGACAGTCGGGGGTGCTGCCCCCGGCTTTGTGTGTCTGCCTTGCATGTGGGTTGACCGCTCCCAACCTAGTGATGGTCCCAGGGAGCCCCAACACGGTCCACATCCCTCCTCAGAGGGAAAAGAACCAAAGTGACCCTGCCAGAGATCCAAGACGGCTGGGTGTACTGCGATGGATGATGGGCAAAACAGCCCCCCAACCCCAACATCATTTATCTCGTGAATTACTGCTTCTTTGTGCTTCCCAGGGTTGGCAGAATAGGCCCAGACCCTCCATTCTGCCCCCAGGGAAGCAGAAAGGATTTGCCCCTCCATGGGGGGATTCCTGATGAGGCTGGCCCTACAGGCATAGGCCACAATCCTGATGCCCCCTAATGATCCTCTGGTAAAATTGCCCTATTTTGTTTTGCCTTCTTTGGGGGTAAATGGGTGTAAAAGAGCACTAATTTGCCCCCAAAGAAGGCAAACAACATCATGCCATCTTGTTGGCATTTTTAGGGGGTGAGGGTGGAGGGTGGATTGGCCTGGGGGGCCCGGGGTGCCCACCACCAAGATCATATCACTTGTGGCCTAATGGGCCTTGATGCTTCCCAGGGGTGGTAAATTAGGGCCAGAACCCCAATTTTGCCACAGGGAAGCAACAAGAGTCTGCCCATCCTTGGGGGTGAATCATAAGGAAGCTGGCCCACAGGTATGAGGCCAGCCCTCTGACACCCCCAAGTGTTCTACTATATGTGGAGTGTAATGTTGTTTGGCCTTCCTTGGGGACAGATCAGTGCAAAGCTACACCAATTTGCCCCAAAGAAGGCAAAACAACATGACATCTGGTTGGCATTTTCTGGGGGTGTGGGGTTGATTGGCCTGCCCCCCAAACCAAGATCACATTCCTGGTGGCCGAGTGGTCCTTGCTGCTTTACTTGGGTGGCAAAACGGGGTCAGACACTCAATTTTGCCCCCACCAGGGAATCAGCAAGAATATGTGTGCCTTTTTGTTTTTTGGGTTGTTTTTTTGCCTTCCTTTTGGGCAAATGAGTGCAAAGCAGCACCCATGTGCCCCTAACTAATGAATTATTTTTTTTTTTATTTGGTGGGGGTCTGTATGACCAGGTGGGGGTCCCCGACCCCCAAAATTAATTCCCTTGTGGTCCAGTGGGATTGCTGGTCGTGGAGCCCTCCCCCTTGCAAATTGTGAACAATTTGCCCGAGCAGCACGAACATCCGTGGCTGCTATATTTACATGCTGAAGCCATAAATATAATTTCCTGATGACGCTGGCAAACATAGCATGCGCCAATGTCATCACAGCCACCCAACCCCCAGGCACGGAAGAGGAAGTCCTTCCCTTCACTGCCTGGGGGTCAGGAAAATCGGAGCTGCAATAGGGCGGGGTGATCGACCCTCCCAAAGGTATGTGCTAACAAGGACAAAGTATCTCATTCTCAGCACTGCAAACATAGTGCTGAGGACGAGCTACCTCGTCCTTAGCACTTAAGTGGTTTAAGGGGACATATTTCCGATCCTCTCATTTTTCTACACCCTTATTCTATGCAAAGATGTTGTTAGATTTTTTCTGAACTATTTCTTTGGGATTTACTCACTTCTTTTAGTGGTAGGTTTCTGTGGTTTATCTTTAAATGCCTCCATCCCTGATTCTCTTTGTTTTGCTGCTTCTGCATGATCTTGGGTGGTTTTAATAGCGTTATTTAATGTCTGTTTACTAAGTTGTATGACCGGCCATTGCAAAGATGGGGAAGGCTATTAATTAGTTGTCCATTACTTCTGGCAGGGTCGTCATGACAAATCACTGTGACAGCCCCTAATTCCAGTGGGGTTTCATTGGGGTCTAGCCAGCTCTCCCTGAATTTAAGGTGGCAGAAACTGTCAGTTTATCCTACTCTTTCTTGTTTTATGTCATCAAAGGACATAGTCCCCAGGGGATTAAGGGTCTGATATGATGCTTTGAGTTCACCCCTTAATAGGTGAGCAAGATAATAAGTCTTAAACTATTCACTCCAGTGGAACTGTTGGGCATCCTCTCAAAATAAAAATAAAAGATTTCCCAGTTCTTCACGCTCTCTATAAGGTTGGACAATCCCATGCAGCAGGACAGTTCTTAGCAAGATGGCTGCTATTTTGTCTAGTACCTCCTGAAATCTCATGTCTGTCTGCATTTGGTGCTCACCAGGCTATCAAGTATTGCCTTAAATGGATTCATCTTTGGTGGATTGGGAAATTGGATAGGAGAGTCTATTGGTTTATTTTTTATGGGGCCAATGTTTCTCTTACCTTCTTTCTTTACCCTTGGACTTAGGGAGTCGTCTGAGGTGGCAATGTCCTCCTAATCCCCAGAAATGACTTGTTCTTACTTTTCCCTTTCTGATTCACCTGATGAATCGGATGAAGTAGAAGGAAGGAATTTAAGAGTTTCAATAGATTTCTTCCCACTACTCGGAAGAGAGCCCGGTTTCTCTACCAGCGTTGAGCCTTTCTTATTCTCTTATAGCTCTTCCGAGGACTCTGTCGCGTTGAAGGAAAGGGACCTTGAGGATCCCCTTTGGGTCCTAGAATAGCTGGGCCTTCTATAAGTGGCAGTCCCTTCTCTAATATCTCTGAGGACTCTTGGGTAGATTTATCCAGATCTTCTCCACTATCTGAAATATCTGGTAGGGCATGAAGGTTTTTTTTTTTAAGGGGGATGAGGTAGGTAGTCTTCTCAAACTTGGTTTTAGTCCTAGAGATCCTTTGGGTGGTGAATATGTTCCTGCTCTGGCCATGTACATTGCATGGCTCCTCAATTTATATCAGTTGAGTTAGAATCCCACTACTGACACCATATGTAAGGGTGTTGAAGATGGAATCTGACACAAAGGTAGCATGGTGTTGGCTTTACATTTGTATTCATGCATAAAACGTCCCACACTATTCCTGTTTCTAAGAGGGGTTTCCCTGCCTCAAAGCTAATTCTAAAGGGCTGTCAAGATGTCCGTCAAATCAAAACATCACAGTCCTGTGTCAAAATCTACATCAATCCTTCTCACTATAACTAAACGATAATCCAAAAGAAAGTTCCTTCTCGAGGAGAATATCTCCCTTCTCCTGATGCTTGGATAGTGTTCAAAAGTTGGGAGAATCACAACACAAAACCTTTGCAAAAATCAAAATCAAGGAGAATAGATCCCTTCTCCTACTGCAGATAGACACAGTTTCCAATAAAACCAGAAGAATTGACTCTTTTCCGCTGGTGTCTCTACAACTCTCAGTTCGGCACCAGGAGAATGCCTACCTTCTCCTGGTATTGCTTGGCACAGTTCACAATAAGGCCAGGGCGAATGATTCCCTTCCCCTGCCATCTTTAAAGTATGATCCAAGAGCTTTGACCCATTATCCAGGAGAATGACTCCCTTTTCCTGTTGCCTCAAAAGATCTTTCTCACAACCCTCAACTTGATGTATACATTGGTACTCTGTTTTGTTGTTGCTGATTACTGGGCTCATTGGCACCACTGTGATGAGGAAGTTCATTGCCACCACAGTGATGAGGAAGTTCTTCTTGCTTGCTCAATTCCCTTTTGTTGTCGTCCAGACCATTCTCTGGTGGTCTTGGGCTTATGCTCGCCATTTAAATGAGGAAGCTCTATTCAGATGTTTGGTATGTTAGTGCTAGGATCCCCAACCCTTTTCTTGTGGTTACTGGGCTATTGGTGCCAACTGCAATGAGAATGCTCTCCTCAGATGCTTATCTTATGCTGGTTAGTGTCCCTGACCCTTCTCGGGTTGTCAGTGGATTCATGGTCACCACTATGACAAAAAAAGCTCCCCTTGTTTGCTTAGCTTATGCTGGTTAAGGTCCCCGAACCTTCTCTGGTGGTGAGTGGGCTTATTGTCACCACTGTGATGAGGAGGCTCTCTCAGAGGCTTAGCTTATGCTGCTTAGGGTCCCCAACCATTCTTTGGTGGTCAGTGGGCGTTTTGGTCATCACTGCAACAAGAAAGCTCTCCTCTGATACTTAGTTTATGCTGGTTAGGGTCCCTGACTCATCTCTGGTGGTCAGTGAGCTTATGGTTGCCACTGCGTTGGGGAAGCTCCCCTCAGATACCTGGTATGTCAATGCTAGGGTTCCCAACCCCAATGTCCCCTCCTGTCGTGACTCAGCCTTATTTAAAGTCACGAAGACTTGCGATTGCCCCTCCAAGTACTTGGAGGATTCCTTGGCATCTAGTGCAACACCGAAAATGTGGCATTTCTGTGCGGACTACAGCATCCAGCATTCCGCGCAAATGCTTGAGTCAGGCGCTATGGTCACGTGATACACACGGACCATTGTTCGCGTCTGTATGCAAATAGTATTTATTCTTGCTGCGCGCACGGAACGGGTGCTCCTTAACTGAGTTAACTGCCAGTTCTGTAGCATCAGTTTTTCTGCACTCTTGTGGTATTTGGCCTGTTACTTCGGAATTACCTTTTGGAACTGTCCCTGATTTCTGGTTTTTGGCTCCTTTGGATTGATACTGGTTACCCCCGACGCGGCTCACGTTACCTGGATTCCGTCTGTCTACCATTTTGTTATGTCGCATTCCCGGAACTCTGCAATCCAGCATATCGCTTCCGACACCTGGCCCAGTACCTCCCATTCCCGTTTGGACCCGTTACTTACCTGCATTTTCCTCCACTTCCAGTTTCCTTTCTTTTCTCCTACTCTCCTTGTTTATTTTGTCCCTTCTTCTACACCTTCATACACGGACTCACTTACCTGCATCTTGGGACGCTTTGCTGAATCACGAGGATTGGTGTCCTTGGATACCAGAGTGACTACTGTGGACGCTCTCCTGATTTCTTTGTCGGTCACTCATTTCACTAATACCAGGACGCTCTGCAGTACAACACAAAATGTTTCACTGGGATTCATTCTTTGGTTCTTCATTCTGTTGCTTCTATTGTGGCCAAGTAGGTTACGGGTCTTGTTCGTCACGGAGCAGGTAAGAGTGGGAAACAGGGGGTGGTGTCTGACACGGTTGGTATATTTGAACGAAGCATTCAAACAGCTGTTATTGTTGTTTCCTCTTGATCTGTTGCTGATGCTCCTGCCTTTTCACTCAAGCCCCTAGTCTGTTAGGTGCTTTTCTCATCCTCCTACAGACTATGCTCTTGTGAGGAAAGTCTGGCTACAAATTGGCTTCAGGCAGAGAGAGGGTTGTGATAAGGACTCTCTGGTTTTGACAGATTAAGGCGCCCACCATTATCATCCTGTGGAATGGATCTGGGTCCAGATCCAGTGCAGGCACTCATGCAAGCCTTGTCAGCCTTGCGTACAGATATGGCATTGGCCCATACGACTTTAAATCAACGCATGGACGTATTACAGAGCTTTATACAACCGTTACCTCCTGATGAGGAATTTGGTGAGGCCGCAGCAGTAGCAGGCCCCCTGACACCCCCAGTTGTCCCTCCTGCTCCAACCCCAGTGGTCTTGCCCAGGCCTTTTCCTCTTGCTCTACCAGAGCGTTTTACGGGAGACCCTAAAACTTATCGCACTTTCGGAAACCAGTGCCGTTTGCATTTCCTGTGCCGACCCTTGGCGTTTCCAGATGCCACAACGAAAGTCACTTTTGTTCTATCCCATCTGGGTGGAACGGCAGCTGCCTGGGCCAACCCTCTTTTAGAGGGGAACGACCCGGTCCTGTATAACTTCGACACTCTTATCCAAGCTATGGATGCAGTATTTGACATGAGACATAAGGCGCAAGCCTCAGATCTTGAATTCCTAGCTATTACTCAGGGGAAAATGGACCTTGTGACCTATCTCGCTTGTTTTAACAAGCTAGCGGATGAAACCTCATGGCCAGAACAAAAGAAAGCCGCTGTCTTTTACAAGGGCCTTTCCGACAAACTTAAAGATGCCTTAGCAGTAGTGCAGCAGTACCATCTGTTTTTTCAGAACTAGTCGACCTGGTCTTGCAGGTTGATGCCAGACAGCGGCAGAGACGGGGAGAACGCAGACACCTGGAACTCCGCACCTCTGGGAAACCAGACACAGGTACTACTAACGCTTCAAATGAAGCAGAGCCCATGCAAATAGGAGCTATCAGAGGGCCCTTGTCCAAGATGGAATGGGAAAGACGCGTGCTTCCCAACCTTTGTTTCTACTGTGGCCAGGCAGGTCACTACATTTGTGTCTGTCCCAAAAGACCTGTTAAATTGACGAGAAATGCCAAGACTCGTCCTTAACTCGAGCCAGCAGGGTGAGTCAGCAGTCACAAGGCTCAGAGATCAGTTGTTCTCCCTCACACATATTTCTTTATATGTGTTTTTCCGCCCCTGGTTCTGAGACATTTTCCAGTCCTGTCATGATCGACTCTGGCGCCAGTGGGAATTACATGGACGTCCAGCCGGCTGGTCGCCATGGATTATCCACTATTATCAAAGAAAGGCCGGAAGAAGTACATGCCGTTGATGGTACCCGTCTGGTATCAGGTCAGATAACGGAACAGACGGGGTCTCTTCGGATGTAGACTGCTGAAGGTTACTCAGAATACATCACATTTTACCTTATTTCGGCTCCTCAGTTCGGGATTATTCTCGGCCTCTCTTGGTTACAAACACATAATCCTGCTATTGATTGGTCCGAACAAACAGTGCAATTTTCCTCTGAATTCTGCCGTAAGCAATGTCTTGACTCACCGGTTATACCAAAGCTCTCACCTTGCTTGGCTTTGGTCACTAGTGTTTCCTCAGTTTATGCCACACTACAAACACCTACCCGGGAGTTACCTGCGGTATACAAGCAGTATGTCGATGTCTTTGACAAGAAATTATCAGAGAAACTCCCTACGCACCGAAGTTAAGACTGCCCAATTGATTTGGTCTCTGAGGCAGTGCTCGAATGGCATGTCCCCACTTCCGTAAAAGCCTTACAGTCCTTTTTGGACTTTGCAAATGTTTCTCGCAGATTCATTGTCTCCTTTTCAGAAATCGTAGCCGCTCTTACACATCTTACCAGCCCTACCATTCCATTTCTATGGAACTCTGATGCACAATCTGCCTTTCAAGCTTTGAAAGAGGCCTTTACGACAGTGCCTGTCTTACAACACCCAAACCCATCTCTCCCTTTTATTGTAGAAGCCGACACCTCTGCTGTTGCTGTAGAAGCTATCCTTTCACAAATCTGCCCTTCTACACAACAGTTGCACCCTGTGGCTTTTTTCTCCCAGAAATTATCACCTGCTGAATGCAATTATACAATAATGGATAGGGAGTTTTTGGCTATACGGGCTGTGTTTAAGGAATGGAGACACCATCTCTTCTGTGCTCGACATCCGGTCATGGTTTATACCGATCATAGAAATCTGCAAGCCCTGTCACAGGCTAAATGCACCAATGCTCAGCAAATATGCTGGCACCTTTTCTTTACTATGTTCGATTTCACTGTGACTTATCGTCCCGGCCCCCTACATGGGAAGGCAGGCGCTCTGTCTCGGATAGGCACTGATTGTATCCCCGATAACCCGGTGACACAGATTTTGCCAACCGGATCAGTTGTCTGTGTTTGTGCAACCTCTTCCTCACTATTGGATCTGGTTTGGCGGTGGGCCAAGGATCATGTTTCCTCTCTTGAGGAATTGGGAGCTACATTGGTATCGGGTCTTCCCTATGTTCATGGTCTCTTGTATTTGCCGAATGGTCCCATGATTCCAAACTGGTAGCATACCTAGGCCGGACCAAAACTCATGAGCTATTAAGCCGATGGTGTTGGTGGCCCAAAATGAAAAAGGAGGTTGATCTATATGTTGCCTTGTGTGCCGTCTGTACCCAATGCAAGTGTCAACCTGGGAAACCAGTCGGTCTTCTGATGGATATGCCATTACCTCGGTACCCATGGTACATGGTTACACTTGACTTTGTAGTAGATCTTCCTGTGGTTCAGGGTAAGATGGCAATACTAGTAGTGGTGGACAAGTTTACCAAAATGGCCCGATTTATTCCATGTCCAGGGATCCCGTCGGCCTCCCTGTTGGCCTCCCTGTTCTTTGACAACATAGTCTGTTTTTACGGGCTTCCCACGGTGCTGATTTCAGATAGGGGATCACAATTTACCTCACGTTTTTGGCGTGTATTAACGAATGCTCTGGGCATCAATGCCCGTCTGCCGTCAGCATACCATCCGCAGACAGCTAGCCATACGGAGCGTACTAATGCTACCATGGAACAGTACCTCTGTTGTCTATGTCTACAACATCAGTCGGACTGGATATCTGTGTTGGGGATTGCTGAATTTGCATACAACAATTCCCAACCTTCCTCGGTGGGAGGTTCCCCGTTCTACGCCTTGTATGGCCTCCATCCAAGAACCCTTCCTGCTGTCCTTCCTTCCCTAGAATGGGTACCTGCTGCCAAACAAATGAGGTATTCACTCCTCTCTATACATACCTCTGTTCTTTGTCACCTCCAAGCCGCCCAACGCCGCACTAAGGAACAAGCAGATAGGCATTGCTCTCCAGCCCCTGTTTACACTCCAGGTGACCGGGTATGGTTGTCAACCAAACATCTTAATTTGTGGGGCAAAAAGAAGCTTCTACCATGCTACCTAGGCCCCTATGAGGTTTTGCATTACATCAATCCAGCTGCCGTGCGTCTGCGAATTCCTTCCACTTGGCGTGTACACCCTGTGTTCCATGTTTCCTTGCTCTGCCCATATGTTCCTGGCACTCGCCTCCCAGTATCTCTGACTTCACTAAAAGTGCAAGGTGAAGAGGAATATGAGGTTTAAGCAATTCTGGACACCCGAGTGAAGAATGGGGTGCGCTCATATTTGATCGATTGGAAAGGCTATGGTCCGGAAGATAGGACTTGGGAACCAGCATCCAATCTTCATGCTCCTAGACTTTTGCGCTCCTTTTGGCAATTAAACCTGCGTGGTTCCAGAGAGCGATGCCCTTTGTGGGGGGGTACTGTCGTGACTCGGCCTTATTTAAAGTCACGAAGACTTGCAATTACCCCTCCAAGTACTTGGAGGATTCCTTACCGTCTAGCGCAATGCTGAAAACGTGGCATTTCTGTGCGGAATACAGCATCCAGCATTCCGCACTAATGGTTGAGTCAGGCACTATGGTCACGTGATACGCACGGACCGTTATTCGCGTCTGTATGCGAATAGTATTTATTCTTGCTGCGCGCACGGAATGAGTGCTCCTTAACTGAGTTAACTGCCAGTTCTGTAGCATCAGTTTTTCTGCACTCTTGTTATATTTTGAATCCTGTTTTTAACTCCTTGGCCTGTTACTTAGGAATTACCTTTTGGAACTGTCCCTGATTTCTGGTTTTTGGCTTCTTCGGATTGATACTGGTTACCCCCGACGCGGCTCACGTTACCTGGATTCCACCTGTCTACCGTTTTGTTATGTCACATTCCCGGAACTCTGCAATCCAGCATATGGCTTCCGACACCTGGGCCAGTACCTCCCATTCCCGTTTGGACCCGTTACTTACCTGCATTTTCCTCCCCTTCCAGTTTCCTTTCTTTTCTCCTACTCTCCTTGTTTATTTTGTCCCTTCTTCTACACCTTCATACACAGACTCACTTACCTGCATCTTGGGACGCTTTGCTGAATCACGAGGATTGGTTGGATACCAGAGTGACTACTGTGGACGCTCTCCTGATTTCTTTGTTGGTCACTCATTTCACTAATACCAGGATGCTCTGCAGTACAACACGAACTGTTTCACTGGGATTACGGGACTTTTCTTGGAACTTCATTCTTTGGTTCTTCATTCTGTTCCCTCCATTATGGCCAAGTAGGTTACGGGTCTTGTTCTTCGCGGAGCAGGTAAGAGTGGGAAACAGGGGGTGGTGTCTGACACGGTTGGTATATTTTAACAAAGCATTAAAACAGCTGTTATTGCTGTTTCTTCTAGATCTGTTGTTGCTGCTCCTGCCTTTTCACTCAAGCCCTTAGTCTGTTAGGTGCTTTTCTCATCCTCCTACAGACTGTGCTCTTGTGAGGAAAGTCTGGCTGCATATTGGCTTCAGGCAGAGAGAGGGTTGTGATAAGGACTGTCTGGTTTTGACACCTCCCCTCTTGCACCTCCCTTTTCCTTCAAAGGGATTTCAGTGCACCACCAGGACTTCCGCGGACTGGGGCCCTACTCTTTTCTCGTTGCAGCCTTTTTTGCAATTGATGGCAAGATTCCTTAGTTTTTGATATATTGCTTGTTATTTGGGTGCTGCACACTTCTTGTACTTGTTGGCATTGAGGCTGCCCAATGCATTGAAACTAAGTATGACCACATTACAAGTACCCTTGATTGAGCACTCCTAAAAAAGTGTTTTTTATTTGCAATTCATCACATTCGTAGCTCTTTGCAATTTGGATTTTTTTCACATTTACTGTTAGTGTGTTTTCACAATCCCTCATTGACAATCCCTCTCACATTCGCTGCTCTTTGCAATTTGCAATTTTTCACATTTACTGTTTGTTTGTTTTTACAATTCCTCATTGACAATCCGTCATTTTTCACATTTGCTGTTTGTGTGTGTTCACAATTCCTCATTAACAATCCCTCAACACGTTTTCCCCATTGTGTATAATGGTTCCTCAGAAGGGAATAAAGAGATGGTTCCTTTTTGTCTAATTGATATTTCTAAAAGAATTAGGAACAAGAGACAAATGAAAATGCTAGCACTGTTGATCCCGTTTGGATCTAAACTTAGTGCATACATATCATTGATTGTATTGCATAGTGAACAATAAATAAATAAAGAGTTCATTGTAAAGTAAAAGACATGACACAGAAAGCACTGACATTAGCACTCCTACGTTAAATGTGTCTTTTCTCATTCCTCGTACTACGTCTCATTCTGTGACTGAGACTGTATTCCTTCTCAATTGTATACTTGTTGTAGTTTGCGCTTCTCATGTCTAAAAACAGAATAAGCAATTCTAAATTATGTTCTATTACAGGTATCCATCAGTAATAAAGTATGCCTTTTATTTCTCTTACCTTTGTATAATGTGTTTATCTTTCTCTTGCTTTCCTCGCATGTCAACTCGGCATGATGACCGATTGACTGGCTCTAAGATGGAGGTTTTTATACCATACACACAACGGTTTCTCCAATACCACGGCGGCTCTGCACTCAGGTCGGTTTCTCTGATATTTTCTCCTGCTTAGCATTCAGGTCAGCACCATATGGACCTGTGGAGAACTTCTTCCTTCACTCACTGGTATCCTCTGCTGTTATTTGAATCTGGTCTGCCTGCAGATTTTGAAACTCCCACTGGTTTTCGTGCCACTTGGCTCTCCAGGCTGGGTTTGACAGCTTGATTAGTCTGTCATACATACTTCTACAATGTTTCCAGTCCTGCCATGGTGGACTGTAAAGTTCCTTTGTTCTTGCTGATAATTTAATCTACGTGCCTCTTTGTAGCCACCTTGTACCAGTACTAGCACCGTCAATGACCTTCATGTGCCCTGCACTCTTTTTCATCCTAGTACTTGTGGCTTTAGTTTTACCCCTGTATTACAAAAGTACATAGGTTTACTTTCAACAAAATGGTTCTGAACAGTGGGGAAGGAAAGGGAATGTAGGGAATTGACAATATTCAAATGGCTCTACCCCTGGTAATTGTCCTTATCCTGAGAGGGAGAGTCCGTCCCCACCACGTCCACCCACATTCCACCCATAGGACGACAATTGGGTAGCAACCCCATCTCCCTAGCTTAATGGAAAAGGGAGAAGTAACCGCAGAAGCGAGGGTGGGGCAGGTGCTCCTCTCAACCACTCACCCATGACCACTTCCGCAGATGTAGAAAATAGGTAAGCCCATGGGCTTTCCAGAGTCTCCTACCAATTCTAAGGCTTCTGATTCTCTTTATCATACAAAACCCGAATGTAGCGCTGCAACGCAACACTACCCAAACAGGACCTCTCTGCTGCCAGGCACACATCTTAGATGTGAGATGCATGTCCCCGTAATCTTGCATCACATTAATTTTAATTTACCGCGATCTGTTGATATTTGAAGAAAGGAACAACATTCAACATAGTCACCGCAGTCCCGACACGACGAGCAGCCTCCCACCTCAAAGCTACCCTGCTGTGATTGGCTGAACTCTGCCACAAAGAGCCAACAAGACGACCGGCAGACGAAAGCCGGTCCCACCTACCAAGGCCCCACTGCTAAGGCTCCTGTCCAAGCCTGTACTGCATTCACATATTCCTCTTGATCAACTCCCTACACCGCAGAAGCGAGGGAGGGGTGAGAGCTCCTCTCGCCCACTCACCCTCAACCACTTCCACAGATAGAGAAAATAGGTAAGCCTGTGGGCTTTCCAGAGCCTCCTTCCGATTCAAAGGCTCCAGATTCACTTTTTTATACAAAACCCAAACGGAGCACTGCAATGCACCACTACCCACACAGGACCTCTCTCCTGCCAGGCACACCTCTTAGATGCATATGTCCCTGCAATCCTGCATCACTTTGAATTTACCGTGCTCCATTGATATTTGATGAAAGGAGCAGAATTCAACATGGCCACGCAGTACTGACCAGATGAGCAGGCTCCCACCTTAAAGCTACCCTGCTGTGATTTGCTGAACCCTGCCACAAAGAGTCAACCAGATGCCCGGCAGGCGAATGCCGGCTCCACCTACCAAGGCCCCACTGCTAAGGCTCCTGTCTGAGCCAGTCAGAGTGTGGAGGAGCTCCTAGGGACCATGCTCACAGTACGCTCCCTTTACCCTGCCTCCTCATCACCCACTGGTATCAATCCTGCAAACCTCAGCAAGCCGTTACCATGACCTGACCTCCCGCAACGGAACACAAGTAAGACAACCCACTGAGCAGGACACTCAGGGCAGTAGTAGCTCTACTACCGACTAACCCCCATTTGCAGTTACTGCCAGTGTAGAGTCATGCACTACCAACTCTTTCCACTAACTATGGGCAGAGATTAAGGCACAAGCTAGACACCCACTGTGACTACCGCACCCTAACTACAGAATACACCAATTTACTGATTGCATACCTCAAACCACGCAGTATCATATTTCAATCTCTCACTTGTTGGCAAGACCCCAAAATTAATGATCTAATGTCCAACACAATGATGACCAGCAAATTCCTAATTTTCCACCCATGTGCACTCTATTCTGAGTCTGCTGCTTTATAGGCTATACCGGCCCTTTGGCCATCATTGCAAATGGAGGGGTGCTTGTATCTGCATTGTAGGCCCCGAGCCTTCTCTCTAAATTAGTTGTGATTTCATAAGTATTTATTGCAGGCCTACTGACTTACATTCAAATCCAGGTGTACTTGTATTGTAGGCCTTGCCCTTTTTTCCCAAATCTCGTATATGTATTGCATAAGTACTGTCCGTATATGTATTGTAGGCCCCTGGCCATCTATTTAAAGTAGACGTGCTCTTATAATTATTGTATGCCTACTGATTATCATTAAAATCCAGGTGTACTCGTATTGTAGGCCCTGCCCTTTTCCCAAATCTCAAATATATGTATTGCATATGTACTGGCCATCTCTCAAATCCAGTGGTGATCTCATAGTTATTGCAGGCCTATTGGCTACCCTCAGGTCCAGGTTGGTTCTCGCTCCATGAAGTCCTCAACCATTCTGACACACACAGACAAAGACTACCTACAATGACCAATACTGCTCCCGATCAGGCACACCAAGCCACTAAGGCCCATCACCGAATTGAAGACCTTGACAACCACCCTCCTCACCTCATCACCCAATGCAAACACCTACACCCATTGCAAATGGCATGTGTGCTCACTAATTCACAGGACATCCCACCATCTACATTCCTCCCTACAGCACGTCCCATCCCTCTGTGCACAAAATCGCCAACTAATGCACACAAGACTACCATATACCTAAAAACTTCATGCCCCCTGGAGCATAGGAACGAGTGTCTAGCATATCGCCTATCCACTGATATGACATACACCCTCACAACAGGGCTTACCACTGACCAGAAGTACACCCAACATTCCAAAACACGCTGACTCAAACACAGGAACTAGCGCCTAGCCTCTCGACGAAGCACCAACCAAAAAAACCCACTAACTTTCACCCCATCCATCAACCGGAGAAAGAAACTACTCTACTCTAGAATAAAGATCCTCTCAGCACTTCCAAGTCAACATGCAACGATAAGAAATAGTTCACCTGCTAGCCCTATAACCCACACTAGCCCATTGGTGGCATCAAAGCATCCCACTAAACCATGCAAGCTGACAAGTTGTAACATACACTCAGCCATAGAACCCACACCTGAGACAGAAACTCTATTAATACATAATCCCTTGAAAATCACCACCTCTGACAATGTGAAAACAGATAACATAACCCACCTCAAGGGAGCCCTTGTCAATGCTAGATACCTCATGGCACATGCTTTGGACATCACTAACCTTATCACCACAAACTTCCTTGCAATCACAGAAACGTGGCTGCACCCAGAAGCAGGCCCCGTACACTTCATGGCCATCCCTGATGGTTTCACCATCGTTTGGAAAGACATATTGTTATCCAAAGGAAGCAGATATGCAATTATCTCCAAAAATAACCTTAAACTGAGAGAAACTACGAATCAAGCCTTCCCATCGGGTAAATTCATCTTATTTAAAATCTCCCTATCTGCCACTTCCACCATCACTCTCAACCTAATCTCTACACCCCCAGTCCCGCTGACTTCATTCGAGGAAGACATAGCAAAACTCCTCGCAACCAACACAAAGGCTTCATCAAAAATCATCATCCTGGGTGACTTCAATTTAGGGCTTAATGACCCTTCAGACATCCAGGCACTCACCCTCACAAACACTATTGAAGCACAAGGCTTCACTCATCGAATCTCCAGCCCCACGCATAACAAAGGATGCATACTGGACTGGCTAGCAGACCTCAACTGCCAAACCAACATACTAGCCAAAAACCCATGCCTGTGGTCAGACCACAAAGTCCTTTTATTTTCCATCAACAAAGTAAGCCATTCGAAAGACCTGCCTCAACTCACTGGAGCGGCACTCTCAAGAAACTTTTGGAACATTACCCCAGACAATATGCTCCCCAGGCTACTACCATTAACTACTCACCCCAATACCACCACCGATCCCACCTCCCTGGTGACACTTTTCAATCAAACCTTCCAGGTAGCCATCAATGAAGTAGCTCCGCTGGGCAACCGCAAACCTAAAACCATAGTCCACCTAAACTCTTGGTACACCTCCAGCCTCAAAGATCTATGAACCGCTAAAAGTACTGCTGAGAGTGCTTAGAAAAAAACACCCACTCATGCAAACAAGCTGCACTTCAGTACACTAGCTGAAGAATACAAACTAGCCACCATCCAATCAAAAGCCAACTCGTACAATGCGAGATTTGAAAATGCTAACTCGGGCATGAGAGAGCTCTTCACCATACTACCGGAAGTTGAATCCCCAGACCCATCTTCTGACCACTGTATCAAAGATCTACCCTGCTGTCTAAAGATTCAAAATGCCCTCATCAGCAAAATTGCTCCACTCCAAAACAAAATCAACACTAAGAATTCTAAACTCGCCCCAGTTGCCCAGACTACTGACCTGCCCACTACACCACCAAAGTCCACTCCTAGATTCATATTCACCCATGTTTTCATAACCAAAACTACCAAAATCATCAAAGGTCTAAAGCCCTCAAGATGCCAAGGAGATATCTGCCCAGTCTCACTCATCAAAGATTGCGCTGTAGAGATTTTTCCATTCATCACAGCCTTGATCAACAACTCTTTCTCCTCCAGCAATGTCCTAGAAAACCTGAAACTAGCCTGGGTACTCCCACTGCTTAGAAAACCCACATTAGACCCGAATGTGCTTACCAATTACCATTCAATCACTACAATACCCTTCCTCCTGAAGATACTTGACAGAGTCGCCTATGTACAAATTCAAAACTATCTGGAAACCCACAACCTCCCAGAAAACCTGAAACTAGCCTGGGTACTCCCACTGCTTAGAAAACCCACATTAGACCCGAATGTGCTTACCAATTACCATTCAATCACTACAATACCCTTCCTCCTGAAGATACTTGACAGAGTCGCCTATGTACAAATTCAAAACTATCTGGAAACCCACAACCTCCCAGAAAACCTGAAACTAGCCTGGGTATTCCCACTGCTTAGAAAACCCACATTAGACCTGAATGTGCTTACCAATTACCCTTCAATCACTACAGTACCCTTCCTCCTGAAGATACTTGACAGAGTCGCCTATGTACAAATTCAAAACTATCTGGAAACCCACAACCTCCTTGGACTCCACCAATCAGGCTTCAGCCCTTGTCAACGAACAGAGACCACCCTCCTGGACCTCAAAATCCAGATGGACCAGATTAAAGGCAAGGGTAATCTGGCCATGCTCCTTCTACTCGACCTCTCTGCAGCCTTCGACTTGGTAAACCAGAATATGCTATGCCAACACCTTGTCTCAGCTGCTCACTTCTTGGCCAATGCCATAAAATGGATTGAATGCTTCTTATCCAACCGCACCATGAGAGTCTTCTCCTCCACTGCGGCTGCTCTTGGCCTCAGTCACTTGTGGAGTCCCCCAAGGCTCCTGTGTCTCACCAATGCTATATAATGTGTTTACCAAGCCACTATTTGACCTCTTAGACAAATTGGGGATCCCGTATACCAACTATGCGGACAACACCTAAAAACTCCTACCTATCACAGGCAACCACAACACTGACTCCAACTCACTGAACAAAATCTACCTTACCATTCAAGCCAGGATGGCACAACACAAGCGTTGTCTTAATGACAAGAAAACTGAACTACTTACCATTGGCAATCTATCTAGGCTAAATAATGTACCTCAATCCTACAAATCCTTCAGTATTCACTGCAACATTATCAAGGTAGCAAAAGAGGTAATAACACAAGGAGTTTACCTGGATGCATCAATATCACTAACAAGTCAAATCAATGTCATTGCAATGACAGGGGTCTACACGGCCAAACTGATCAATGCTAGCAGACCTTTCTTGATACTGACACCTGCATCACCCTCTCCAGAGCCCTCATTCTGTCAAGGATTGATTACTGCAAATCCCTATTTGCAGGCTCCAATGCTGAAATATCAACACACTACAAATAGTCCAGAACAATGTAGTAAGAGCTGCACTTAACATCTGAAAAAAAGAACATATTTCCTCAGCCAGATATAGTATCCACTGGCTGCCGGTCCTGGATCGCATCAAATTCAAAAAACTTTATCACTAACTCACAAATGCCTGTCCAACAGTGCCCATCTATCTTGCCAGACAAATCTCCAAAGTGCAATCCAATAGACTGACCCAATCAGCCTACTCTTACCACCTAGCAATTCCAAGATTTAGACAGCAAAAAGCTGGAGGATGCAGCTTCCGTGTGATTGCGGCTAAACAATGGAACTCCTTGCCCCTGGCCTTGAGATCAAACCCCTCCCTTTGGTCCTTCCGCAAAGGCCTCATGACCTGGCTCTTCTCCCAAGACACCTAGAAACACCTAAACAACATACTTACCTGCACCAGGTCCTTACCTCCTACCTTGACCTACGGCGAACTGTGTAACAACTATGTCCTAACCTGTCTGCTAAACTGCAACCTAATGTAACGTGTAACTAATGTAACCTAATGTAGACACAACCAATGTAACCAAAGTCTGTAACCTACAACGTATGTAAGCAACACATGTAAACAACCTTCATATGCTTTAGCACCCAGATGCCTCCAGGTTCGGTGTGCTATACAAATGCCTAAATAAATAAATAAATAAATAAATAAATAAATAAATAAATACACCATGTGAATCGTCACAATTCCCAATGACAGATTAATGGACACTGCATAGGCGAATATGCTGCTCCTATGGTTCATTGTCCTGTAGAGTCCAAAGTCTAGAACAGCATAGGTGTAACCAACAAAAACATACCCTAACATTAAGGAGGGGCTTTTTTGCACCTGCACTAACCATGTACCTACAACCTTCGACTGCCCATATGATTTTGAATATTATTGTCCATCTATCTTATTTTGAAATGCGTTGGCTCCCAACCAGGAGTCTTGTGCACACACAGGATTCATAACTTGCATATAACAGATAGATCAATAGATTAGTGTGACAGGGTCAGAGATCTGACCTTCACATGGGGGAAGGTGTACCCCCTCTCAACATGGGGTAGGAGGCCCACCCAGGATGTTGCCAGAATAAATCCTGCCCCAGAGGAGGACTGAGGGAGTCTGTTGCTTCTAAATATACCATGCTTCAAAAGAAAGTGTGCCACTTTTAATCCCTCATACCTTCCTTACAAGGTGCTGACCAGTGTTTTCTCTCTTGCCTTTCAAGATTTATGAGACCAGAATTATCTGTGGCAGGGAACTTCAAACCACCGGCTCGTTTTGCAATACACAAGAGCACTCCAGATGCCCATCCGATGAAGAATATGAACTCTGAAATTGACTTTGTAGTAGGCCACCATTGCAGGACATTGTGGACCCACATTTGAAGAAAAGGAGATGGGGCTTCAGAGGCACTTTGTGGTTCCCCATCTCTTTAACCCAGCCACTAGGGGAGAGCAAGGCAGAGATTGGCCCAGGGAACCAGCTGAAGCAGAGTTCCAATGAAAAGGGGATGAAGGAGGATAAATGGGGACCGCAAGGGCAAAGGAGTGTAGGTTCTTCATGTGAGTTCAAGGGAGGAGAAGGCAGACCAAGCAACGAGGTGGTGGAAGAGAATTATAGAGTATGTGCAAGGTGAGGTACGGGCTGGTGACTAAAAGGGGGGAGTATGTGAGAGTGTGGGAAAGGTGAATGAGGGAGTGAATTGGAGACCATGAAAGAAGGAAGAGTGGAATGGAGCATATTGGGAGAAGTGGGATGAGAGTGAAGTAGTAGGGGAGAATGGAAAGTAGAAGAGACGGGATTGGAAAGTAGTAGAGAGGAAAGTGGAGAGTAGTAGAGGAGAGAGTATTGTAGTACAGTGTGGAGAGGGGGAGTAGCAGTAAGGGTGAGATTACATTAGATCAGAGGGACTGTAAGGAAGGCATGGTATCAACAGTAAGACAGATACAAGTGACCACAGTTCAAGGGTGTTTATTGAACTTTGACAAGGGTGTGCTAAAACACCTATTTAAACCTACATCTAAAGATGGGAGCATGGTATGACCATCAAATAATAATAAATGCAGTCCTAGTGGAGTCTTGTCAAAAAAAAAGAAGGCCTATACTAAAAATCCGATTGGCAATCCAGATGTTCGGGCCATTAGCCCCCCCTTCCTCATGTTTTCAGCATGGGGCAAGGCCGTTCACTCGAGCGAAGGACATACTCTGGCTTCTGCAGCACAAGGGTAATGTTCCAATTTCACCATCAGGACCTTTTGTGTCCAAGTCTCTTTACTTCTGCAGATTGACAGATTGACAGATGTACAAAACAACAGGCAAAAGTTAATTTCCCCTTACCAGTATTCAACTTGGATCCCCCTCAGCCAGGCTCAGATTCCTTTCAAAACAAAAGTTGAACATTGGATCCCCCTCTTCCAGGCTCAGACCCCCTTATTGCAACTTATTTAGTCTTCCTCAACTGGGCTCGGACCAATTACCATGTATTTTAAACTATCAAAGACTTTCGAATGTGCACAGGTTTAGCCTGACCCGTTGCATGACCTCTTTGATCCCCTGATTCCTTTTTCTCACAGTCAGCATTATTTGGACACATAACAGAGACTTTCAAATGAGCACCCACGTGGCTTCGGATCACTCTGCATGTGGTATTTTTTCTTGGCCTCCCCAAACTTAAGTTACTCCTTTGGTTTCCAATTATATTTGCATTGCTCATCACATAGCCCTCACATACTGTTCTCTTTATACAGCCTTGGTTCAAAACAAGCTGTTTTGGTAGCAGTCTCTCCTACTCACCAGCTGTGCTGTCTTTACTGATGCTGCTTGGCTGTAGGAGCCAAGGACAGTACCACGGTGGCAATTGCTCCTTCTCACCTTGGTTCATGATGAGGGAGAGCCCCGGGTCCATCCGACACACTGTGCAGGTTTGATCAGCTTCTGTTCCTGGTCTTAGATTTCTTACTTTCCAAGGTTCATGAAAGTAACGGTCTTTACAGGTCAAGGGTACTTCCCTTCTTGCAACCCTCTGGTCTCGCCGTCTTTCTCCTCGAATTAAACTGCCATCTTGGAACTGCTGTTTCCTTGTGTGCTGTGCCTCGCTCAGAGTGTGCTTTCGTGCTCCGACTTTTATTAATAATGTGGGGTAGTGTGATGGAAGTGAGGTGTGTGTAATGATCCATAACTGCCTGACCTTGCCTGATCATAGTGTTGGGACATGTCAGGTATACACAACTGATGTTAGTCCTTTGTCGCTCCCAGTGGTCTGTCCATGAGAATGTGTTTGTGTCCGGAAGAGGGGCGGGAGTTCCTAGGTATCCTACATGGTAGGATGGGGAAAGGTGTTAAAGGGAAGGGGATACTGTGTCTCGCCCTCCAGTGTCCCACTTCCACTCCCCGGAGATCCCTCATATAGGTGATCCCCCCGCACTGGTTCACCCCCAGGAACTGGATCCAAAAGTGATGGCCATGTCCTGGCGACCTGGATGACAGATCCCGGGGGACTAGTGGGTGAGACACCTTTGGGTTTCTCACAGGGACAGAGAAAACAAGAGGGGGAACAAAGCAGAGAATAGGAGGAAGAGAAGGGAGGGCAGAAGAAGGAAAGAACATCAGCGTGATGAGTACAAGAGCGTGAGCATTATAGATCCAGGGAGACCAGGGTTATTGGAAAGCATGACTTCTTGATACCATTCTTCTTGAAGGACCTCAGGTTAGGATCCACCGAGAAGGCTCTCACTGCTAGCCATACAGATTTTAGCCAGTAGGGGTTACAAATCTCTAGTGACCACATTGGGATTCAGGGAAGTCTCGCCTGGAGGGAGACGCAGAGAAGACTAGAGAGAAGGGGACAGCTCTTGTTTGGATCATATTAAATAATTTAATAAAAAACCCTTGAACTGTCTTTGACAGTTGGTGTGTTCTGGAGGCCATCTGTGACATCAGTCATACTTAAGCATGTTAACCTTGAAGTAAGGATTACACAGTATTAACCTCAATATCAGGCAGAAACAAACGAGATTTGCCAGCAAGCTGTGTTTTTAGGAAAAGCAAATGCGCTAAAAAGGGGCAGCAAACTTGGGTTCTTGGTGGTCGTAGAAACATCAGTAAATACAGCCATTAAATGAAGGCTTGGGTGCCCTATTTTATTAGGAATTGTTTCCATTTTTTAACACCTCCCCAGATATGGAGACCCTTGTTTGAAACCTATATCACATAAGATTCCATCATGTATCAAAGTGCCATGCAATTAATCACAACAGTAGAGAATATTCATTCATTTGATGGCTAGTGACAATAAATGCTACAAAGGAACCCAGTGATTTAACTGCAGAATATTCACCACACACATTTTTCAGTGCAAAACATTCATCACCAGGAATTTCACTTACATTATATAATGACAAAATAAGTACTTTAGTACATTTGGAAAAGATGGAAATTATTTTTTTAGGTGTTGGGCCGTAGGATAGCAGTTAATTATGGCCATTTGTGGTGAATGGGTCCCCCGCATTTTGCTGCCCCACAATTTAAAAACAGTAAAAATTGCAGGATGAGAAAAAATATATTGGTTGTAAAAATCACATGGAACTGTTGAAAACAATGTCTCATGTTAAGCACCAGTGTTAGCACAGAATCCGTTTCAGACCTATTGCATGTTATAGTAAAAAGATCCAATTGTAGCAGGTATGCCACCATGCTTAAGATCTTTGGCAGCAGCCATGCTGGCAGTAGAGCAGAGTGTTGGGATCTCGTGCGAAAGTCGCAAGATATCGCATTTAGTTGTTTACCTGTACAGAAGACCAAAACTCAGCACGTGTCCATTTCAAGAGCCAGTGCATACAAAACACTACATAATTCAAACTCCTCCCAGTCGTGGAGCAGAGCAAAGTTGAAGCAGGAGTGTTTGGACGGCTCTCGTGTGACTGCGAGAGTCTCTCTTGGCTGGCTACTTTGTTTCCAAGAGGGATTATTTATTTAAACTCCTGCTAGGTGCGGAGCGCAAGAGAGTTGACAGTCTGCCGTAGTCCACAGTGGAAGCAGGGTTAAGCCTGAGTACTTCTGTCAGTATACTCTATATTTTATTCCAGACACCACTACACTCCATCATCAACTGAATCGCGCTGCCTGTCCTACTGGTCTCCATAGAAGTTGTTGAACTGTCCACTTCTGATTGCTGCCTGTGGTATGAGTGCTGTATTTTTAAATCATTCTTGAAGACAAGTAAGGACATACACTGTAGCGATTTAAATTAGACATACATCTTGTGACTGCTGTATAAAAAGAATTAGGAAGCATTTCTTACATTACATAAATATTTCCTCACAGAACACTGTCTATTTCTTAAGACAGAATATACCAAAACCTAAAAGAAAACAATTGAAGGTCATCTCAGCCATTCCTCTCCCCAAACACACTGGACACCACACCATCCATAAGCATCACACAACACAGGTAAAAGCCTTGAAACACTTGTGTTATAAATGCCATATCATATCATTTCGTAAACAAAAAATTCAACCCAAATATAACAATTTACTAGAGCTATTTTGTAATTGGTCTCGAAACCGAAGATCCTAAGTCTCTAATCACTAGGTCAAAGTTAAGATGTCTCTATTCAGTGCGAACGGTGGTGTGCACAAAAAAAGAAAAAAAAACACTGGTACATAAAGTTCAATTGAAATCAATAGTCGGCTCCTTCAGCACACAGACACTAAGAACCATTGTCTGTGTTGTTCTTATCATGGACTCGAGTTTCGGCTGCACGGGTCTGCTGGCAACCAGCACGACCAGCCTCATCAGGACGAAAAACCAAGGTGGAGCAGGTGGGCTTCTGGACGCTGGTTCACCAGTCCTAAGTTGAAAAGGAATTCTTCAAAGGATGGATGAAATGGAGTAGCTGGAATCGTGGATGCCAAGGTGAATGAGAACCCTAAGTGTTGTGCCGCCAAGACATACAAGCCTCTCTCAAATGCGCAGAGGAAGGAAATGCCAATGTGACCCCTAGCAGGGGCAATCCGTCTCCGTGCTCATCTAAGATGGGCAAGGAAAGCAATCTGATTCTGCTTCTGAGGCTCACAGAAATCATTTTTGAACACCAATTCACAGCCTTGACTGACTACTGCATGTCCCTGAAGAAGACGGAATAAGAAATTAAAATAAACAGGAATCAATTCTACTAGCAGGTGTAGCAGTGGCCACTGTGGTGCCTGTTGGGCTGGTACGCCTTTTGAGCCCCTTTTCTCTATGCATGTCTGCTGGTCACGAAATGCCGAAGGTGGAATGGGGGAGAAAGTGATGATCTGCAGGCGGTTTGGGACACCCTCCCCACTTGATATATCTATAAGGCATCCCGTTTCGCATCGTTGGAAGCATTTAGGTGTTTTTGTTATGTTAGAGTAGAGCATTTATTCTCCCAATTATTGTTTGTGCTCTTTCTTTTAATTTGGCAGCCGGTTCCAATCCTGGAGCTCAAGAGAAACTCAGAACAAGGAATTGTGTCTGTTGGTGTAAAATTATCCACACCTGAGTTAAAGAGTAGCATGGCGCCACAGCCCCGGTGATTATTTACAGGCTGTTTAAAACATTGGCAACTTGCACTCCATCTACAGTCTTCTGAGCGACACCTTCTGTGATGACCCTAAAGCAATTGAAATTGATAATACTGCATGGTCTAGTGAAGCAGAGATAAACCAGCCAAGCGAAACAAATGGCTTGAAATCTTTTCATGACACGGGAGACAAACAGGGCAGCCAATTGAACGCTCCCTAGCAGTGGTCTGCCAGGTCAGGACTCACTGATTGAAAATGACTTTACCCTTTCAGCAACCTCAATGAAACAGAATATTACACATGTCTTCCCTAAAGTGCGTAGTCGATGTTTGAGGGATCCATGCAGTCACAAGCCCTTAAATACGTTCCAGTTGACAGAGGAAAATGTTGAGGCAGGTACTGGGGAGCATGCTCATTTGGACCATGGGGGGCAACATGAAGGTATTCATCATCATCAGTCTTGTGGCGAGCTGGTTGTTGAGATCAATTTGAGCTCTATTTCAGCCACCCCAGTGGTAGGGGTCATACATGTACAGGAGCAATTAAATGTCTCTATTATGGTCATTGAACATTCAAATGAAGCACAGATAACACCTATACTGCACAACGAGCCCTCCAAGGGTCCCAGTGGAATCACCTGAACTGCAGTGAATTTAGTGCTAAACTACCTAGTGAACCTTTTCGAATTGTTAGAAAGTGAAGTCCAAGTCCATTCTGACAGTCTTCTCAAACTGCCTAAGGAAGTAGAATGTTGTGAGTCAACCTTATTGGGCCTTAAAACTACATACCTTAAAACAACTGTTTCAGAGTCAGTGGCTAAAATACAAGCAGAGTTGAGCCAGCATGCTATCTCCTAAGTGATTTGAAAATAAATGCAGCAACTGCAAATACTCATCTGGGTAGTATCGAGGCAAATTTGACTATGTTGGTAAATAGCAATGTACTATACTACACACACAATTCCAAGAGTGTGTGTGTTGGAAGCAGCTGATCTTGGGTGGCTGACGAGACCAGTGCGGCTTGACACACTTTCCGTAGTTCGTTTTGGTCCTTTCCTCAGTTCCTCAGATCTTCGGCTTCAGCAGCTCTAGCAGGCTCCAACAGACGCAGAGAAGGTGCGCGGTACGGTGGCTAATGAAGTGGTTATAGCGGGCCCAGTGTGACCTGTGAGGACCCGTGAGGAGTGGCCGAGGTGAGCTGAGCGCCGGGGCAGGAGCCATTATGCCATCAACCCCCGTGAGGAAGCTGCTCTGTATTTGATCACATTTGAGCGGCGGGTGGTGAGTGGAGGGCTAGCCTGTTTGAAGCTAGCCCCCTGACGTTTTATGTAAGTGTTGTGTCGGTATTTATTGCTCCCATTGCTCCGACTGCCTTCATTGTGAACATTATGTTGCACCCGAGCTTTGGTGGGACTTGCTTTGTCTGCTCTATCCTGCTCTACCCTACTCTGTCTGCCTGGGCTTCTCCCTTGGTTGACTTGGCTGGTGGGGGCTTCGGGGATATAGGCAAATGCACAGCCATATCCACAGTGATAGTAGTAGTTAGAGGTTACATATCTGAGGCGGCCTCTGTGGACCCTGAGTGATTTGCTACGGGCGGAGGTGCAGCTTGATAGGATCTCTCTTGACGAGTGTCTTGGGCCCTGTATTCTAATTGCCGGCATAACGTGAATTCATGCTGGCTTGAGGACTGCGGGCGGTTGCGGTGACTTAAATGGCATTTTGAACGTTGAAAGGCGGCTGCTGGTGGGCCACTTGTTCTGGGGGTCCTAATTGGATGATTTTGGGGCCACACTTACCACGAGCAGCAGCGTGTAGTGAGCCTGCGGCACTGCACGGAATAATGAGATAGAGTTAAAGTAACGCTGGTACACCTGAGTGAGACTTTAACGATAACTATAGGTGCACCTACTGAAGGGAACTTGTGGAGACAATATGAGCATCAATTCCTCATGAGAAAATTATAATTTGCGTAGAATGAAAGAGAAAGCACAACCTGTGGGAACAGACAACAAGCGGAGCAAAGGTAAAGCTAAAAAACCTGTCTCTGCAACAGATGGTGCAATTACTTCATATGTTCAGCCTAATCCAACTGTTGATGAAAATCTGACACTAATGCAATCCTTGATACCAAATACTGACACTGATAATAACTCCCAGAATAAGACCAATGATGGAAATATTGACAATAATTCTCTTCTTGAGATGTGTCGTTCAATGCAAAGACAAATTACTTCTGTGCTACCAAGGGCTTTGGAAGGCCAAGTATCACATCCCCTCTCTCCTGACTCGATGCAACCTCAGAATGAAGCAGCAAGATTTTCTGCTTCACCTAATTTGGAGGCATTTGCGGGCCAGAACTTAACAGAACCAACTAGTGATTCATTTACTACGCCGGTAGAGTTAAAATAATTACAAGCATCAGTAGCATCATTGCAATTTGCACTGAAGAGTTTATAAAAAAATGTGTGGTCGCATTCTCGAGACTACCATCAATATGGCTCACGTAAGTAATACGGATTGCAATTTGACGGATGAGGCTGAGAATAATCTGTCCATAGTTGTGGGTTTAGTAGCGGCAGAGGCTGAGGTGAATACTATCCAAGAAATTAATGTGTCCAGTGAATCAGAGATATTCTTTTCCCGCAAACAGTGGGGATTGGCAAGAAGGGCAAGCACGAGGAAGCGACAAGGTGAAGAGGCATTGTTGCTATCTGTGACTATTGAGCCTGGAAAGATTACAAAAAAGTGGCAATTGCAAGGAAGCGAAAGCTTGCTAAGGAGGGCTGCTTGACTAGTTGGCTGATTACGGACAAGGTCAAGGAAGTTGCAGTGGAGGAAGGAAATTCAACTGGCCTTACAGCATCCTGCATTGCGGAGGAACCGGCAAAGATCTCCTTGACTCCGTGTAGTAGAAATCTGTCCTTACACACAATAGAAAAGGTGAATCTATCAATGAAAGAGATGGCCCCAGGTGGGGCAGGGAGCAATAGAAACATATGCATTATTAAGAACCTCTACCAAAAAATGTATATGACTGGCTTAGAAGAACTGAATTTCTTACCAGATTTTACTCAATTCCGCAACTGCGAGTGTTAAGATCAAAGGATTTTGAATTCATAGAACCGCTCAGTTGTGTGAATACTAATATCTCTGCCGTCCATTGTACATTTCAATCTACTATACAATTGATGAGATCGTATAGAGACAATTTGGCTGAGGTGGATGTTGAACTTGATGCAGATCCAGAAAAGGAAGACTATCAGGCCGATTCATGGAATAATTAGCGCGGCGCAAGTGGCCAAAAACGTGCGATTCGCAGTGGAATAGCGAAAATCGCAGTGCAAGTGCGGAAATCGCACGAAAAGCAGCGCACATCGATTCATGGAAGGCCGTGCGCGAGAAAACCATCAGATGTGCGCTAAAAAAGTGCGCGGCGCACGTTGGCGCACAGGCCATCTAATGGCGTGGGCCAGGTCACAGCGAAAATCGCACAGGCCACAGCAAAAATCGCACATAGCGCGGCGCACACAACAAAAGTAGGCGGAACACGGGGCGTAACACTCGGAATGGGGAACAACTTGCCAAAATGTGGGCGTCACGATGGAAGTACAGGGTGCAAGTGCGCGGAATGCCCACACGCTCGCCTACAACACGTATTCATGGAATCGAATAGGGCAAAAAAGCGCACGGTCAAACCAGCGCACAGGCACAAACACGACCGCCACAAGAAAGCAGGCGGTAGCGTCTCTGCGTCTGTAATAAATGTGCGCCAAAAGGTGCGCCAACAAATGGTTGCGCGGGAAGTTTCACATGCGATTTGGCAGGGTACGTGGATTTCAGGGGTGTGCGGGAAGTTCCACACGCGATTTGGCCGGTACGTGCGCAGGAATTTCCACATGTGATTTGGCTGGGTACGTGGATCTCAGGGGTGCGCGGGAAGTCTCACACGCGATTTGGCAGGGTACGTGGATTTCAGGGGTGCGCGGGAAGTTCCACCCGCGATTTGGCCGGGTACGTGCGTGGGAATTTCCACACGCGACTTGGCTGGGTACGTGGATCTCAGGGGTGCGCGGGAAGTTTCACACGCGACTTGGCAGGGTACATGGATTTCAGGGGTGCGTGGAAAGTTCCACACGCGATTTGGCCGAGTACGTGCGCGGGAATTTCCACACATGATTTGGCTGGGTACGTGGATCTCAGGGGTGCGCGGGAAGTCTTACATGCGATTTGGCAGGGTACGTGGATTTCAGGGGTGCCCGGGAAGTTCCACACGCGATTTGGCCGTGTACGTGCGCTGGAATTTCCACACGCGACTTGGCTGGGTACGTGGATCTCAGGGGTGCGCGGGAAGTTTCACACGTGATTTGGCAGGGTATGTGGATTTCAGGGGTGCGCAGGAAGTTCCACACGCGATTTGGCCGGGTACGTGCGCTGGAATTTCCACACGCGATTTGGCTGGGTACGTGGATCTCAGGGGTGCGCAGGAAGTCTCACACGCAATTTGGCAGGGTACGTGGATTTCAGGGGTGCGTGGGAAGTTCCACACGCGATTTGGCCGTGTACGTGCGCGGGAATTTCCACACGCGACTTGGCTGGGTACGTGGATCTCAGGGGTGCGTGGGAAGTTTCACACGTGATTTGGCAGGATATGTGGATTTCAGGGGTGCGCAGGAAGTTCCACACGCGATTTGGCCGGGTACGTGCGCGGGAATTTCCACACGCGATTTGGCTGGGTACGTGGATCTCAGGGGTGCGCAGGAAGTCTCACACGCAATTTGGCAGGGTACGTGGATTTCAGGGGTGCGTGGGAAGTTCCACACGCGATTTGGCCGTGTACGTGCGCGGGAATTTCCACACGCGACTTGGCTGGGTACGTGGATCTCAGGGGTGCGTGGGAAGTTTCACACGTGATTTGGCAGGGTATGTGGATTTCAGGGGTGCGCAGGAAGTTCCACACGCGATTTGGCCGGGTACGTGCACGGGAATTTCCACACGCGATTTGGCTGGGTACGTGGATCTCAGGGGTGCGCAGGAAGTCTCACACGCAATTTGGCAGGGTACGTGGATTTCAGGGGTGCGTGGGAAGTTCCACACGCGATTTGGCCGGGTACGTGCGTGGGAAATTCCACACGTGACTTGGCTGGGTACGTGGATCTCAGGGGTGCGCGGGAAGTTTCACACGCGATTTGGCAGGGTACGTGGATTTCAGGGGTGCGCGGGAAGTTCCACACGCAATTTGGCCGGGTACGTGCGCAGGAATTTCCACACGCGATTTGGCTGGGTACGTGGATCTCAGTGGTGCGCGGGAAGTCTCACACGCGATTTGGCAGGGTACGTGGATTTCAGGGGTGCGCGGGAAGTCCCACACGCGATTTGGCCAGGTACGTGCGTGGAAATTTCCACACGCGATTTGGCTGGGTACGTGTATTTCAGGGGTACGCGGGAAATTCTACACGCGATTTGGCTGTGTGCTCCCAGGTATTCCCTGTACACCCTCCACGGCCCCTGCAGGCAGCCGACACCACAGGGGACTACCCTGCACACCTGCTCATATCACCCAGCACCCCCAACCCCCAGCACTGTGGGGCACCCTCCACCAGGCCCCCACTCATGTCCCCTATCACCCCCACCCCCCAGCAGTGCAGGGGCAGCCTCCACCAGGCCCCCACTCATTTCTAACACCACCCCCACCCCCTAGCAGTGCAGGGGCAGCACCACCAGGCCCCCACTCATGTCCCCTATCACCCCCACCCCCCAGCAGTGCAGGGGCAGCCTCCACCAGGCCCCCACTCATGTCTCCCACCACCCCCACCCCCCAGCCACCAGGGGCAGCCTCCACCAGGCCCCCACTCATGTCCTCGATCACCCCCACACCCCAGCAGTGCAGGGGCAGCCTCCACCAGGCCCCCACTCATATCCCACTCATGTCTCCCATCACCCCCACCCCCCAGCATCCAGGGGCACCCTCCACCAGGCCCCCACTCATGTCCCCCTGCACCCCCACCCCCCAGCATCCAGGGGCACCCTCCACCAGACCCCCAATCATGGCCCCCTGCACCCCCACCCCCCAGCATCCAGGGGCACCCTCCACCAGGCCCCCACTCATTGCCCCCTGCACCCCCACCCCCCAGCATCCAGGGGCACCCTCCACCAGCCCCCCACTCATGGCCCCCTGCACCCCCACCCCCCAGAATCCAGGGGCACCCTCCACCAGGCCCCCACTCATGCCCCCCTGCACCCCCACCCCCCAGCATCCAGGGGCACCCTCCACCAGGCCCCCACTCATGTCTCCCATCACCCCCACCCCCCAGCATTGCAGGGCACCCTCCACCAGGCCCCCATTAATGTCTCCCATCACCCCCACCCCCCAGCAGTGCAGGGCACCCTCCACCAGGCCCCCACTCATGTCCAACTCATGTCCCCCTGCACCCCCACCCCCCAGCATCCAGGGGCACCCTCCACCAGGCCCCCACTCATGTCTCCCACCACCCCCACCCCCCAGCAGTGCAGGGCACCCTCCATCAGGCCCCCACTCATGTCCAACTCATGTCTCCCACCACCCCCACCCCCCAGCAGTGCAGGGGCACCCTCCACCAGGCCCCCGCTCATGGCCCCCTGCACCCCCACCCCCCAGCATCCAGGGGCACCCTCCACCAGGCCCCCACTCATGTCCAACTCATGTCTCCCATCACCCCCACCCCCCGGCATCCAGGGGCACCCTCCCCCAGGCCCCCACTCATGTCCCTCTACACCCCCACCCCCCAGCATCCAGGGGCACCCTCCACCAGGCCCCCACTCATGGCCAACTCATGTCTCCCATCACCCCCACCCCCCAGCATCCAGGGGCACCCTCCACCAGGCCCCCACTCATGTCCCCCTGCACCCACACCCCCCAGCATCCAGGGGCACCCTCCACCAGGCCCCCACTCATGTCCAACTCATGTCCCCTTGCACCTCCACCCCCCAGCATCCAGGGGCACCCTCCACCAGGCCCCCACTCATGTCTTCCACCACCCCCATCCCCCAGCAGTGCAGGGCATCCTCCACCAGGCCCCCACTCATGTCCAACTCATGTCTCCCACCACCCCCACCCCCCAGCAGTGCAGGGGCACCCTCCACCAGGCCCCCACTCATGGCCCCCTGCACCCCCACCCCCCAGCATCCAGGGGCATCCTCCACCAGGCCCCCACTCATGTCCAACTCATGTCTCCCATCACCCCCACCCCCAGCATCCAGGGGCACCCTCCACCAGGCCCACACTCATGTCCCCCTGCACCCCACCCCCCAGCATCCAGGGGCACCCTCCACCAGACCCCCACTCATGTCCCCCTGCACCCTCACCCCCCAGCATCCAGGGGCACCCTCCACCACTCATGTCCCCCTGCACCCCCACCCCCCAGGATCCAGGGGCACCCTCCACCAGGCCCCTACTCATGTCCCCCTGCACCCCCACCCCCTAGCATCCAGGGGCACCCTCCACTAGGCCCCCACTCATGTCCCCCTGCACCCCCACCCCCCAGCATCCAGGGGCACCCTCCACCAGGCCCCCACTCATGTCCCCCTGCACCCCCACCCCCCAGCATCCAGGGGCACCCTCCACCAGGCCCCCACTCATGGCCCCCTGCACCCCCACCCCCCAGCATCCAGGGGCACCCTCCACCAGGCCCCCACTCATGTCCCCCTGCACCACCACCCCCCCAGCATCCAGGGGCACCCTCCACCAGGCCCCCACTCATGTCCCCCTGCACCCACACCCCCCAGCATCCAGGGGCACCCTCCACCAGTCCCCCAATCATGGCCCCCTGCACCCGCACCCCCCAGCATCCAGGGGCACCCTCCACGTGGCCCCCACTCATGTCCAACTCATGTCCCCCTGCACCTCCATCCCCCAGCATCCAGGGGCACCCTCCACCAGGCCCCCACTCATGTCTCCCACCACCCCCACCCCCCAGCAGTGCAGGGCATCCTCCACCAGGCCCCCACTCATGTCCAACTCATGTCTCCCACCACCCCCACCCCCCAGCAGTGCAGGGGCACCCTCCACCAGGCCCCCACTCATGGCCCCCTGCACCCCCACCCCCCAGCATCCAGGGGCATCCTCCACCAGGCCCCCACTCATGTCCAACTCATGTCTCCCATCACCCCCACCCCAGCATCCAGGGGCACCCTCCACCAGGCCCCCACTCATGTCCCCCTGCACCCCACCCCCCAGCATCCAGGGGCACCCTCCACCAGACCCCCACTCATGTCCCCCTGCACCCTCACCCCCCAGCATCCAGGGGCACCCTCCACCACTCATGTCACCCTGCACCCCCACCCCCCAGTATCCAGGGGCACCCTCCACCAGGCCCCCACTCATGTCCCCCTGCACCCCCACCCCCCAGCATCCAGGGGCACCCTCCACCAGGCCCCTACTCATGTCCCCCTGCACCTCCACCCCCCAGCATCCAGGGGCACCCTCCACTAGGCCCCCACTCATGTCCCCCTGCACCCCCACCCCCCAGCATCCAGGGGCACCCTCCACCAGGCCCCCACTCATGTCCCCCTGCACCCCCACCCCCCAGCATCCAGGGGCACCCTCCACCAGGCCCCCACTCATGGTCCCCTGCACCCCCACCCCCCAGCATCCAGGGGCACCCTCCAACAGGCCCCCACTCATGTCCCCCTGCACCACCACCCCCCCAGCATCCAGGGGCACCCTCCACCAGGCCCCCACTCATGGCCCCCTGCACCCAGGTCCTCACAATCCCCAATCATGTGCGTTATGGTCAGCCTCCACAGCCAAAATGCCCTACCAAGTAACCCATTCACCCACATGGAAATGGAAATTACATGTTACACCCCCAATGTTCATAAAGCAAATGAACCCTTGTCCGTCACACACAATGGTTGCAATTGAATGGGAAAACACCCAACATGACATGCATGAAACCAATGAGATGATACCACACAGTGAAGTATGAAAACAAAATTGTATTAAAAAAAATTGAATGCAAATGAAATGAAACAAACTACAATGGCAATGAAAAAAAGATAAGCTGCATGTCCGTCAAAAAAAATAAAAACTACAAATCCAAATTCAAAAAAATGTTGTCCAAAGTCACATTAAAAATAAAATCAATCCGAGAGAGAAAAATAAATGCAAAGACCATTGCTCCATGGTGAATAAATCAAAACAAAAAAAATAAAACAATCCAATGAAGAACTATGTACAAAACATCCAAGGGTCCATGAGCCCAACTGAACAAAGGAAACCTACAAAAAACCCTAACTAAAATGCAACTATACACAAAAAGTGGAGCAGTGTCCGTCGACTCCAAATCATAAGAAGAAACAAAGGAAACCTAAAACTAAAGAACTATATACAAAGACAGCGGGCAAGTCCAGCGGCTCACTCCGTGGTGTTCCGGGCCAGGGCATCATCAAACTCCTCTTCGATGTCCCGGAGGCGGTCCTGTTCCATGGCCCCGAGGGTCCGCAGGGACGACGCCATCTGCTCCTCCAACCCCCTGCGGATTGCCTCGAGGCACTTGGCCCACTTCAGGGCCCTCCGCATGGAGTTCTCTGCCCTGACCATCGTGAGCCACGCCTCTTCCGCCCGCCGCCGCTCCACACCTATCTGCTGGCCCAACCGCAGCCACACGGAAGACACTTCCCATCCTGGGTCCTCCTGCCCTCCGGCCGATGCCTGCCCCTCCGATGTTGATGGCCCCGAGCCATGATGCCTCCCACGTTGACTCTGCTGCTGCCTCCGACGCAACTGCCTCTGCCAGCACGACGGCATCCAGGCTGATGGAATCCACCGACGCCGTCGTGCACGTGCCCTGCCTGATGATGCCGGCACATCCTCCATCTTCTGGGGTACAGTTGCTGTGGTGTTCACCCCTGCTGGACCTCCGACTCCCGACTGTGGCAGGGATGGGATCCCCACCGAGCTGGCTGCATTGGTCAGGGCAGGTCCACAGGAGGCCCTGGTGGCATCTGGGCCGGAAAACGGCAAGGAGAACGACCGGCGTATAGCCTCCACAGAGGAGGAGAGGGCCGCCAGATTGGGCGACACATCCAGGAAACCCCCGAACATGGAAGATCCCAATTGGGCCACGTCGGCACGGTGCTCTTCGTGATGACGTGCGTGCTCCTCCCGTGAAGCATGCACGTCATCACGAATTGCACCCGCACGCATCGCGACCCCAATCAGGACCTTCTCCATACGGCCACGGGTCCCCTCGTCCACAGGTGGAGGGGAGTCAGGTGACATGGACATCCCCTCTACCTGCGGACGGGCCTGGGACGGGGCATCCCTGCTGGTGCATGGTGGTGCACTCACAGGGTCAGGGACAGCGACATACACAGGCCCCTCCACAGTGACCTGTGCTGCCTCCTGCCCCTGCCCCTGGACTGTCCCACTTGCACCAGCAGGGATGCCCCCACCAGGCCCCATGTGTGCCTCAGTGGCGGCCTCCTCCTCCTCTGTGGAAACCACCAACCTGGATGGCTCCTCACCGTCTTCCGCCGTAGCAGGCCCCTGTGGGGGCTCACCCACCCCTTCCGCTGCAGCCGTGGGGGCATCCCCACCGCCTTGCTCCACAGCGCCGTCTCCGCCCTCTTCTTCACTAGCCGCTGCGTAGAGGGAGACATAGAACACAAGCATCAGGGTACTGTACAATGGTCCCCTAGACAGGAAGCAATAGCAGATGAGTACCACTGTCAAGGTACACTTCCATCATGTCCCTCCACAACACATGGGTCAGTCCAGGCAAAACACACACAGTAACAGGCATGGTGCATGCCATGGACATTTCCATACATGTCCAAAGGACTCATGAAACATACAATGATATGTAACTTGCATGCATCATGGGTCATGCCTATCACATGCACACACTTCACCTCAGTCACATCCATCTGGCCTCATACACCCCAAACACAGCGGATACAAGGATAACTAGGCTGCATCAGTGAATCTGTGCATTGTCACACACATGTGTCATGCATCCATGGCATTCACAAGCCACAGACACGCAGGTCAGGCACACAGACATGGCTACCATATATGTACCTGGCATCAGCACCCATCCCTCACCCCCACCCATGTCCAGGAACAGAGACTGGCATGCTCTCATGTGTAAAATCTGCATAGGGCTCCCCATGTCGCATTTAAACACATGCAACGACCATGTGGTTCACACATCACTGGTCGCACATGCATCACCATGATGTCCCTGCACACATACATGCGTACATGGCCTATGTCACACATACAGGCAAGTATCAGACAACCAGCACACCGCAACATGCCTTGTCTCACACAGCAATGCTTGGCCACTTACCGCTCAACTCCAGACGGGTCTCCCTCTCAAGGATCTGGGCGTGGAGCGCTGGGCGTACGCGTTCCAGGACCCTCATCTGGATGGAACTCATGCGGCCCCGGCCCCCCTCCACGAGGCGCCGGGCCTTCACGAGGGTCCTGGACCTCAAGTCCTCCCAGTGCTTCTTGATCTTCTGGATGTCGCGGGTTGCCACCCCCTCCGTGTTGATGGCAACCACACAGTCAGCCCAGATCCTCTCCCGTCCTTCCTTGCTGGCGCAGGACGATCCAAAGAGGGCATAATATTGCCCCAGGACATGCTCCACCAGGACACCAACTTCGGTGGCAGTGAAGCTGGTGCCCCTCTGGCCTGGGGTTGCCACTGGTGCCAGATGTCGAAGTGCCCGACATGGCAACCCCGGAGGCAGGAGTGGGTGGGCAACTGGGTCCTGGGGCTGGGCTGTGGAGCGATGTTATCCCAGTCGGGAGTCTTCTGTTCCAGCAGGGGTGGACACAGAAACCTGACCCCTGCAGATGGCTGATGTGCAGGCACCAAATGGCAGGGCACGGTGGCAGCAGGTAGGCAGGCAGGCAGGCAGCAGCAGATGGCACGTGGGAGGCTGCTCGGGGCACTGGGGGGCAGTAATTCGGCCTTCTGGGCAGGAGCGTGGTCTTCCGTGTGTTTTCGCGTGGCCAGCTTGATACGGAGTGATTTGGCACGTGAAAATCCTGCACGTCAGCGTGAAATTCGAGGAAAGGCCCTTAGCGTGTAAGCGCGTCAGCACGCATACGCGATTCTATTGGACCAAAGGCCCTCAGCGCGTAAGCGCGTCTGTGACGTGACCCGCACGGGTGTTTCCCTCATAGCACGTGATGACGGAGCACACGTGGAAAGACTGCACATCAGAGTGTCATCGCGTGCAATTGGACAAAAGTGCGCCTACACGCGATTGGCCTATGTACGTGTATTTCAGGGGTGCGCGGGCACTTACACACGCGAGTACATCAGCGCACGTGTATTCCGGGGTGCGCGGGAATTTCCACACGCTATTGGCCTGGGTACTGGATTTCAGGGGTGCGCGGGAAGTTTCACACGCTCCCCTACAACACACGCAAAGAAACACGTACGCCAGTAGGAAGCAGGCATACGTCGACCCGCGACGCATAAATTTGCGCGCAAAAAACTAACAAGCTCAGACGCCAGGATGAATATACCGTTCCTAGCAGCAGTGGCCGTGGGCTACCAAAGGAGGAGGAGGAGGATAGTCAGGGCCAGAATTTTCACACCCAGAACCAGCCTTTTTGGGATGCCTGATGACCAGGTGTATGGGAGGTACAGGTTTCCACCACACATAATACTGGACCTGGTGAGTGAGTGGGAGGATGACCTCACATCACCCACCCTGTGCTCCCAAGCACTCAGCCCCCTGGAGAAGGTCCTCAATGTACTGCACTTCTTAGCCACTGGATCATTTCAGCGGACAAGTGCCATAGTGGGTGGGGTGTCACAGGCCACGCAGTCACGCTGCCTACACCAGGTCTTGAACATCATCACTGCACGCCCATCAGTCCACAGGCACATATACCTGCCCAGAACACCTGCAGAAAGGCAGGCTGCCGCCCTGGATTTCTACGGTGTGGCACAATTCCCCAAAGTGCTAGGTGCCATCGACTGCACCCATGTGGCTCTACGTCCCCCCAGGGCATCTGAGCACATCTATAGGAACCGCAAGCACTGGCATTCCATCAATGTGCAGGTAGTATGTAATGCCAAGGGAATCATCACCTCAGTATATGCCAACTATCCCGGGTCCACCCACGACAGCTTCATTTACTGAATGTCCACCCTAAGCCGGGACCTAGAAGCTGGGCAGCATGGCGATACATGGCTGGTTGGTGAGTATGAATGCCACTGCACATGCATGCATGTCAGATACTGAGCAAGGTCACAACCCCACCAATGATACCCATCACCACCTCCACAGGGGACAGTGCCTACCCTCTCAGCCCCCACATGATGACGCCAATTCGGAACCCCACCACGCCAGCCGAGGTAAGATATAACACAGCCCACATTGCAACCCGGGGCATAGTGGAGCGCACATTCGGAGTGCTTAAGTCACGCTTTCGCTCCCTTGACCATTCTGGCGGGCAGCTGTTATACGCTCCCCCAGTAGTGTGCAGGATCATAGTGGCAGCATGTGTCCTGCACAACGTTGCAACACGCCGGGGCCTGGCCGTGGACATGGTGGTGCCCCCACATCCCCAACCACATGCACGCCCGCTGCGCATGGGAGGGGAAAGGGCAGCTCGTACACAGCTAGTGGCTAATTACTTCACATAGAAATCACACCCCTGTGGAGTGCACACTGCCCTGGCGCATACCATCTGACAATCAATGATGACTCAACCTGACACTGATCCTGAATGTCTGGAGAATCAACCGTCAAAACCATATCAGCCTGAGATTGTTTACCTGGAAGTGTTACAATGTGTGCATCCCTACCTACACAGACACCACCAATGCAGTTTCGTGAAAAAACACATTCATGCAGCTAAAATGAATACCCACTTGCAAAATGCAACATGAGGACAGTGCCATGTCACCCAACCCATCCCCAGCACCGCCACACGACACACCATGCCATGTCATGCCATGTGCGGGTAAACAAAGTAATCCCCATAACATGACACAAGTGTCACAAAGTAGAGTGTCCCTAATTGAAACTCGCGACACCTGAAATGCTCACAGTAATGCAGGACCAACAACACACTTGAGCAGGTATTTAGCAATTACACTTATTAGCTACTGACCCTCAAAACTACCATTAACATGACATTACGAATGTAAGTAATTAGTAGTCTCACCACCTGGAAATGCCTGCACTCCCACCACTTCCAACTGTACAGTGTTGCCGCCATGTAGAGTTGTAGGTGCACTGCTGCCAACATGGACTCCATCTCCAAAGTAGAGGGCCTTGTGTAGACATGAGGAAAGGACCTGCAAATTAGGAGGTAGACATGGATGATGAGTTACACATCAATGCAACATGCAGTGTACAACACAACAGCAATATGCACTAGGAATGTATACACAGTATTGACTAGACTACCCACACATGTAGTGGGAGTCCAATGTCACCATGTACGTCAATGTCACTTGGGCACACCCTTTGAAAGCCCATGGAAACGGGAAGCAGGAGGGGTGTGTGTGACAAAAACCCAAGCATCTGAACCAAATACATGACAAGCCTGCATGTGCCCAGCCACAATGCAGCGTATGCCCACGGGAGCCACACAAGGCAACACACTGTCCCAAAAAAAAGAAAAAAAAAAAAAGAAAAAGAAAAATCAAAAATGGCCATTAATGGGCCCGGGGGGGTTGGGGAGGCCACCCAGGAGGTCCGAGGACAGGATGCACACCAAAACCCACCTGTGTGGATCTTGCGGAAAAAAAACACCTCCATGGGCTCATGGCCCACACGGCTACCCTATTGTGGGAGTATCACTGCTGTCGCTATTCTCACCCTGTGCAGCTGCATCCGGAGGTGGTGGCACTATGGGAGGCAGCCCACGCAAGGCCCTAGTCTGTTCCTCCATGGCTGCAAGCATGCGGGTGTGGTAGGTCTCGTTCTGGAGGATGAGTGTGCGGAGGTCCCCATGCAACAACTCACGGGATGCCCGGACCTCCGCCCTAGTTGCCTGCATCTCAGCTGAGAGCGTACGGGTGAGACGCTCCAGCTGCTGTTCTGTCCTTCGGTTTGTTGAAGCCTCAAGCTCAAAAAGAGTCGTCCTGAGGTGAAGGAGTTCCAGCCTCAGGGCTTCCCTGTGGCCCTGGGACTCTATGGAGATGGCTTCCTGCAGAGCCGCCAGTGCCGCCCGCCTGTCCCTGTTGGACGCCAACATGTCCTCCCTGTGTGACTGGCAGATGGAGTCGGTTGCCTGCTGTAGTCGCTCCATCAGCCTTTCGGGGGGGACAATGGAAGTGGCCACCCTATCCATGGCCTGAGCCATCATCTCTGATGATGATGCTGCCTGTTGGGTTGCCTGATCTACTGGCCCAGGAACAGGATCAGATGTCGCAGAGTGTGACCCTGCATCCGTAACCACCAAAGGCGTAGCGGCCAACACTGACATCCCCATTGAGGGTTCTGACCCTGGTGCAGGTGGGTCGGACAGAACAGAATCCCTCCCAGGAACACTCACCTGCGACGGCACGTAGGTCTCATCATCCGAATCAACACCTGAGTACAGCTCGGGGGAGGTGCAGCCAGAGACACCCCTTGAGAGCACGACCTGCAGCAGTTGTGGGTTCTCACCCACCACCACACCACGTCCCTCACTGGTGGTCGGTCGGCCCTCAGACCCCTCTTGGGTCTGCACCATCTCCACAACCCCAGCAGTATCAGGTGCGTCTTCCCCTGCAAAGACATAAAAGCAAACAAATGGAAACAGGCATTAGCACCATCGCACACAATGAGGCCTGAGAAGCAACAGAACCAGTACTTGATTGACACATGTCCCACATGACTAAAACCCTCCCATGCATGCACCCTCACTGCGTATGAAGGGTAGGCAAATGGCACACACTGATGACACCAAGATGGAAGATGAACACATTTTCTGCATGCTGCCTAGCAGTGGCATCACACATTGGCCTGTGATTGCCAGGTGAAATACACATGCCATCACACAGATGGCATGTACCATTGCTATTGAGTGAAGATGGAGAGGAGGGCAGCACGTATTCATTCAGTCAGTCCAGTTCCCTCATGTAATAGCTTTTCTAATTCAAACAGGTCTGATTTTTCACCTGGAGCTGCCAGTCCAAAATGGTCTGATTGCACAGGGACATGTCTAAACAAATGATATCCAGGTAACAAAGTCACTCCACTTTACCATAGCCATGTCAGACAAGTGACTAGAGGACTGAGAAATGCCGAGTAAAAGTGGTGGAATGCAAACAATCTGCCTGAATGAACAGAGAAAAATAAGCAACAATGTTGTGGCAAGGTGACACTTCAAGGGCAACTGGCGTGCTGTTGGACTAGATGTCTACTGTTGGCAGAAGGGATACTGCTATGGCCAAATGCTGCTGCGCAGAATGTATTGCATGAAGCACATGGGTGACCCAAACGACTCAGGCGCACACACCCTCACCTGGCACACAAACAGAAGCCCTCACACACACACCATGCACATGGATGACACACACATGCATGTGCACTCACCGGACAATGCCTCATAATCAGGCAGATCTCCCACGCCTTGGATCTGTTCCTCCATGACGTAGGTCCCAGCGACTGACTCATGTGGAGTGAGTTCCATGTCTTCTACTGGAGACCCACCTCCAGACACTAGAGTTGCGGCATGACTTAAGGCCAGCTTATTCTTTGCCCTGCGCTTTAGGTCATTCCAGCGCTTATAGCAATCATTGGCTGTGCGCCTCACGATTCCAAGGGCACTTACGATGTCCGCAACGGTCTGACAGTGTGCCTGGCGTTGTGCAGGTGTGGTCTTGGATCCTGCAACAACGACCATTTCGTTATCATGTGCGGACACATACTCGACAAGTGCATTCAGTTCGGCATCCGTGAAGCTGGGCTTCCTCGACGGGCCGGACTGTGTAGCCGTGTCTGGGGCATCAGCCTGTGCCGGACGAGCACTCTTCCTCTTCCGCTTGGAAGGTGGTGGTGATCCTGAGTGTCCTACGCCGCTCTGGACACTAGGGGCAGGAGCCCTGGTGGACTCTGTATCAGGAGTGTGGGATTGCACACTCAGCATGGGAGTTGGTGCAGGCATTGGCTCAAGTGTAATGGTGTCAGGGGGAATGTCAGCAGGATGGACTAGGACCGACACTGTCCTGACTGGTTGTGTGAGAGCTGGGGTGGATGGAGCCGCAGCTGCCCCTGCAGCCTCTCCACCCTGCCTACTTGGGGCAGCAGATGACCTTGCTGCCCCTGATCCACGTGGCCTGATGACATCAACCTGCACCAGCGCACGTGTCATAGGCCTGCTTACCTGGAAGTCAGCCATGGAGTCAGCCAGGTCTGGGGCCACAATGGGCTGGTCCAACAAGGGCTGAGCATGGATGGTGTCAGCCACATCAGCCTCAACCGGGGGGTTGAGGGGGGATTATGGGTGCCCTTGACTGGTCCTCCACACAAGGGGGGACAGGGTCACCCTGCAAGTAACAACCACATCCCCTACCGGATCCACCACGGCCACCACTTGTGGCTCGTCCACCTTTGCCACCCTTACGGATTCCTCGCCTCCCAACCATGGCACTGATGTTAATGTGCGTATGGGAGTGGCTTTAAACTATTGTCCTGGGCAATTGGGGGTCAAAGGGGTTGGGTACCAGATGGTAATTGTACCCTAGTGCTCTAGCAAGGCTGAATGTGACCCCTGGGGAAAGATGACGGGTCATGCAACGCACAGGAAGCCCAAAAAAGGGAGATGACGTGCACGCAACCCCTCCTAGACCACGTGTGCAGAAAAAAAAACCTGCACTACGCTGTGGCACCCAGTAACACAAGAATGAACGTATGCGTGTCACACGCAGCCTAGAATGACCTCTGAAGGGGTAGGCTACACACGGGGCAAGCACAGATTTTAGATATGTGCGTGACTCACCGTCTGCCAGGAAAAAGAGCGTGAAAAAGAAGCGCGTGTGTGCGTTGGCAACACCCCCGCCAAAAGAAGAATTGTACGCTGTCTGAGGGGAGAGGACAACAGTAGAAGGGAACGCTGTTTGAGGGAACAGGCCCAGGAAAACCAGAAAAAGAGAAAAAAGAGAAAAAGCTGCCAGAGGTAACAGGGAGTACGAACTTGAAACGCTGTGAAGTAAATCGCGTGTGAAACGACAAGAAGTACAGATTTCACCCACTCGCTCTCCACGAAAAGCACGTACAAGGAAATGGTGTTCTACACGTACCTTTTATGCAGGCCCACACGTCCAGCGTCACTTCCGCGTGTACGCGCTAGGGCCATTTCCACCAATTACACGCTTTGTCACTTCCGCGTGTATGCGCTAAGGCCATTTCCACCAATTACACGCTTTGACACTCGAACGTGTCTTTCATTTTTTTAATACGCAACATTTCAAACGTGTGCCATATTCAATGTGCACGTGACTTCATAGACGCGCCTACGCTGGTGGCCTTTGGGCCAATGATTGTACAGACGTGTGCTGACGCGCTTACTCCCTAAGGGCCTTTCCTCGAATTACACGCAGACGTGCTGGATTTTCACGTGCAAAATCACTCTGTATCAAGCTTGCCACGCGTTCACACACGGAAGACCACGCTCCTGCCCAGAAGGCCGAATTACTGCCCCCCCCAGAGCCCTGAGCACGCTCCCCACCTGCCATCTTCTGCTGCCTGACTGCCTGCTGCCCACGTGCCCTGACATTTGCTGCCTGCACATCAGCCAGGGGTGCTGTTGCTGTGACCACCCATGCTGGAACCGAAGACTCCCGACTGCTTTTCCATCGCCCCACAGCCCAGCCCCAGGACCCAGTTGCCCACCCACTCCTGCCTCTGGGGTTGCCATGTCGGGCACTGCAACATCTGGCACCAGTGGCAACCCCCGGCCAAGGAGGCAGAGGGGCACCAGCTTCACTGCCACCGAAGTTGGTGTCCTGGTGGAGCATGTCCTGGGGCAGTATGATGCCCTCTTCGGAAGGTTGCGCGCCGACAAGGAAGGACGGACTCCGATCTGGATGGACATCGTGACTGCCATCAATGTGGAGGAGGTGGCAGTCCGCAACTACGAACGTGTCAGGAAGCGCTGGGAGGACTTCAGGTCCAGGACCCTCAACAAGGCCCGGCGCCTCCTGAAGGCAGCAGATGCTAAGGGGCGCCGGGGCCACTTGTCGGAAGATCAGATGAGGTCCTGGACCGCATATCCCAGTGCTCCACGTCCAGGTCCTTGAGAGGCAGACCCGTCTGGAGTCGAGCGGTAAGTGTACATGCATACTGATTGTAAGCTGTGCCAGGAGTGTGCAGGTTGAACATGTATTTTTATGTGGGCAAGTAGGGGGGGGGTGTACAGGGCCGTGAGGGTGACACATGCGACGGGTCTCATGTGTGACACATGGATGGTGCTTGTGTGTGTGGGCCTGCATGGCACAGGATGTGGAGGAATGATTGTCAGGTGTGTCATGGATGTCGATCGGAACACTGCGACAGTTGGCGGAGGTGTACACATGCATGCAAGTTTGGTGGTGTGTGTGCATGTGTAGTGTACTCCCTATGTTGCATGTGATGTGTGGATGACCTTTGGCTGCTCATGCTGTTGTATGTGAATGGATGATGCTGGCTGTTGCAATATGGCTGTGGTATGGCTCTTGTGTGCAAGTTAAAATGACATGTCTGTTGGGGATTGTGATGCCATGTCTGAGGTTTACCAATGCCACTCATGTATGACTGTCATGTGTGTATGAGTCCATTGTACAGTGCCCTGATGCCTGTGTTTTCTTTCTCCCTGTCTGCAGCGTCAACTGATGAAGAGGGCGGAGAAGGTGCTGTGGAGCACAGTGGCAGGGGTCGCACCACCAGCTGGAGACGCAAGGCCCGGATCCCCTCCCAGGTTCTGATCTCGTCGGGGAGTGAGCAGTCCGGTGACGTGTCCCAGGCCGCAGCTGCCGAGGGGAGGTCCAAGAGGCGGAGGTTGGAGTTGGACTCCACGGCAGCAGAAGGGGCAGCTGGGACCCCACAGGGCCCAACGGAAGAAGATGGCACGGAGTCCTCCAGGTTGGTGGGGGGTTTGGAGGAGGAGGAGGCCGTGCAAGCGACAGAGGCGGGGTCTGGAGGTGGGGATTCCACTGGTGCTAGTGGTGCAGTGCAGGATCAGGGACAGGAGGCAGCACAGGCCGCCGCGGAGGTGCCTGTGTGCAATCCTGTCCCTGCTCCTGTCACTGCATCATCTTGCACCAGCGGGGATGCCTACCTCCAGACCCGTTCTCAGGGAGGGGATTGGCTTACAACACCACAACACCTGGCCTTCCTCTCCCTGCGGATGTGGCTATCCTGCACCAGGTTGAGCCTGTCCAGGGTGGGGTGGCGTTGCGTCAACGGGCCATGCAAGCTGACCTGCAGTCTTTTCATGATGAGTCTGCATGTCTTCTCGCATGGCTTGTTGACCGCGTTGACCCACTGGGACAGCTCACCAGGGCTGGATTCCTCCGTTTCCTGGACCTTGTTCCGACCCCCTCCTCCATGGAACCCCCTATGCCCCAGTCGTCCTCCATGCCATCTTCACACCCATGTGTCACCTGGGTGCCCTGTGGAGCTGCCTCCGACCGTGCGGCCAGGCTGGTGGACAACAGATCCCTGCTACAGTCGGGAGTCGGACGTCCAGCAGGGGTGGCCACATCAACGACTGCACCCCAGCTGGAGGAGGATGTGCAGGCACCATCGGACAGGGCACATGGACAGCAGCAGCTGCAGCATCAGGAGGCTGTAGGTGGGAGCCACGATAGCTCGGGGCCTTCAACATCGGAGGGGCAGGCATCGGCCGGAGGGCAGGAGGACCCTGGACGGGAAGTGTCTTACGTGTGGCAGCGGTTGGGCCACGCCATAGATGCGGAGCGGCGGCGGGCCGAAGAGGCGCGGCTCACGATGGTCAGGGCGGAGAACTCCATGCAGAAGGCCCTGAGGCGGGCCGAGTGCCTCGAGGCAATCCGCAGGGAGTTGGAGGTGAACATGTCGGCGTCCCTGCGGACCCTCGGGGCCATGGAACAGGACCGCCTCCGGGACATAGACGAGGAGTTCGATGATGCCCTGGCCCGGAACACCACTAAGTGAGCCGCTGGACTGGCCCGCCGCCATTGTATATAGTTATTTAGTGATAGGTTTCCTTTATAGTTTATTTTTATTTGGAGTCGACGGACACTGCTCCACCTTTTGTATATAGTTCCATTTTAGATAGGTTTTTTGGTAGGTTTCATTTCTTCTGTTGGGATGATGGACCCTGAATACTTTGTACATAGTTGGACTTTGGATTTGGATATTTTTTTTACTATGAATATTTTTTCCCATGGAGCAATGATTTTCTATTTCTTTTTTCCCTTCATTTCCTTTTTATGGACGTGTATTTTGTTTAATTTTGATTGCCATTACTGTTGTTTTTAATACATTATTTGGATTTTTTCATTCTTCAATGTGTGGTTTCATCTCATTGTTTTCATGCATGTCATGATATGGGTTTTCAGGTTCACTTGCAACCATTGTGTGTGTGTGTGAGACACATGTGTTGATTTACATTGTTTCCATTAGAGTAGTATCATGGGCGCATGTAATACTTGGTTGTGTCTTTGGGCTGTGGTGGCTGGCCATGAGGCCCATGCTTGAGGATTGTCAGGGCCTGTGGGCAGGGGGACATGAGTGGGGGCCTGGTGGAGGCTGCCCCTGCACTGCTGGGGGGGTGGGGGTGGGTGGGAGACATGAGTGGGGGCCTGGTGGGGGCTGCCCATGGTGGCTGGGGGATGGGGGTGGGTGGGAGACATGAGTGGGGGCCTGGTGGGGGCTGCCCATGGTGGCTGGGGGGTGGGGGTGGTGGGGAGACATGAGTGGGGGCCTGGCGGAGGCTGCCCATGGTGGCTGGGGGGTGGGGGTGCTGGAAGACATGGGTGGGGGCCTGGTGGAGGGTGCCCCACACTGCTGGGGGGGTGGGGCTGGTGGGAGACATGAGTGGGGGCCTGGTGGGGGCTGCCCATGGTGGCTGGGGGGTCGGGGGGGTGGTAGACATGGGTGGGAGCCTGGTGGGGGCTGCCCATGGTGGCTGGGGGGCTGGGTGGGAGACATGGGTGGGAGCCCGGTGGGGGCCGCCCATGGTGGCTGGGGGGTGGGGGCGGGTGGGAGACATGAGTGGGGGCCTGGTGGGGGCTGCCCATGGTGGCTGGGGGGTGGGGGTGGGTGGGAGACATGAGTGGGGGCCTGGTGGAGGCTGCCCCTGCACTGCTGGGGGGTGGGGGTGGGTGGGAGACATGAGTGGGGGCCTGGTGGAGGCTGCCCATGGTGGCTGGGGGTTGGCGGTGGTGGGAGACATGGGTGGGGGCCTGGTGGAGGGTGCCCCACACTGCTAGGGGGGTGGGGGTGGCGGGAGACATGAGTGGGGGCCTGGTGGAGGCTGCCCCTGCACTGCTGGGGGGTGGGGGTGGTGGTATACATGGGTGGGAGCCTGGTGGGGGCTGCCCATGGTGGCTGTGGGGTGGGGGTGGGTGGTAGACATGGGTGGGAGCCTGGTGGGGGCTGCCCATGGTGGCTGGGGGGTGGGGTGGGTGGTAGACATGAGTGGGGGCCTGGTGGAGGCTGCCCCTGCACTGCTGGGGGTGGGGGTGGGTGGGAGACATGAGTGGGGGCCTGGTGGGGGCTGCCCATGGTGGCTGGGGGGTGGGGGTGGTGGGAGACATGAGTGGGGGCCTGGTGGAGGCTGCCCCACAGTGCTGGGGGGTGGGGGTGGTGGTAGACATGGGTGGGAGCCTGGTGGGGGCTGCCCATGGTGGCTGGGGGGTGGGGTGGGTGGTAGACATGAGTGGGGGCCTGGTGGAGGCTGCCCCTGCACTGCTGGGGGGTGGGGGTGGTGGTAGACATGGGTGGGAGCCTGGTGGGGGCTGCCCATGGTGGCTGTGGGGTGGGGGTGGGTGGTAGACATGGGTGGGAGCCTGGTGGGGGCTGCCCATGGTGGCTGGGGGGTGGGGTGGGTGGTAGACATGAGTGGGGGCCTGGTGGAGGCTGCCCCTGCACTGCTGGGGGTGGGGGTGGGTGGGAGACATGAGTGGGGGCCTGGTGGGGGCTGCCCATGGTGGCTGGGGGGTGGGGGTGGTGGGAGACATGAGTGGGGGCCTGGTGGAGGCTGCCCCACAGTGCTGGGGGGTGGGGGTGGTGGTAGACATGGGTGGGAGCCTGGTGGGGGCTGCCCATGGTGGCTGGGGGGTGGGGGTGATAGGGGACATGAGTGGGGGCCTGGTGGAGGGTGCCCCACACTGCTGGGGGTGGGAGACATGAGCAGGTGTGCATGGTAATCCCCTGTTTTGTGGGCTGCCTGCAGGGGCCGTGGAGGGTGTACAGGGAACACCTGTGAGGACCCACCCAGCCTAATCGTGTGTGTAACTTCCCGCGCACCCCTGTAATACATGTACCCAGCCAAATCGCGTGTGATAATTCCCGCGCACCCCTGTAATACACGTACCCAGCCAAATCGCGTGTCATTATTCCCGCGCACCCCTGTAATACACGTACCCAGCCAAATCGCGTGTGACAATTCCCGCGTACCCCTGTAATACACGTACCCTGGCTAATCGCGTGTAAAACTTCACGCGTACCCCTGTCATACACGTACCCAGCCAAATCGCGTGTGATAATTCCCGTGTACCCCTGTAATACACGTACCCTGGCTAATCGCGTGTAAAACTTCACGCGTACCCCTGTCAAACACGTACCCTGGCTAATCGCATGTAAAACTTCCCGCGTACCCCTGATATGAACGTTACCCACTTTGCGTTCCTTGTTTGGCAGCCCTGTAAACTGGTCCAGGGTTAGCGCAGCCCTTTGCAATGATTTAGCGATTTTGATGGCTTTTCCTTGCGCGAGGGCGTTCTTGGGGGCGTTACTGGCGCTGCTGCAGGGTCGCTGCGATACTCTGCGCCACGGCTGGTTTGGGAGCCTAAAATCCATGAATATGCTGTGCGCGGAAATCGGTTTTGGCGCACGCGCCTGGCGCAGACAATCGCACGCGGACACTCTGCGCCAGCCGCTTGCAACACTCTTCTGCGAAATTCTATGAATTACCCTGTTTATGTGTCTGAGGAAGAGGACAGTGGAACCTAAGATGAAGCCTATGGTGCCTGTGATACCCAAAGAGAAATCCCCTCAGATAGAGGACATTAAGAATGTTTTGAAGTGGCTGGTGGAGATTCTCCCAGTGGTCTGTAATAATGAATGACATTTTTCTATCATGTCTTGGAACTGTAGGGGTTTTAACCGTCTTTTCTCCGCAGTGGGCTAATTGTCTACAGTTACTAAATATCCATGCTTCTGTTTGCAGGAAACGAGGCTGACCTCTCAAGTGGTATTGAATGGGTTTACCTTATATGAATCCTTGGCTAATAAGGGACTTCGGGGGCGACCATATGGAGGACTAATGGTGGGAATTATCCATAATGTAAACTCTCGTCAAATTGAGACTATGTTGGACAAATGTATTGTTGCTGTGGAATTTGAACTGCGAGTTGCTGAGCGTAAAGAAAATATCTTATTAATCACTCTCTATTCCCCCATGTGCCATTTGTGCAGCACAAAATGAAATAATGCAAGAATCCCTCCATGAGATTATGATTAGATGGTCCCTCAAGCAGGGAAATAAATGTATTGTCATCATGGGAAATTTCAATTGCCACATTCTGGGAGGGAAATTCTCATCAAGTAACCCTTTATTAAATCCCAAGAACAACATGCGGCAAAAGAGAATAGATTCTGTGGGTCTGCAATGGTTGAGTTTCTTTAAATACTGGGATATGGAAATGATAAATAGAAGATCGAAGGGTGATAATCCTGGTAAAGAATCTTGGGGAAATGGCACATGTAAGAGCACTCTGGATTATACCTTTGTCGCTTCAGAACTGGCTGTATATGTCAAAGATTTTGAAGTAATGGATAATAATTATAGTGACCACGCTTTATTCTCATTAACAGGATCCCTACATAATTCTAAGCATATTTCAAAAATCATTGGGAATATGAGGGTAAATCATGTGGCCACTCGAATTAGTTGGTCAGAGAAAAATATTGCGAAAGCTGCCCGATCCATAGCAAAGTTGTATCATCCGGATACAAAAACCTTTCAGGAAATGACTATTGAGAACATTGAAAACTCGATATCCGCATTTTCTATCAAACACACTACTGCCAATGTGGGGATAGCTTGGGCTGACCAACGGAAGACAAAAGGGTACGATGCAGCAATTAGGGATGCTAAAAGAGAGTTGAGAAGCGGAATTCGAAAAGCAAAGAATATATGCCCAACCCTGGTCTCCTTTTATAATATGAGTAGGTCACGTAAGTACAAATACAGAGCATGGATCAAGCAAAAAAGATACCTAAGTAAACTTAAGCAATGGTAGGACACAGTGCGAGTTTTATGTACTAAGAACACTCACAATATATGGGTAAATCTGGGGTATGCTAGGGGAAGCAGGCTAACCCCAATGATAAATACGATTTGAGCTCAGACATGGGAAAGGTTCCTGCAGGAATGGAATATCCCTGAAGGAGAGAAAGGTTGCTGTCCATTGATGCCTGGCCCCCTTCCCCCCCCTTTCTCAATCACGGTGAACCAATTTAGTCACAAAATAAAAGAATTAAAATCATCCCGTGCACCTGGGCCGAATGGACTGGCTAATGTTACACTGAAAAACAACCCAGTGTTTTGGGCAGAGCTTCTCAAGATTTTGTTTGACAAAGTCCTTTGTGAAGGAAGAATTCCGAATTCATGGCAGAAGGCCATTTTAATCCCTATACACAAGAAGGGGGACAGGCTAGAACCAGCAAACTATGGGTTGCTATGGATGCTGGACTGTACCAGTAAAATATTTGTCAGCTTTTTACGAAATGAACTACAGAGATGGATTGACAGGAGGGGGCTCCTTAATCGTTTCTAGAGAGGATTCATGCGGGGGTACTCCACAACGTATAACCTGGTCATTCTGGACACCTTGCGTACAAATACAACCCCCTGTTTATGCCTTATCTGTTGACTTTAAAGCGACATTTGACCATGTATGCAGAGAATTGCTTTGGGCTCAATTAGGAAAACTTGGTTACCCACAAGGTCTTCTTTACTATCTTAGACTGCTACACAAAAACAACACAGTCTGCCTGAAGCTTGATTCACAAGGCAGTATGACTGCAAGTGGTACAGAATCGTGGGCTCAAGCAGGGTTGTGTCACAGCACCCACCTTATACAATCTTCTTGTCGATGATCTCTCTGAGGCGATAACAGCGGTGCATAATTGTCCTCCCCGAATAGGCACGGAAAGATGCCCAGTACTTGTATACACCGATGAGCTGGTCATTCTAGACCACACATTTAGTGGCCTACGACGTTCGGCTGAAGCTCTAGGGTTATATACAGAGAGGAACAATCTCATAATCAACTTGGGAAAAACCCAAGTAATGGTTTTCAGCTGTAAAAAGATTGCCTGTGTATGTCTTGAAGTACAAGAATTGGTTATGCTGTGTTCTCCCCATTATAGATATCTGGGCATCGATTTTGAGACCTCAGGTGACTATACATTCTGTATCCAGACCCTGAAATTTAGAGTTGCCCAAATTACGGCTCTGGTTTATCGCTTCACCTTGACTCATGGGGGGTTTAGCCTGTGGACGGCACGATTATTGTTCCAACAGGTTTTTCCCCCCCATGATGATATATGGTCTTGAAGCTCTCCAAAAGATTGATCTTAAGTGGCTGCAGGTAGTGGAGGGTAAAATTTGGAAAATATATTTGGGCCTCCCCTCTTGTGCACCTATGGCCAGCATCCGACTCGAGCTGGGGCTTCAATCTTTAAAATCAATGGTCCTTAAGAGAAGGGCAGAACTTTTTTTGAAGCTGGATAGCACTTCTTCAAACCAACTCCTGGTTTCTTTGTGGCAAGAACTGTGTAAGAAACCAAAGAAGTCACCCTTAAAAACCAATATTGAAAAATTATTAAACACTTTGAGTTGGAGTATGCAATATTGTGAGTTCTCTCCTACAGTTAAATCGGCGTTGTCAAGGAAAATAGATCTGGGTGACTGGATAGAAAACTATGCTCACCTGGAACAATTAAAAAAATACCAATTTATGAAATACATTTTGTATACATACAAAAAGCCCCAACAATACCTAAATCTGTGCCCTGGAGTTAGACTCCGGCAATTTATCCTATTGGTTAAGATAAATCATCTCCCATTGAGGGAAAACACTGGAATTGTAAACAAACTAATATGTTCTGAGCGCTGGTGAGTCTGGGAAACATGTATTAACCTGTTGTCCGAAGATGACTAACACCTATAAAAAATGTTATGGATAATATGTACACAATGTAGATCACATAAAGGATGACATTTTCTGGTGGCATAATTTGTACTCTACCCACTTGAAGTGCTTATGTATAATGTTTGTTTAGTGATTGAAAGGCTATTGGGTATTTCAATTTGAAATTACCAAATTATGGGCAACAGGTGTGTTTTAGTATCTAATGAATTGTATTCCATTTCATTTTATTTTAGCATGTATTATAAGCTTTTAGTAAGTAATTTGATCATCATTTTGCCTGATTAAGTAAATTATCGTTGTGTTTTATTTTAATTTCTAGAATTGTGTATGTATAAATATTATGTAATTATGTGAAAAGTTTATTTATAAACTGTAACACATTAATAATATATTACATTAAATAAATGGCAAAAGATCTATTATATTTTTATTTTTTTAGGGTCCAAACAGAGCAAGTTATGTGGGAGATGGGGGCAGAACCGGATCAAAATGCTTTTGATTAAACACCTCTATCCCAGTCCACCTTGGAAGAAGTAGCAAGGCTAGCCCACCTCCCCTGTGGAATGGGAGCACAGGCGGAAAGAGAGGGAAGAGAGGAACCAACATTGAACACAGAGCCCTCAAATGAATTACTTGTATACAAAAGGAAAGGAAAAAATAAGAAAGGTCGGAAGGTCTTGTCTCATGTAAGGGGATATCTTGAATCCCCTGAACAAAAATACCAACATCAGAAGAGGTGCACCATGAAACATGGTACCAAATTGAAATTCCTTTGCGCACTGTCCATTCATAGGGCGCACAGAGGGTTGTCCTGGCGACACAGGTATAATTGATAGAGTGACCCCAGTGAGGAAACAACAAAAACTGCATCGATCTTCATGAAAAAGAAACAGAAATCGCTGACTACCATGACAGCCCTAATGACAGGGGATGATTGAATCAGTATTGTTACCCTGGGTTCCAATAAGATGACCTGTCAAACAGAGCAACTTTGCCTGCTAATTTTCTCTCAAGGGGGCAGTAGCGAGACAAACCTGCTAGCAACTGTAAAAGTGCCAGTAAAGAAAACTATTGCCTTTACTGAAGGAGTTCAGGATAAAATCAACCATGCAGAGCAACATCAAGATCATGCAGGACGTTCTTCAAATCTTAAACTCAATGTCTGTACCCAAGTTGAAAATGATCCATTGGGGCAGACTGCATGACGTTCTAGAGTGAGTAAGGGAAACAAGATCTCAGTCGCTGGGTGGAGAATGGCTTATGAACTTGCCCAAGTAAATTGTAACAAACTAGATTTGGAAATGGGAAACAGATTGATTATTGAGTATACGCTTCATGACGAGCAAGATCTTATTATGAATCGAAGGACCATTTGTTCTCTCTTACATGATATTCCAGTACAACAAATGATTGACTCACAGGACATTTCCAGAGTGGAGCTCTTTTTTTAGCATAATGTGGACATTGCAGTAATTGATATACCATTCACTTTGGTCCAATTCACCTGCTCTCACACTTAGATAATCTAAGACTGAGGGGCATAGGCTTATGTAGTTATGTGAGCTCATGTTTGGACTCTTTGCCCCATGAGCATAACAAGCCCTCATGGCCCATCAACATCCCATGCAGCACCAGTGCTCTTGATGACCATCATAATGCTGCAAGGGAGGGGGGGGGGAAATTGGGTATGTTTGTTGGAATTGCCACTGACTATCACTAGTTGGGTCTGTTTTGTAAGACCGAGATTTTAACATAGTTGAAACTCACGAGGCTTTAAACACCTCCTTTGTCCGGGAAATTCAATTACACAAGCTGGTCATGCAAAATTGATCCTGTTACAGGAATCTTTCCTGACAAGTTAGGTTAAAATTGAGGGTTACGTGGTTCCACAACAAATGACTGGGGTAAACCCGTTGGGAAGGACTCATGGGGGATTATTGGTAGAAGCAAGGCAAAACCAGGGTGATCTGCACAGATCCTTTGTTTTCATTCCCACCATGAATACAAGCTGAGAGTCTTGTCACTAGATGCAATCTGGGGTCGCTATTGATTATTAATGTATAAGCTAATTATAAAGAAATGAATCAAGATACCATCATTGATTGACTGGAACTAATCTTAATGCATAATCAAAATGAAATAAAGCATGATCATGTTTTAATGGCCAGCGATTTCAACACAGATTGCCTCTAGGATGAGTCTCGCTGAAATGAGACTAAGAGTAGTATGTGTCAAAAGTGGATGACCTTCTTGAGAGAGTGGAATTTCTCCCCATTAAAAGGTAACGTAAAGGGTATTTTGAATGCATTGTGAAAAATATGCCTCCAGCATTGATTTCATTTTTGTTTCTCAGGGGCTTTTTCAAAGAACAGAGCAATTCTGCATTATAGAGGCCATTTGCATTTATGTAGTAAGTTTTCATGCTCAAACCCAGACCAAGCGATTAGCCAGGTAGTGAGTGTTGCAATAAACCAAGCCAAAAACCGATTAACATATAATGATAGATGCATGGCTAGATTCATGTCCCTTTTTGAGGAAGCTTGGTATGGAGATAGGGAATGTGCATGGCTAAACTGCAACCCTGGACATATCATTGATAAATGTGTTACAAGATAAAATTGCTAATGTTAAACCCACAGGATTCTGTGTCACGCCCAAAAAGGGGACTTATATCCCTGAAAGTCAAGCATTAAAGCATGCAACGAGAAAAAATATATGCAATATTAAAAAAAACGAAAATCTGAGCCCAAATAAAGAATCTCTAAGAATTGGAACAGAGAAAATGAATTTTAGGAACAGTCTAATGGGCATAAGAGTCATTAGACATTAGAGAGAAGGGGAAATCATCTTGTCTGCTATGTTGAACAAGCCTGATAAGAATTTTTGACAGATTATAAAAGAGAGAGAGAATAATCAGATCATCCTACAGGACTGTCCTGTATCGGAGAGTGCATGGGTGACCAGCTTTTTCAAGCTTTATAGCTCGAGTCTCCCAGTGTGCGAGCTGTATGTAGGGGCTCAATCATGGGACTTTGATTTCGAACAGGAGAATATCGAGACCATCATACGCAAATGTAGCCACTAGAGAGCTTCTGGCCCGAGCGGTCTATGTAATGTATTTAAAACTGACACAGAGTTCTGGGCATCAGTCCTATATATAGTATTTAAATCTTCGCTTGCACGCCAACAATTCCCAGATCTGTGTCACACAGTGGTGTGGTGCTTATTTACAAGAAGGGGGACACAATTTGCCCACTCAATTATAGACATATCGCCTTGTTACACCCTGAGCCAAAAGATTTAGTTTTTCTGATCCTGGCTGAACTTTCTTGCTGGTCTAGCAATGCAGAATCCTAAAGCCAAACCAGATCGTCTTTTGTAAAGGGGTGGGGACATCTACAGCAGGAGTTATCATCAATAATTTCCAACAGAGTGCCTGGCAGGGGGGTTCCTAGGGGGGGGCTAGAGGGGCTATAGCCCAGGATCATTTGCTTGTAGCCCCGGATGAAGATCACGGGGCTACAAGCAAAGGCTAGCCCCGGGCTCGAACTGTGATCCGAACATGTTTTAACTGCTGCCCTGCAGTGCTGTGCTGGAAAGGCGGGTGGGCAGCAGTGGCACGCAGCAAATGAATCATGCAGGCAGGCCAGGAGGCAGCGCAGCAACGTTCGTTCGTGACTTATTGAATTTAAAAAAATGTGAGCTACACACGATTCGAACATGATAGCGCCTCCTGGCCCTGGGCTGCTACTCGTGCTGGTGCTGACACTCTGCACCTAAGCAGCAGCAGGGAGCAGCCCAGCCACTGCCCAGGCACAAACGCACGTGCCCTGGGTATTCCCTGCATGCGCATTTGAGCAGATCAAGGCAGGACCAGGTCACGCCCAGCCCCGTGCCTGCAGAGTCTGAAAGCGAGCTGCCACGACGAGCGAAGAGCGACGAGGCCAGTCGCCAGCCACCCATCTAAACCTGTGTCTGTATGACCCCCCAGCCGTGTCACCGCCCCCCCCACCCCCTGTGAAGCTGCCGGACGACTCCGGGGACCGAACCGAAGGTAGGTGTTGACGTGTTGTCGTCTTGGTTCAGTTGACTTGAGGGCCACAAAGCTCTGCTCACAGCCAAGCCAACTGAACTGACCTGTGTGGGGTCGGGTGGTCTCAAGCTTTGCCCTCGCAAACACTGATTAGATTAAACGTCCTTCACGCTCGAGAGCCAAACTGTCTTCCCACCTCCCCCTTTGCACCCCTAATTCAAACCCCAGGTCTGCGGGGAACCCTTCAAAGGCTGCACCAGCTCTCTGTGATCCCAGTATATCCCACAAGCCGGGCCCCCCCTACAGGGCCACAGCCGTGCTGAGCATCAAAGCGCCTCAACGAGGGAGGTACGGCATATTCATTCTCACCTCCAGGCAGGGAGATGAGGCTGCCCAGGATAAAATGTGTGCCTCCCCCTTGGTGTGCAGCCTTTGTGGATTCCAGATCCGCGCACCACTTTGAAGGTTCATTACAAAGTTGGAGATGCGGCTGAAGCGCCTTCCACCCAGTCACTGCTCCTTTAAAACCCTCTAAGAGCACCTTGCCTAAACAAACTGGGCCGATCGCCCTCATTTCCAATGTTGATTCGCCCGCTAGATGCGCCGTGTGATGCTGCCCAAATCGCTTTATCTCCCAGCCTCTCTCATCTTTTAATTGGATATTTGGAGTATTTAGGCAGTTCTCAAACATAAAAGCCCTGTCTGTATTTGAAAATGCAATAACCTGAACGTGCAGCCAACCCCTCCGCCCCCTGTCCCCCATTTCCATTCCTAGTTTCCCGCCTTATGCATGACCATGGCCTGGGCCGGCACGCTCATCTGCTCCAACACCCGAACCCCTAGACATTCGCTTACCCAACACAGCATTCTGCCAGTAGCATGTGAGGCAGCTCAGCCGTCCCAGAATAGGCCTACTTCACAAAAGGGGTGCCCAATGCTGAAATTGACCAACAACACGTGTGGGATGGGCATAGGCAGTTATAGATTTCAACGAGACCTAGGCACGGCCCTTCAGAACAACTGAGCTGGAAGAGGAAACACAGAGCTGAGGTCTGCAGTATCTAGAGCCTGTGGTGTTGGGCATTTGTCAGACTGGATGAGCCTTGGGGTCATTTAAGGCAGTCAACTCATGAGCAAGTGCCTCTTTCTCCACACAGGGCCAGCAAAGGCCGCGACCCTCCAAAAGTCATGCAAATAGAAACACAGAGGACCATCTGCTTTATTTACTCGCGTGACTCTGAGGCCGGTCACCTGAGCATTTCTGGAGGTCTGGGTGCCAGTTGATGCACTCGCCGGCCCATTTAGAACCATTAGTTTAGGGGGCTCTCTGCCCCGGGTCCGCTGTGGGTAGTACTGAAAACAATTCTGGTCTCTTCCTTAGGCCCCTCACACAGCTTTGTTTGCATTATTGAAGGGATCGTAATCGTATAATCTTAATAATAATGTTTAAATATCCTCAGTGTCAATACATTCACTGACAGTAAAGTTCATTATGTGGCATTAATTGCACAATAACTCAGCAGAGCTCAGAGGAGGGATGACAGAGAAGGAAGTGCAGGGGGTGGGCGGTGATGCCACCTGCACCCATCGCGGGCACTGCTCCTTGACACAGTGTACCCTTCCTGGTCGAGCTGACATCACACAGCGCATCGACCTCTCACCTGAACCCAGAGTGCTTTCAGTGTGCCCTGCCTTGAGTGTACAGAGGTCGGAAAAGCCAAGCAGTGTCACACTTTAGCCTGGACCCACTGACGGTGCGCACTGCCGCCATCTGATGTGTAGACGCCCAGCGTCCCTGCCATTGCTCCCCCAGGCCCTCCTCTCGACGCCCCCTCCATTGATTCCTTTCACCATTCTGCCACCCCTGGTAGTTACTATGAGGTCAGGACCGTGAGTCAACACGCCCAAATAAGGCACTCAGGACCGTCAAAACCAGCTTCTCGTGAGCACACCCTCCTTCCTCTTCCAGGAGCCCTCCTCTCGCCCTCCCAACCCCCCACAGGTTCCTTTAATGTCTCTGCCACTCATGGTAGTCACAGCCCAAGCCAACTCAACTGACCTGTGTGAGGTCGGGTGGTCTCAAGCTTTACCCTCGCCCCGGGTCCGCTGTGGGTAGTACTGAAAACAATTCTGGTCTCCTCCTTAAGACCGAACCTTTTCGCCCGATGCCCCCCAACACTCTTTCTTCTTCCGCATAGCCTGACCTTTACTTTCAGCTGAAGCAGCCGAGTCTCGAAATAACCCTTGTGAAAAAGTTTTGCTGCATTCCACTCCATTTCTGAAGAGCCGACGGGCCAAAAATGCCCTATTAGGACCCCTTGATCTGGCGGGCTGGGCGCGCATCTCGCGCTGCAGTCCCTCATGGGGTCATTACAGAGAGGAGCGCACGATAAGCCATAAATAAGGGCCTGCCGAACAGATTACTCGCTGCTTCTGGCAGCACCAACACCTTGACTACAAATGCATGTTTTCTCTCCGTTCAAAAGAATTACACTTTGCTGACAGTCTGGCCTCTTTGTTTGTGCACCGCTTTTTAAACCATCCGATTCTGTCGGTCGGTCCAATGCTCTGTGCCTGCTTTGCTTTCCATGAAACCACCCTGAGTTCTTGTTTCAGCTCTGCTGTGTCTGTGTGAAATTGTGAATCATATAAAATACGCACCACCTTGCGATGAATCGGTTTCTATAATGCTATATAAGCCCTCACATCTCCAAGTCAATTAGCCAAGTCACTTCTTCTGAACGATGTGCTGAACCTTCAAAGGCCTCAAGTTACTGGCATATGCCACTTATTTTTTATCTACGACTACCGCTCAAATGTGAGAAGCCCAGGTGACAGAGGCAGGCAAGATGTTCGAAAAAATGTACTGTTTGCACACACCGATTGCCGCAGTGGAGTTATCCCACTGCTAGGTTCTCTGTTGATGCATGTGTGGGCTTTGTACATTCACGTGTCCATGTTTTCACCTGGGGGGCTGTTAGGGCTCTTTTAAACACGCCACCCCCGCTCACCCCCAGACTATAATGCATTTTTACGTTAAAGAGTAAGTGCTAGCAATTCTATCATTCGACATTGTCCACGGCCCCTCGCCCACCCCCTGCACCTGAGAGGTGCAGAGCCTAGGCCAGGTTGGGGCTTGGAGAGTGGGGGCGTACGTATTAATGTTTTATGTTATGTTGCCGGTATATTGCCATGTGAATTGTGATGTTAAGTAAGGTGGGGTGTGGGCAGAGCTTGGCTATCGTCGGAATGGCCTTGAAGCGCCCATGTTTTAGGAAGCCTGGTCATCCACACAGTTAGATGGCAGAGAGCAGATGTGAATGAGGAGATCCACCTTTATTGGTCCATGCTCACCTAGGGCACTATTACGATTTGTCCACTATCCCTCGCCACACTCGCTGCTCTGTCTACTTATGCCTCCTGCAAATCTCAACCTTAGCATCCTGGACAAAGCAGTCCCATTGAAGATGGTTGCCTTGATACCAGCTAACCAGATTTCCCCAGCAGGCCTCATGTCCCTGGTCAGCATTGCACGGGCAGTCTGATTTTTGGCCCTACCTTTCCCTTATTGCATTGGCACGCCATGCTTTCCAGATTGGACCCTTCCCCTTACTGATCGCCTCCCACAGGGCTTGTCTCCCCATCCCTGCCACCCCGACTGCCCCTTATCATGATCAAACTGGAGTGGCAAATCTTCCAAATGAGCATGACTCGCACTTTGAGCAGTATAGTTTGCAATATTAACGATTGATATCGCAACCTGGCGCGGCGCCTACGTTCAGATGATGTAGTTATGTGAAATCCAAAATTGCAATGGGCTCTAGCCCCGGATCTTTTACAAACCTAGCAACGCCCCTGGTGCCTGGGGAAAACGGGTTCCTGATATTTATGCAGTTTCAATCGATCTGTTAATGGCCTTCGATGAAATAGAAGAAAACCTGCTCTGGTCCAAATTAAAGAATTGGGTTATCCATAGCCACCTGTTGGCTGTTTTGATCAACCTGCACTCAGGCACATCATTTTGTGTGAGATTGGGTCGGGCGGCAATACATCAGTATCAATACAGACTTCCAATTGTCTATGCAAGGGATGTGTCTTGGCACCTTTGTTATTCAATCTCTTCTTGTCAGATATGGAAGCAGACCTTGTGGAAGCGTTGTTTGCCTCCCCGACCATGCTAGGGTGCAAGCTGTTCTCAGTCACCTACACCAAAGACATACTTTTGCTGGACCATTCTGGGGTGGGAATCCAGCGACTTCTTGGGCCATTTGGGTGATGTGCCAAGAAAAGCATCCTGACAATTAACATCTTGAAATACATAATGCTGGTGTTCCACTTGGGGCGTAGGAAGGCTGCAACTAGTGGGACCCTAAATTCCACCAATATCGAAGAGGTGCGATATTTTAAATATTGCTGCCTTAACATCTATTGTGGAAAGGGCAATACACTGTTAATTGAGCAGTGTAGGAGTAGGGGCTCCAAATCTTAGCAGTGAGATAGGTTAATCATTTTAGCATGCACAGGTTAGCGTGAGTTTGAACTCCATCATGAAATAGGCTGAAGGCAGATTGGAAAATTCATGATGCTCTTTAAAAGGAAATTAAACCTGCAGGCTGAATTTGCACTGGGTGATAAAAAATGTGAAGATCTGTTCCACTGAAAACAGGGCATTGTATTAGGCATGAAGCTCATGCAGGGATGTATCTTTTGCTCTCCAGCAATGAAATCAGGTGCCATTACAGTGGAATGAGCTGCTCAAGGGGAGGTGTTTCCCTTGAGTGACAGGAGGATTTAATAAAAACGGGCTTGAGAGGGATTAATTCAGATTCATCTTTGGGCACTGGCAGACGAAGGAACAGGGGGCTGGATAGAGATGGAACTCAGTGCTGGCTGGATGTATGATACTGGAGCAGTTCTTATCTGAGCGACCTTGGGTGAGGCAGGCAGAAAGGTTGGGGAAGATCTCCATGCTAAATTGAATCAGAAATAGCGCCAACATATCTGGGTAAATATGAGTTTAAGTGATGGGCTGCTGTTTTGAATGAGGTCAGATAGTCTAAATTAAGTAGGTCACTTCATATTAGGTGCTGTCTATTTTTTAACGTGCATGTAATCCTGTATTTGTGTTATGAAAAGCCTCACTGTGTTTTTATTTTTTTTCTTCTCAAAGTATATTTCTCTTGCCAAGTTCCACGCTGCCAAGGACAGTTGGCAGAACGTTGCACAGACTAAACACTGAAAGCTATTGAAATGTATTCATAGGGCAAATTATAATGCAGGCATTTTTGTTATTCTGTGTAATTTACATTTATCTATTTTGTGATAAAAACGGATTTCAAAGTAACTTTTGGTCCCTTTTATTTGATATGCATACAAAAACAGAAGTGTGGTAAGAGATATCTTAAAATAAAGTAGCTGCCGTGAGCTGTCTAGCTAGACTGATTGAATGAATGTGCAGTATTTCAATTGCATGCTTTACAATTGTTGAAACTCTGCCAAGAGGATGCAGTGTGGTATTGTACATAAGGTACCACAAGGGGCATGAAGCATCCATCCAGAGTGTATCAAGTTCAGTATTTTGTTTGTTTTTAGTGACGCTGGTAAAAGCAATTATTAGACAATGTTCTGAAGTTAGTTTCACCACTAAAAAAAATACCTCAAAGAGTCACCACAATATATTACCAAGAATTATAAAACAGCACCAAATACCACCATAATCAAAAATACCACAAAGTAATAGATATAACTCCAAAATATATACAACAACAGGTAATTGCCAACACAAAACATATGGCCGGCCAAATGAAAATGTAACATTGCCGTTCTGGGAAATTCTCACTTAAGCATTTACTTAAATTGTATTAATAAAAATGGTCCCAATGGTGTGTTATGGCCTGGAAGCATCCCACCAGTTAACAAATTATGACTTTGACTACGTGGAGGGACTTCTATGGAAAAGCTCCCTGGGCCTACCAAGATCGGTTCCAATGGCAGTCATCAGATTGGAATTGGGCTTGAACTTGATAAACTAAAATATTTGTTGCAGTAGGACCCAATTGTGTTAAAAAATCCATCTACCACCTGAAAAATCTATATCTGAAAAGTTAAAAACCTTCAAGGTCACAACTGAAAGTGCCTTGGTTCAGTCATGTTGTATGTCCCTAGGCATGGCAGCCACTAGTTTGGAAGAAGCAGCCATAATTTGTACTTTAGCCATGAAAACGTTTAGAGAATATGATTGGATCAACACTTGTAAAAAAGTAAGGTCCTACAAGACCTACACAGAAGTGGGATGGAGACATAGGAAACGTGGATGCTGTGCCGCCCATTATCTATTTCTATACGCCTTGTGCGGCTTTGCTTGAAGCATGTTACGCTTTCGTTTAAACCTTCTACCAACTAAGGAAAATAGATTCCGAAGGAAAATGAAGAATACAAGTGATGCAACCTGCAGTAATTGCATTAAGTCTGTGGAGTCCCTAAAACATCTAGTGTGTGAATGCCTTACTCTGCTCTCACTTAGGAAAAACATCTATGGTCATTTTATTGAGGTACTCAGACTACATCCTTGGCAATCACTTTGGTAACGTTTTCATTTGAATCATTGTACTAGATCTACGCTAATCATGTTGTATTCTTTTTAACAAAAGTTGAATTTGTAAAGGACATAATATTTTGTTATTTTCTATTTGTTGTTTTACTTGAATGTATATTTGATTGTGTGATTATTATTTTGCATATTTAAGATAAAAAATTGTGTTAAGGACTATTTATTTAGGCCATAAGACACTAAATACATTTATTTTAAATGACCTCAACTAGAACGGACTCAGTGCCCAATCCTTAACCCATCATACCTTCTCCCCACACCATTGGATGGCGAGCCCCATGACACTACCCCTCATGACTGGTCAGCCATTTCTGACTGCCTAATGATGCCCCAAACAGACTTAATGAATGTGCCCTGTCAGAACCTGACATCAAGTATTTTGTGAAGGGTTCTTGTTATTGAGAACATAGTGGGAAAGTTGTCATATGACACACAGTCTGTGCCCCAGGAGAGGTGATGAGGAGTGGAAAACTGCCTGGAGTTACATCAGCACAAGTAGCTCAGATGGTGACCCTTTACAAGCCTCCCGGTTAACTGCCCAACAATCAGTTAAACATCTATACCGATCTGGTGTATGTTTTTGGTGTAGCCCACAACTTTGGCCAAATCTGGAAACAGTGAGACATCTTACCATTTACTGAAACCCCTATTAATGAATTAATTAATGTTTTATTATGTGCTAAACACCGGAGACAAGTCTCTATGCACGGGATCGGTATTCAAAACTATTTAGCTGTACTTTGGCTTGCATCCAAGACAAACGCGTTGTCCCTGAGCTATCCTCCTGGCTCCTTAATAATGGGCAAGGTGTTAAAGAATTATTGGATGCTATTATGCTACCAGAGAAGGTAGCTATGCTCACTAAGCCTTAGATAACCCGATAAGTTGTGGTAACGTTTTGGCAGATCTGAGCGCCAAATTGGCTGCCACATTAGATCCTGCTGAGATATATGTGTTGCTGGTCAAAGTCAGTCCACTACCATATCCATATCTAACAGGGGATAGCATAAAAGTATCCTGTGCAGTGCGGATCCCTGAAAGAAAACCAGGACCCGACCGTGCTGTCCGAAATGTCCCTCTAGGTTGGTGTGGAGAGGCCATATTGATCACCACAGCAACCTCCACCTCAGGTCACCTTTGCTTTACCTCTAACAATTATGCATCATTTGCACTCTTGGAGGTGGACTGGGAATCAAAAGCATTGGAGCAAGACCTTGAACATTTGATGTCTGTCTCGAATGAAGCCCCTGTGATGATTTGTATTATTGCAAGTCTAAACACAACTAACAAATACTAATGCCACACTTAGAGTAACTGATTTCTCTACAGAAAGGAAAAGTAGACAAAATCAACAGTAGGGAAAGTATTAGCATTCCATGTGCAAAGGAAAATATGCGACTGGGGTGTAAAGTGCTAGGGTAAGAAGTGTAATGTAAATGCGCAGGAAGCACAGAAAAAGGAGTCTGTCAGCAGATGGAGATCCCGGCCATGATAACTGGCGAATCTGATGTTTTTTCTCCATGTGTACGAAAACACGGAAGTAGGTAAAATAAATAAAATGGGAAAATGCACTACATGTTTTATGATACCACAGGGTTGTATTTTCTCATGTGCAGCCCGAGTGTTATTATTTTCCTTTTAAATTGCAGTGGACATTTACTATTGGGACATTTCTTGAAATCTTATTTGCTAATGGCAATGTGCGTTTGGATTGTGCTTGTTATAACCAGAATGAACAATAAAGCATTGATCATCAGTGAAAATACACAAACGTTTGGTGGACAAATGCCCTTAGCCTGAGGAGGATGGGACCGGATTCCGTCAGCTGTGTTGTAATTAGCCAGAAGTGAATGTACAAATGATCAAAAGAACTAATGAAGGACAAAGATGGAAAATTAAAGGGACTATTGTTCTGGGAAAGGCGGGAAAGCCAAGTGGAAGTTATGCAATGTAAACGAGAGGTAGAGCATTGAGAGGCTTTAAAGGTGAGGTGAGTTAAAAGGTGGGATAGAGTTGGCATGGGTAGCAGATGGGATGTTATGCTGCCTGAAAATTGCACATGTCATAAAAAGAGTTGCTTGCTCATCCAGCTAATGACTAATTGGTTGATGATTTCTCTGTTCATTAACATGTACATTACAATTGCATAACTACAAGTTGAAGGAATAGTACATCAAATTCTAGATACAATATAAAGAACTGGTGCTGTCCCTAATAGTTTCTTAGTAGACCTTATACATTTGGCACAGGCTAGAAATTATAGTGTTTAAAGATTGAGTTGTTTGGGCAAATAGCCCATACCACTAAAATATAAACATCTGGAGACTGTTCCTTGACAATATTCTCCTAACATGGCAGGATAAAAAAAAACTGCTGATCCATTTAAAGACTGGATACATGCACAAAACAAGACTATTCATTTCACATATTAATTTCACAATAACATTCAATAACATAAATTACATTTCTGGTTTGAAGAATCCAAGAGGGACATGACAAACTAAGCATTTTTTAAAAGAAATGTGAATACAATATACTTCTACATTTTCATAGTTATCAACTGGGTTATCAACTGGTTAGAGAGCCATGAGGTGGTTGGAGACTGGGAACCGCCCATATCCTGCTCCACTAACAATATTCTGTCTCTCCTGGCTCAATACACTATGCTACACTCTCCCATCTTATCAGTAGAAGCAATGCACACCCCCATGGACCTCAGAGAAAGAGGACTGAATCCCTTCATCCAGTTGCACATCCGGAGTGTGTGCTACTTTCTCTCTTGTGCAGCAGGTGCTGATGAATAGGACATCAATGTAATCAATTTATGATGCACAATTCTGGCCTCCACGATGCAGGCTGCAGCTACACTGGTTGATCTAAAAATCGACTAATGCCTTCATCTGCCCCTTCCAAATGTAGGTGCTACAGGAAGGTTGGCACCTTAGATGGATGTATTGTAATCTCATCCTGCCTCTATATTTTTTGAAAATCTTTCAATACAAGCAACAATGTGAAAGGGCCACACAAATGAGAACAACTCAGTTGCAGCTACTGCATACACTATCTTACATCCAAATATTTCTTAGACATATTTCACAAAGAGCACTAAGGGTTTCTTCCCCAGTAACTTTCCAATCACCAACTGCTTTGTCTGGCCACAAAACGATGTGCTCATTTACAGACAAAGAATGCATTCTTCTACCTGAAGGAACATCTAAAAAACCAAAAGTCTTCTACTCAATAAAAAAACAATGATAGTCCTAGGACACACCTCTACCATTGTATTGTTTTGTCCTCGACTAAATCCAACCAATTATTAACTATCTATCAAAGCTTATTCCCTGAAATGCTTTCTAATGACCTGCCTGAGCCAACTCAAGACTGATTCTGAAATTGACCCATGCATGCACTATTTATAGTATTTAGCCTGAACTGCTTTCACAGATGGCACACGTGTCACTCAGACATAGTTCAAGGTTTTATATTTGTTTTTCTCTTTTTGTGGGGCCTATGGGCATCCCTCTCCTCTTGATATGAGCCCCACCCCCAAGCCAAGCATGCAACAATGTATTAGTGCTGTTGAACGTGGAACCCTACTGTATGAAGCACAATCTTGTGCTACAATGATGGTCCAAAGGATCAGTTTTCTAAGCACCTTCATAGACTTCTTAACTGTCCTGACTCTATCCAAAGGTTAGTGTTCGGATGGGATGTGTTACAGTGACTTGTAATTACCTTTTTTGATTCAGATCAGTTCTAACACACACACTCTCACTTCGGTTTTCTCTACAAGTCCTCACTAGTTCCTTCTTCCTGCTGGTCTCTGGGTGTGCTCCACTTCAGACCTAACCCAAGAAACCCACACTTCCTGATTCCTGTTTTAGCTCTTTAGCTTTCCCACCTGTGGCCTATGTGTGTATCGTAAAGTCATAACGGAGCCCAAACCACTCTCTCTGTGTAATGTTTGTAGCAGTCTGGGAGGGCCAATATTTACATTCATGCTCCGAGACCAAGGATCATGGGGTCTGTGGGGGGTTCATCCCGGGAGTAAGGGCCCGTCTTCCTTTTTGATACCCAATGGTCTAGGGGGCCTCTGTGCACGTGTGCAAGCTTGCCTGTTCCGCTTGGCAGTTTGGACATTTTGTGTGTTGCCGTGTATACACAGGGATGCTCGTTCTCTGCCGTGCGTCGCTGGCATCTCTGGTGTGCTCTGTTGCAACTCTTCTCTTTCCTTTCGGCAGGACTCTCACTCATAGCAGGCGATCCCCAGAGCGGAAAGTTGGTATCTGTGGTCTCTCTGCTGATCATGGCTTTACTTTTGGGGCTAGAGCTATGACATTGAGAGAAAGACGCTAACAAGTATCTGATGAAGTAGACAAGACTTGAGAAAACAGTGGTCTTGCAACAAAACAACTTGGGAGTGGGACTTTGGGCATTCACTTCGAGTGCCACTAGATTTAGGGCTGGCCCTGAACTTCTCTGTAGACAGTCCACACTTGGCTGAGAGGGGTTCAAACCACTATTGACAAGGCCATGGTACTGTCCTTGTCACACAGCCTGCACACTTTGATAACGTCTTTTTCATGAAAGACAAAATGTGAAAGATTGGTTTTATAGAAAATATTCAACAGGCAAACTTATAAAGGTTGTCCTTGCACCTTTCCGCTCGAAATCGGAGTGGAGTCCATTGTTTACAGAGAACGAGCCAATATGCTGATATTAAGAATAGCTCCCATTGTTACTCTTGAAAGCAAGTTCTAGAAGAAATGTATTTGAGAACAAGGTTTATGTATTCATTCAAAATGCTACTATAGTTAAAATTAGGCCCTTCTCTCCCTCCCATGAGGCAGTGAACAATCTTAGCCAGGTGGCAGCTTACCATCACGGCCCAGTTCTCCGGGATGTGTGGAAATGTCAGCCCCAGAAACCTTGTGAACAGCGCCCGCTTAATTGCGTAATTCTTACCTGTCCGAGGCCGAGTAAGTGACGGAGACGGATCCATAATGAAATGCGTGCCGCTTTAAAGCACACTCCCAGCGCTAATTGATTATTGTAATGTGTAGCTAGTACTGCAGGGAGCTGTGAAATTAATCGGGTGGATATTTAATGACACATCTAGAGGTCTGATTCCTTTTAAAAGCTCCATGAAGAAACACTGCCATGGATGGTTTAACCCTACCGTCGCCTTCGCTATTTTTGCCCAGACCAGCGAACACTTGAAAATCAAACGTTTTGGGCAACATAGAGTCTGCATGATTTATTTACGAACATATAAAAGAAGAACTCAGTTATTGATTTTGCAAACTGTTCCTGCCAAACAACTTACATTAAGCAAGAGTGATCCTCGTGTAAGGCTTACCATCCAGGATCACTGCCGTTTTAAGCCACTAAAAAATAACATGGTACTATTTCCCGACTTCTCATACTCAGTTTTCTCACCTCAGAGGGGTGAAAGGAGACTCCTGCCCTGCTGAATTTAAATTGGAGACGTTCAGCCTTTACAAAGAGTTCATGGACTTGCACCTAAGCTGCTAAGATATATTACCAACCGTTCTATGCTAGTATTATTTCGCAGGGACGAGTAAACACTGTAGAATATCCATAATGCTAACACCCCATTAACAATCTATAGACATTTGATTGATAGTTGTACGTATATTATTTATATATGTATTTGTTGGGTTTTTACAAGATGCCAAACAAGGTCAGAGCCATTGTGCAGAGCCGCTAGAGCAAAGGGAGGGGGATACCACTCCATCATCCCACCATCACTCCCCCAGCATTCCTACATGTTTCACGGGGTAAGGGAACCTTCAAATCTGTGGTGTAGAGGGAGTGGATGTGGAGAAGAGCATAATAACACACTCTACATCAACATGGTAAGAACATGAGCAAAGCTTAGGACCAGACAAGAGCAAGGCATCACAAGTGGTTACAGCTTAGTGCATTATAGGTGTTCAATTGCAGAAAATCAATGGCAGGTGTAAAGGGTGTGCCAATAGAACTTCGTAGGTGAGGCCAAAGGATTTTTTAAATAGGAAATTCTTAAGTCTTTTGTGGAATCCGAAGTGGTTATCTGCTTCTCAGTAAATGACTTCTAGCTAGAGTGCTCGTTTCCTATATGGGAGCTATATCTATATTACACAGTGCATATTTAGCCAACAAGGTAAATTATTACAAAAGCCCACAACAAATATCATGACACCACATTTGTCTAGTCCCGTCATGCCCACATGGCCTGGTCATAAACTAGAAGATATTTTAGTAATAGGTATGCTTATAGCAATCACTGCCACAGCGTTTCCTAAAGGAGCCTCAGCACCACCTGACCAACAGTCAGGACTTTAAGTGGGTCAGGGATGGCTGGGGTAGAAGTCTCTGAAAAATCTTTCTGAGACAGGGTGCTGCCGGGGCTCCCCAAAGTCTCTTGCTACTCCCAGCTTCCGAGGCTGCTAGAAGCCAATGCCTTTTTCATATAAAGCCTGAAGCTCTCGTTCATGCGGAAGCGTTTCAGGTTCTTTACAAAAAAAGACCTAGGGCCTCATTCTAAGTGTACCGGTCCGGAAACAACGGTGCCGGTAAGCTTACTGGCACTGTTGTTTCCGGACTGGCACACTACAACTCTCTGGGAGGGTGCCCTCCCGGTCAGACCTGCCGGGCGGGGAGGATCCTGCCCGCAGAGTTTTCTTATGGGACTCTATGGGAATGGGGACTAACCAAATTACCAGCGGCTGACTTCCGGGCTGCTGGACTTGGAATAGCCCGGTGGCACCGGAAAAGTCAGGCACCAGTCATTTTTTGAGGGTCCGTTGGCAACCCGCCGGTAGCACCAGCAGGGTTACTGCCCTATCCGTAATGAGGCCCCTAGCCTAATGGTGGTGCTGCCCCTCGCGAGGCATCGCTTTAACTATGAGATGCACTGATCACCAGAGGATGAGAACTATGAGGTCCCCTACCCCTCTGAATGTTACCACCACCGTCTCACTTTATGATGTTATTCCTACCATCTCTTCTATATGCTTTCCACCTCCTGATGCTATCACTGATAATCTCTTTTGTACGATTGGTGAAAGTGAACCCCTCCTCCTCCACTGTCATACATTTTCATTCTGACATTTTCACACATGCTTCTCAGCGAACACCTACCCCTCCTGTGCCTATCACTACCTCCAAATCTGCTTCCCTCTCCCCCTCTGGTCACCAACACCGTCTTAATGCTCCTTGTATCACTGTCCAACCTCCCATTTGTCCTCCTCCAAGACATCACACTGGTTGATTGTGGTCTGAGAGTTTCATAAAGCTCTCCCTCCTCCCACTGGGATGGGCTTGTGTTGGGGTCTGCACTTGTGTACTGTAATTGGGGTGGGGTTGGGAAGTGGATTGAACCTGGCCTAACTGATCTTAATGCTAGGTGCAATTGTGCCTTTCCTATCACTCTCCAGGGATGCCTGTGCAGCAACCAGTACTGTTGATTCCTCAGCGTTCGAATTGTATGCTGGAAAAACTCTTACAAACTGTTTAAATCCTCGCAGTGTTAGAGAATTCAAGGTCATGGTGAATTTGCAACATCTGCAGTGAGGAAATACTGTGCTGGGAAACAATGTTGTGTTAAGCTTGTATCACACTTAAAGAAATTCATGGTTGATGAGCCATAAACATGCAACATTGCATCAATTGTGGGTCCCTGGGCCTCACTAAACACCTCATGAGGCTTGGAAAGTGCTTCTGACTCAGCGAGTTTGATTGTAGAAATATCAGGACAAGTGATTTTAATATCATATGAAGGAAACTGACTTTGGTTAAAGTGAGGCATTTGTTTTTCATTTCTAGGACTCCGTTTCTGCATAGAGCGTGCTTCAGACTCTCAGTTAAGGAGGGATCAGCAACAGGGATGTTTGTGACCTTCCCCTGCCACGCAGCAGTGACCAATGGAGGGTGACCAGGGATCCTTTCCATACCTACTGCTCCTCCGGCCCCATTACCCTCCAAGCCCTCTTTCTCTCCAGGCGTGACTAATGGTAGACATACTGGACCTGGGCCAAGATGGAGCATGTTCTTCTGCAGACCCCCTTGCTGATGTGCATCAGCTTGCCTAGAAAGAGCAGAGGGTTATTTATCTGTGGGTGAGAAGTGATCTCTTTGGTGCATCTGGTGCCAGCTCGGGTTATGAGGATGACTCTGGCTTAGTGCCTCACTTTTCTGTGCCCTCCGTTACAGGGCACGGCTTGCCAGAAATCCTCTGAACTTGCAGGTGGATGTTGCAGCATGACATTATTAGTGGTAGTAAGCTCAAAGCAAGAGTGAATGCCCTTAGGTCGAGATACTGGTGTGTATGAGCACAGCCTACTTGCATGGCCTGTCATTATAAGAAAAGCCAACTGACTGTTCTTACATGGGGATTCTCGTATAAAGGCCGGAGCTAAACTAAAATGTTTTCATACGCTGGAAGAGTACTGCTATAAATTTTGCGCAAAAGCATTGTCCATATGCACTAAAAAATGCTCCCATGTTCTCTTGGTGTCCTAGTGCCTACTTTTTTGTTCTCCAAAAAGGATTGCACATTGGATGGCTTTTTCGTAAGAAGTGTTCTCTAGTAGGCAATATGTTAACCGATTATTTCAAACATTTCTTATCGGGTGGATTGGACTTTCGCACCTCATAGCCCCAACCCACTCGCGGTTAATTGGGTGTCAAGAGAATACAAAAGGCAGGGGATATGGCTAGACAAATGGGAACAAGATCATAGAATGCGCAGCTACGTATCAACAATTATTCACTAAGGAACCAACATACATCCACTCTAACATCCAGGATGTGCAAGAATGTGATAGCAATATATGAAAAGGGAAATGGGTAAGTTCTTAGTCGTTACTTAGAATTACAAGAAAAGTCAGCAAGCTCTTTGCCCACAATTGTTGTTACAGGTGCTGTCAGTTTTAAGCCCATATATAGGACAAGCAATGATCGGGTCTGTGAGACCTGACACCCTTGATGGCATTATATGAAGCAACTTACAGACATTGCTCACATGGACGAGAAACAGCCCCAGATATGTCAGCGAAGCCCACAAATCCTGCTGATCAAACAGGGACTGTGAAAGGCTGTAACAGCAAAGGCAAAATAACGTGTTGCATAAGACTCTTGGCAAGGGACAAGTAGGAATAGTTAGGCATTCACACAGGAGCAGAAAGAAAACAGCACACACCTAACACATAACAGGAAACCAAGGGAGAACTGCTGGTGGAATCCAGGAACAGACATCAAGAGGTTTCCAAGGAACAGGAGCAGGAAAAACAACACAAAAAGCACCACTCTTACCACTCAGGGAAAAAAAGGAAAAAAGAACAAAGTTTGGAATTCTTTCAAAGAGGGGGGTGTAAAGGATCACGTTTACACTGCAGAACACAGCAAAAGTCAAAGGAATATAGAACACAGCCAACCTGGACTGCACAGGAACAGGAACGCCCTGCAGAGTCCTGGCTACAAAACCAAGAAAGCTAAAACTGTAAACCAGAGAGTAGAAAACGCTAATAACCACACTAAATGTGGAACTCAGAGAATCAGGAATAAGAAACAAGGAGCTAGGAACGAAGAATGAACAACCAGGAGCAAGGGACCAGCCACAAACAAGAACACTGCAACAATGGGCAGCCCTTGAGTGAAGTAAACTGGGCTTTTAAAGCAGACTAATGAGTTCCCATGCCTCCTTTCTCTGCATCCAACCTTGCACCGCTAGGGTGAAGATGAAGCAGGGGGCAAGGCATGCACAGAAGCAGATCTTTTTTCAATTGAGAGTCAACTGAAATAAAAAAAAATACGGATTCAGAACTCCCAATTGACCACAACAATGGCTCACAAGCTTTAGAAGAAAAGTCCAAAAGACAACGAACCCCAAAGGAGGGACCCAGGTAGGTGGCAGGAACAAGAGCAAAGGGATGGGAATCTGGACATTGAGGACACCTTGCCACGATTGGCTGCACAATTATTTTTGGAACTATGTACACCCCTATAATGAAAACATTCGCTTGCCACCACTTACCTCTGGTAGACCCTCAGGAGTCACTTTCGTTCGTTCACAAAAAAGTCCCCTCTGCCACAGGTAACCTCAATAGTGTTACCCCAGATAATGCCAAGAGGCCACTTAAGTCATGCCCAAGCCCTGCAGGATCATTTAACATCCACCCTGTGAAGGTGGAAGCATGTCCTATTGGACCAGCACAAAAGTACAGACGGGGAAATCTATGTGTTAACTTTAAGGTCCACTCCTTCCAATTGAAACAATGATTCTTGGATATGAAAAGATGCATTATGCATATTTGGAGATACTCTCGTTCTACAGAGGTGGCAAGTGTGCAACTCAGTGTGCATCATACTATAGAAAAGGGTAAGCTAGTAACATGCAGAAACACTTTGTGGGTGTAGTTTTCTCAGCTGCGTGTGCTGAGCTTCTCTCCGATTGCGAGCAATGAAGTAGTCTGTCTAGCTGTGACATGTAATGGCTGTCAGTGAATTCACCTTGAAAGGACGAAGCGTTGGGTAGTCTCGCAAGGAACCCAACACTGGGGCACGCATCTCTGTTCTGCAGCAGATGCTCACAAGGAGGTCCCCTAAAGGCAGGCAGACGCTAAACTGTGTGTTCTTCTTTTGCCAACGGTCTCATGTTCAGAAAGATTCAATAATGCTCAGAACTGTGACATTAAGGGGCTGATTCATTGAATTTGTGCGCCTAAAAATGGGGATTTGTCCGCCATTATGGCCGCAAATCCCTGTATAACAAATAGGGATTTGCGGGCATAATGACACACAAATCCCCGTTTTCGAGGCACAAATTCCAAAAATCACCCCCTAAGTCCACACCAAGTACTTCTCAGCCAGGTCCCATCAATGCTTGTGTTCGCAACGTAACTGCACGCCCCTTCAGAAATTGGATCTTCGGGCGTAGGCTGCAGCTGGTGGACTAGTAAAAGGAGCACGAGGGTGCTGTATCCAAAATTATGAAAGCAATGGGTGCATTCACAGAACAGCAATGGCAGGTGTAAAGCCGGAGCCCACTAATTATCTGCGGCAGGAGTAAACTGGCTGATGAGCAAGTATGTTGGCAAAGTTCCTTTTTTGGGCTCTCTGTTAAAGCCTCGCTCTTTATCCCTTGGCAGACAGCCGTGGCATAGAGTGTAGCGACTGGGGGAGGGAGGTGGGGGGGAGCCTGCATGCCAGGATAAAGCTTTTGGCGCATCAAAATCCACAGATTTGTGTGAAACTACATACGGTTTCTGTCTGACTAATTATTTGTTGCTTTTTTGCCAGGAAGTTCTGTAAAGTGTCCAGTTGGTATAGTGGTGCTTTTGGGAAGCAACCTAGACAATTCAACACACTCCCTAGGTAGACGTATTTATCAAAGTCCCCATGTTTGATATGGCAATTGGCCTAGTCCACTACTGGACCAAGTTTACATTGAGCAGACAGACATATGGAGCGATACCAGTGACATACGTTGAAGAAAGTTATTTTAGGCTATATCTAATAAAACTGTGTCATGCACAACTTTTGTTTGTTAAATATTGACTAAAACAATGCAATTTCGTTAACTCGGTCCAAACATGAAAGAGTTTCAATACTTACCGTCAGCTATTACTACACCAAGCAATCTACGCAGCATGTTTGTTTGGACGGTTATCTTTTCAGCACTGTTAAAATATCCGGCAAATTAAATTGTTGGTCCTGTTCCTTTAACCCATTACTTTGCAAGAAGTCAAATTATTGACGCAAGGAGAGGTAAGTTATAGTAGAGTTCAAACCAACATCGGCTTCCTTAATCTATTTATAGCACAGTCTGATATTTTAAGAAAACACATAGCCCCCCTGCAGAGTTTAAGTTAGTTCGTTCTATCAAAGAGGCAGCAAATCTCTCAAAACGTGGTTTTTCCAACAGTTGACCAAGGATTTATCCCAATGGACACGGACTGTCGAACAGACCGCATCACACAGTACTGCGCTACTGTTAAATGATGCCAGCCCAAACACTGGCTACCCACACCCTGTAACAGTGCTCCGCTGCTGCTGAGCAAGGGCGGCTCTTTAAACAATACAGTTAAACAATAATAACTGTCAAACATACACATCTGGCAACAAATGAATGGCAAGAATGTATAAAGGACAGTTCGAATGGCTTCTCCCCCTAGACCCTATGCTGATAGCTTTGGAACACTATATATTGCACTAAAGCTCTCTTTATGATGCAGGCATAGAAACTCTCTCGAGCAGTTCAATAAATAAAAGGTGAGGTGACAGTGTAATAAAACAGGCACTCACAACCGTGCCGTTCCTTGGCCCATAGATACACGATTAACTGGATTCATATGCTTGTCTTTATCAAGCAAAAATGAGAAAACATAGCCATAAATGACACTAAGTGGGCCTCATTACGACCCTGGCATTAACCAATGGCGCTATTAGCGCCATGGTTAACGCCGGTAATTTACCGGATCCGCCATGGTGACATGGGGAATTACCGCCCCATTCCAAGGTTGGCGGGGCGGTAATTCCCCATTTACCATTGGCCCTTCCCCATTCCCATTTTTGCCCCATAGGGCTCAATGGGAATGGGGAAGGCGGTAATTACTGTACCGCAAAATGCGGTACCGTAATCACCTTCAAGGTCCCTTTGCGGGTCCTCACCTTAACAGCTGGTACAGACCAGCCGTTAAGGTCGGGACGCGCAAAGGGACCTCGTAATCAGGCGTTAAGGGATTACCGGTACCAGTACCCTTACCGGTACCGGTAATCCCTTAACGCCAGGGTTGTAATGAGGGCCAGTGTCCTGACATACAATGATACAGACAAACATTTGGTCGAAACGCCTGAGATACGAACTCAACACTCTACATGTAAAATATATTTAGACCTCTGACCTGACTAATGATCCAAGGCTGGAGAAGCACAAAAAGTCATTAAACAATGAGGGAGGGAAAGGGTCAGCAAGCACATACATATCCAAATGAACAATGCAGCATTTATATCAGCACCTTGCTGCTTGAGAAAGGCCAAACGCATGAGACCAATTTGAGGCCTTGCTAATTACCTTCAGCTCCACTGGACATATTTCTCACACATCTCTGCAGTACAGCTATAAGGTAAGTCCTCCTATTACGTTTTATGTTAGGTTCAAGCACATCATAGCCATAAAGCAGGGAAAGCAGGTTTCTGGATAAGGTGGAGCAAAACTAAAAATAAGCAAGGGAATGAATGAGGAGGCCAGCTATGAAGTCAACTCCTGCCACTGAGCTACACGCCCTCTGTAGAAAAGTGGTGGTTGGTGTTAAGTGGGTTACCCAGCTATTTCCCCGATGAGCCATCATCTGACGCATCATCAGAGTTCTGAATACCATGTTTGCCCCCTATGATACTCCTCCCCCGCAACTCGCCCCACAAGTCCCTTCGGGTCAGATAACACCATGTATCCAGATGTGTCTCTGCGTGTCTCCACACATAGCTGAGTGTGAGCTTTTTGGGGATTCTGGATGGTTATAAACCAGCTGCGTCCTAGGGCTCTCTAAAGCAGGAGCCCCATGTGAAGTCCATTACTGAGCCATTAGCTACTTCCTGACTCAGAGCAAGGCCCATAATTGATAAAAACAGACATGACTTGTTTATGTCAGATGTATGGGATTAAACCTTGAATCCACATCTGAGAAAAAGCTCAAGAAACTGCCCACAAAAGTTGAATGTGGTAGCCCCCACAGAATGGGTGCAGCCTTGTTTATGGACTGGGTGTATTTTCAGGTCCAATAACATAGTAGAGGGCCTGCTTCACTGCTTTGAAATACCACAGCGTTCCTATGTATATAGAAAACACCAAACCAAAGACTGAGTCTGAGGAGGTCATCTTAGAATGTGTAAACAGGCACGACTCTTCGTGAGAAAGCACTGTCCAAGCAGGCTGTACCGACCTCCAAGTTACTATCATTGAACTGACCCGAATAATGGAGAGGAGAGCATCTGCATAGAGGTGCCTGGTAACTGGTAGTGATTGAGGCCTGCACTCACAAAACATGATGCGGGTATGAGCCAGTGAGGGCACAGGACTGGTGCTCTCATCTCTCAACTCCATTGCCTTGCACATGTTTGACAGTTGCTGTCACTGCTGTGGTGTCCGCACTCTGTCAAGTGAGTCTGGATCATTGTTCATTGTCACTGGTAAATTCTGCACTTTAATAAATGAACAGAGCCAAAGTTCTGACTTACCAGATAGCACTGCATTGAAACACCACAATGATGAACACTCAGCTGTGGTTCTAACACCAACTGATACCAGCACTTCCCGGAACTGGGGCCACAGAAGCATTAAGTCCTAGCAGTCAATCACAATCAAGTCTGCAACACCTGCATGGACATCTCTGGACAATCAGTGCAACCCGCGCCTGACCTTGTCGAACAGAACCACCTCGTGAATGGTGTGTAACAATCACTTACCTTAGAAACCATGGGTTTCTAAACATAGACTGCTGTGCAATGTACACGTTGTCTACACTATCCTTAAAAAAGATGAAAGTACTGTACATGATGCCACTGTCCACAAATCCAAGACCGCTCCAGTTGGATAAAAAAGCCTTGTCCACTATCACCAATGTCAATATGTGAGACAAGGACGTTGCAATGAGTGCCTCTTTACCCCTATCTTGATCTAATTAAGATCATTATCTAGGGCGTGGGGGAAAACTACCCTCACAGGAAGAATCTGCCGATCAAGCCTCTCCCTATCTCAAGCCCCCCCCACCCCCATTGCATACTTTTTCCTATGGTCCATGTATTACCCACAATATGCCCACTGCCTCCCTTGGTCTCGTCATATGATTTGGGATCATTCCCACGAACCAGAATCATGGCCTCCAATCTAGGCAGATACCTAGAGATGCCGGCATAATTCTAGTCAGAAAGATTGGTGCTTAGACCTGTACCAGGCTACAGATGTTATCTCTGCACTTTTGTCAGGAAAAAACACTCGCCACACCTGAGCGCTTAACAAGCTTAAATATCATGTCAATTCTATTTTTCATGGGTTCCTTCTTACTAGAATACTTAGAAATCACTTTACCTTTTACACCTAAGTTTGTAATATGACAGTTTAAAAAAAATGTTTTAATGTTGACGATTTTTCTCAGACATCCATGCATTTAGAAAGAACATGGAAGTTTTTACCAAAATATTAACACTTTGTAATAAATCAATATTTACCATGCCCTTTGTATAAAATCAGAAAACTCTGTTCATACATTTTACTTATAAAATATATGTGTACATCTCACTTTCGGCAATTACTCTTTCTACTTTGCTTTCATCTTCAAAGTCTATGACCTGCTATTCTGGGGGGCGCTGCTGAGCAGCCGAGCCGTGATGGCAGAGCTCTCTTAAGCTCTGTGCAGAGCAGGTGCATTCTTTGCATGTACACCGGCTCGACCCTGCTAGCCGACTTGTTGTGAAGGACAGGAGCACCAACTTCAGGTTTTACCGGTATAGGGACTTTTTTTTATGCAGATGGCCTTTCCAGGGTGTTGCATGTCACCCCTGTTGGGAGACATGATATCTCCCAGCGTTGTTGTCTTGGTCACATGGGGGAGCTATGAGACCAAGTTAATAAAAAGAACGAGCCGCTTCCAGCTCGTCAGTCGAACCTGACTCCGGTGTCGTTCCTTGGTGCACCCTGCTGGTGCAGCATCACGTGCAGTGGGCCCACAGACGGGGCCCTGCATGAGGACGGCGCCCCTGCTGAGAAACGCCACCCTTTAACTGGTATAGCCATGTGACCATGGCTGAATGAGGCAACCCCAGCCTGGGTGTCCCCAGAGCCGGGGCTGCTGTGAGCTTGGTGACCCCAGCCACGTGGATTGCTCCCGTGCACCGGGGAGAGCAAGGTGATCCCTGCTCCATTGTTTGCTGCGTGAGCGCCGCACTGCTGGTCCTTGTCGGGTGCCCCGACACGTGCAGAGGCCCGCCCCGTGATCCGAGGCAGGCCCCCCCAAAAATGGCGACGAGGACGCTCTGCCCTCAGACTGGAGCTTGCGGGCTTTGTTGCTGCGTGTGCTAAGGCAGCGTTGTCCGCTCTGAGGGTGGCCCAGCACCCCGTGCAGCTCATGTGCACGGGCCGCCTGCAGGTTGGAAGGAGGAGGAGGTGTGTGCGGCTGTAACAGACGCGCTGGAAGGGGGTTTGGCTGCAGTGCCGGGAGCCCGGCACCCCGGAAAGAGCTCGCTCCGAGGAGCAGACAATGGAAGCTTGGTGCCAAGAGGATCGCCGAACAGCTGAGGTGGCCCCAATCACAAGCGGCGTTGGACGCAGTAAGGTGGAGATTCAGGGGCAGCCGAACAACGGAGGCGGGCCCCAATCCCTCCTGGCGTCGGCCGCCATGAGGAAAGGTCCCGTGGGAGCACTGGGGCCTCTCCTGGGGGGAGGGGCTGCGGGTGGGCCCCAAGCACCCGCAGAGTGAGGACAAAGGACCCCCAAACGAGGCAGACCCATCACCACCTGGGCCCAAGAAGAAAAAATAGACCGGCTGTTGCCGAGATGCCCCGACATGGAGGGGTGTGCCCGGGTACATGGGCCGCAGTGGTGAGAGCGGGTGCTGCGCCAGCTGGCCCGTGCCCGCTCGCACATGTGCAGAAAAAAAAAGATTTCTGTTTCGGAACCGGAGCGTTTGAAAAGAATGACAACGGAGGCCCGCGGCGGCCCGAGAATTAACAAAGGAGGTGGGCGTGGCCTAAGACAACCAGGCCCACGGCAGAAACAAAATAGAGAGGAGGAAGCCACGCTGGGCGTTCTTGCTAGCCCACCAGCATCCATCAGGTGAGGCTGGGGGTGTTTCAGCCCCCAGGACATGGAGAGTTGGCTCGAGGAGTCCCAGTAGCCAGTGTACCCTGTCTTCCCCACAACAGGAAGGGCAACAAAGGCCCGGGGTGGATCCCACAAAACATTTAAGGGGTTGTGGCCTAATATCACTCGGGCCTGCAGTGCCGAAACAATCCAATACGGGACTGGCCACAGCGTGAGGCACTGATCCCTGAAAGGAGTCACTACATCCAAGTCTTACAGAGGATTGGCTGTGGGGGTGGAAATGATAGTCAGAGCCTGCCCATCTCGACACCACAGACGGCCTGGTGCCGGAAAGAAATTTGGAACTTTGACTGGAGCGACCCCGAAGATCATGGGCGGAGCCTGGTGATCCGGCTTGTGTCGGCCGCGTGGAGTGGTGTCGCAGCCTGCAGTCAGAGGATGGTGCCTCCATAGGGCCACCAGGCCACGGCGGTGCCACGGACATGCATCCGCCTGAAGCAGAGCAGGAGGGTGCCCCAACGAGCCCTGTATTCCTCCAGTGGCCCGCAACAGGCACAGCCTCAAAAGGGGGACAGCATGGTGGGTTACGGCGGTGGAAGAGAAACAACAGGAAGCCCGCGCACCCCATGATGAACAAAGGAAAGAGGCGTGGCACACAGCTGTCGTGATGTGCAGTGGCCCATTCTTCACATCAAACAGCAGAGACCCAACGGGGACCCCGCCCAATGTTATCAAGGCCAGCTGGGGGTACCCTAGAGAGGGAAGGCAGAATGCCCTGTGGCGGTACATCAACAAAGAAGCGGGCCATGTTAGTATCACTAAACCAGTGTCATCGTGCTGGCAGCCTCACAGTGGAATGAGAGACATACTGCCCCGTCACTTGTACCCCATCACAGTGGCACCCGCAGACTATGGGCTCGGCCGATGTGGCCCCTGGGCCTCCCCAGGTGCGGCTTTGCCGGCCCTTTTGACTGTGGTGTGACTATCCTAAATGAACATTGGTGAGGATGCAGTCTGGTTTCCTGCTACTCCACAGGTGCGCAAGATGGACACTGGAGACACCCTCATGAAGGCTGGGTGCCGGCAGACGTGGACGTGCTTAAAGTGGCCCAGTCAGTGGGCAATATATAGTGGTGAACGTCTGTATATGTGGAGTAATTTATGTGTTGCCAGGAACCCTCATTGGTGCCGTTCAGTGATATTGGACCCACTCACCAAGGTTAATAAAGGGTGTGCGTGGGTGGGATTTACGGTCTAGAGTGTTAGTATGTGTATTATGTTGTGATGTTCCATTTAATTTGTTGTTATGAAAAAGGAGGTGTGTTGCATGTCACCCCTGTTGGGAGACATGGTATCTCACAGTGTTTCTGTCTTGGTCACATAGGGGGAGCCATGTGACCAAGTTAATAAAAAGAACAAGCCGCTTCCGGCTCATCAGTCGAGCGAACCTGACTCCGGTGTCATTCCTTAGTGCACCCTGCTGGTGCAGCACAGCTTGCAGTGGGCCCACAGATGGGGCCCTGCACGAGGACAGCGCCCCTGCTGGGCAACGCCGCCCTCCCACTGTTATAGCCATGTGACCATGGCTGAATGAGGCAACCCCGGCCTGGGTGCCCCCAGAGCCGGGGCTGCCGTGAGCTGGGTGACACCAGCCACGTGGATGGCTCCGGTGCCCCTGGGCGAGCAGGGTGATCCCTGCTCCGTTGTTTGCTGTGTGAGCGCTGCACTGCTGGTCCGTGTCGGGTGCCCCGACACATGCAGAGGCCCTCCCCATGATCTGAGGCGGCCCCCCAGCATGGGAGGGGGGTCCGAGCCCAGACCACCCGTGTACTCGGCACCCCTGGTGGAGGAGGTTTGCGTGTGGGACTGCTGGGCACATTCTATTTCATTGCTTGGACTCCACAGTGTGCCTTTTTCCCATGACACCTAAGTGGAATGCTTGCTTGCTTTGCTGATGCTAGTGAGTGGACTGGCCGGCTTGTGCGACATGATCTGATTGCTGGATTCCTTGTCCTGTGTACAGACAACGGTGACATTGCGGGTCCTGAGGAGGCGTGCGGGGGCTGGACTGTGCACATCAGCTTCCCTGAACCACACTGGGCCCAGAGCGGATAGCAGCGAGCTGTCGCGTTTTTGTTGAAGGAAGGGGGCTGTTAGGGAGAATTCTCTGTTTAGGCTGAATTTCCCTACCTAGTGAGTCCCCCAGCAGCTTTGCTGGATTTCTGGGGTTTAATTTTTTTCTCCTGCCAAGAGTGAGACTCTTTTACCCTCACTCTTGGACATGTTGAAGTGTGTTTTCTTGGTTAAACCTTGTGTTGAATGGGCTATGGGGTCTCTTACTCCATAGGGCCTCATGTATTTTTGTGATGTGGGTCACACAGCACCCTCTGTGCCGTGACCCAGGGGTGTCCTAGGGACTCCCCAACATAGACTCCATACCCTGGGACTGACTACTGTCTCCCAGGGCATGTAAAGTCACCAAAGACTTTGCTAGTCTTGAATCCTGAACAGAACCAGTACAAACCATCATATTGTGGACGTACTGGCTGGGGCAATTCGATTGCCCCAGGGTCTGTTAGTCGAGGGGGCACGTCTCCGTCCCCCCTGATCGAGTTTTGGCTGGTGGCAGTGGAAACTACTTTTTATATTCGACCGCGAATATTTCCCTATGGGATTTCCCATTGTTTTAGGCTAACACATTTAATTATTTATTTACGGTAGCCTTAAACATACCGCCGGTTTATATATTTATTTTTATAACTCCGGTTGGGACTTTTTGCCAAAACTTGATTCTAAAATGGCGTTGGTGTTCGCCTCTGTAACTCTGACCCAAAGTGGAGCCCTTTGTTCCACTTTTGGCGGGCTTCTCCACAGAAGCCCTCCAAAGTGGTGCCACTCTGTCTGGGGTACTTAGGAGGGGTGGAGGGGGATTTAGGCACCCTGGACTGAGTTACCTTGGTAACTCAAGTCGCACTCCGTCCTGATTGGCCCAAGTGGTGAGCCGCCCGGCTCACCACTTAGCATGTTTGAGTGACAGCTAGGCTGGGTGAATGGGGGTTTGCTGCATAAAAGCAGGGCTTTGGGGACTGGGACTTCAGAAGTCGCCACAGGACCAAGAATCCGACGAGGGAAGAGCTGAGCCGACCTGCTTCGACGACACCACCCGGTGGAGCCCTGCTGAACCGTCTCACCACTTTTTCCCGACGACCGAGGAGAACTCTTAACGGAGTGGCTCCTTCCCTTGACTGGTGGGGACAACCAGTTTTCGCCTTCTTTCCGTTCTTTGAGGTATCTCGTGGCCGCCTTGCCTGTGCCAAGCACCCCGGCAACCGGAATACCACACTTTACCCCCATACCGCGAAAGTCGGTACCAACCCTTTAACCGGAGGACTCCGCGGCTGGTTTCTTCCCGGGCAGTGCAACGACCCTCTTCTTCTGCTCTTCAGCGAGAACTTCTTCTCCCCTGACCGACGTCGAGCCCTGCTGCCACTGCCTGGAACAACTGCCACCGCTGGAGGATCCTTTCCGCTTAAGGTACTGTGTTCTGCCTGGCTTCCCTTGCTACCGACTGTACGGGGTAGATTTAGTCCCCGGCTTTCGAACCTGGGAGTGCCTGGGACACTTTGGCTAAACTTTCTGAGCCACTCTAACCTCTTTTTGACTCTTTGCAAGACTTTGAATCTCTAACTAACAGTGTGATCTTGGGCACATTTTCGCTCCGGCTACTCTAAGAGTGGGCCCTGCCTAGTGACTTTTGCTCACCTGTGACTTTATTCTTCTTTAAGCCTATTGCAAGTGCTCTGGACCCTAGAGTGGTGTGTCTAACCCATTTCTGCTTTTTTCTCTCCCTTTCTTGGAAACTACTAGAGTGTCATCTAACGTTAAGCACTCACCTCTGTTTTAATTAAGTGGTGTTTACTTAGAGTTGTCTAGATAGGAGAAAGGATTGAATCTACTTTCATTATAACTGTGTTGAAGTGCTTTTACTATATTTTTGCTAGAGTGTTTTTAACTTATGTGTATTTTAAATAAATAACTATATACTTTTGAAACCAAGCTCTGGTCAGTGTTTGCTTGTGCTATTGTGTTTTGGTACATATTGTGTATACTTTACATACTGCCTAACTCTTCTTGAGAGAAGTCTGACTGCTCAGCCACAGCTACCAGGTAAATCTGGGTGGTACAGACTGCTACCAAAGGGGTTTACTGCTCTACCTGTAGTCTTAAATCTTTTGCAGTGTTCCCCAAGGGAACTGCACAGGTTTCTGCCTAACACTGGTGTACAGCGGTGGGATTTGTATTGAGTATACATTTTATTGTGCTTTAGATACCTTAGTGCAACTAACCACAAAGCTTAGCACTGAAAAAGTAAAACCTCTAACATGTCAGTTATAGAAAGCTATAGTCAAGAGTCCCTTGCAGCCAAAACTGCTGATTGTTTAAGAGTGCTCTGTAAACATAAGGATCTCCTGACTAAGGGCAAGAAAATGGAGCTGATTGAAAGATTGTTAGCTAACCAAAGTCTGGGTGAGGGTTCAGAGGAACCTACCACTCCAGCAACTGTAGATGACAGTGTTGAAGTTAACATGGAACAAAATGTTGATGTTTCTGAGGAAGAGTCAGAAGAGGAGGGTGAGGCTGTTGTAACTGTCCCCCCTAGGCCTCTGCCTGCTCTACCTGCTGTACCTACTGGACCTTTACCAGGTCCCACATTTAGTCCTCAGTACTTTGAACTGGAGAAAATGAAGCTAGAATTGGAGTATAAGAAACTTAATGCTCAAACTGACAAAGAACTAAGGCTAAGGGAAATGGAGCTCAAGTATGACTTAGAAATGAAGAAATTATCTGTTGAGAATGTTTCTCTCTCTGGCTCCTCTAGAAGTTCCAGTCCTAAAAGACCCCGGATGCCTAAAGAATTGGTTGGTATGTATGAGCCTAAGTTGGATGTGTTGGATTGGTTGTCTCTGTTTGAATATAATCATGGGCTCCAGAACATCACAGGAAATGACTTACTCACCTGGTTGTTCTCTAGGCTTCCCCCTGTTGCAACTGATGTGGTAATGGAGATGGGGGAGGAGGATAGGAAGGACTATGAATGTGTGAAACTAGCTTTGATAGCTAGGTTTGGGAAGACCCCTTCCCAGTATCTTAAGAGGTTTAGGAGCCTCAAAAAGCATGATGGTACCCCTTGGGCTACCTGGGTGAGTGAATGTTTGAAAAACTTAGAGGGATGGATTAAGGGTTACAAGGTGAACACTTATGAGGGGATGAGAAATCTCTTTATGTTGGAGTCAATTTATGATGCCTGCTCTCCTGAGCTCAGACAGCACTTGGCTGATTCACAGGAATTGGATCCTAGGAAGCTAGCTAAGGCTGCTGACTTGTGGGTTGCCAACAGGGCCACTCACAAGGATTCTGGGGTAACTCAGAAGAAGGATGGGGAGAAACAGCCTAAAAAGGACCCCAAAGAGAATTCTAATACCTCCCATACCCAAGAGGGCCACAAACAACCAAATAACCAGGGTAAGCCCCAGGGTAAACCGAATCAGGCTAGTGTACCTTCTGGCCACAAGCCAGAAGGAGGTCAGAACAAGCCACCCTTCCAGAGAGCATTTGGACAATGCTATGTCTGTCAGGGTACTGACCATATCAAAGGAGATCCCAAGTGCAAGGGTAAACCTGCAGGGATCAGCACAGTCTCCTTAGCCTTCACTCCTGAGGATGAAGTACAGATGGCTAGTGCCCACTTTGAACTCTTTGCTGAAGAACCCTTGGGTCTTCAAGCAACTGTAAACTTAGAGCCTATGGGTCTGGTTAGTCCCCAGAATAGGGTTGTGTATAACTCCCTACCTGTTAACTCTAAGGTGTATTATGTGGACAGTGTTCTTGTCAATGGCCAGGATACTCCTGCCAGGAGAGACACTGGGGCCAGCAGAACAGTAGTGGATGAAAGCTTCTTTCAACCTGAGGATGTGGCCAAAGCACCCAAAGGTCCCACTAAGATGTCTGGAGGCCCTGTCCAAATGGTTCCTATTCTACCAGCCCTCATTCAGTGTAACAACATGACAGTGAGGATCCCTGTCAGTGTTCAGACTGAGGTACCTGGGAAGGTCCTGTTAGGGAATGACCTAAGAACTCTAGGAGTAGTGTCACATACCCCCAGGCCTCCCAGTATGGAGAAGCAGAACTTAACCAAATTGGCTAGAAAGGCTACCTTGAAGGACCCTTCCAAGCCTGTGGGACCCTCTACTGAGAACCCCACTACAAGCCCTGGTGTTAGTAAGTTGACCTCTAACCCAGGCACATTTCAGGATAGTATGCTAGGAACATGGGTGCCCCAACCAAGCTCCATCATTGTTCCCCTAGTCTCAGAGTCTCTGACTCCCCCTGCTTCTGAGGAAGAGGTGGATAGACCAACTAGGCCCCTATCTGGACCTGAGAGAACTGGTAATTCTCAGTGCTGGTGGAAAACCAGAAAAGAAAAGTCTAAGGCCAAAAACCTTCAGACTGTTGGACCTTCTACTGAAGACCCCAACTCAAATCCTAATGTTAGGGGGGAAACTCCTAAAATAGGTAAGGGTAGATCTAAGAGGAAGGGGAAGCAGGTACATTGCCTAACCCCAACCCCTCCAACCAAGAGGCCTAAGACCCAACCTGCTCCCACAAGAGAGGTGGTGAGGAACCTTGGAGGCCCCTCTAGATCTAAGGGAATCCTTTATAAGGGCCCCTTCAAAAAGCCTAACATAGGTTCAGAAGTTGTACCAACTTCTGAGGGACTGGTCAACCAGATCCCCTATAACAAAAAGACTGATGTTCCTCAAAGGGTTTGTAGGTCCTTTAGCTTGCAAAAGAAAACCTTCGAGTTCTCCCTTAAGCAAAGGTCAAGGTGTCACCATCAAAATGCTGATGGACTCTCTAGGATGTATATCATCGACTAGAGGTATGAGGTTCATCCAGGAGTGGATTAAATCCTCCTGTCCCTTAGTCTGGGGGGGGCGAGTGTTAGGGAGAATTCTCTGTTTAGGCTGAATTTCCCTACCTAGTGAGTCCCCCAGCAGCTTTGCTGGATTTCTGGGGTTTAATTTTTTTCTCCTGCCAAGAGTGAGACTCTTTTACCCTCACTCTTGGACATGTTGAAGTGTGTTTTCTTGGTTAAACCTTGTGTTGAATGGGCTATGGGGTCTCTTACTCCATAGGGCCTCATGTATTTTTGTGATGTGGGTCACACAGCACCCTCTGTGCCGTGACCCAGGGGTGTCCTAGGGACTCCCCAACATAGACTCCATACCCTGGGACTGACTACTGTCTCCCAGGGCATGTAAAGTCACCAAAGACTTTGCTAGTCTTGAATCCTGAACAGAACCAGTACAAACCATCATATTGTGGACGTACTGGCTGGGGCAATTCGATTGCCCCAGGGTCTGTTAGTCGAGGGGGCACGTCTCCGTCCCCCCTGATCGAGTTTTGGCTGGTGGCAGTGGAAACTACTTTTTATATTCGACCGCGAATATTTCCCTATGGGATTTCCCATTGTTTTAGGCTAACACATTTAATTATTTATTTACGGTAGCCTTAAACATACCGCCGGTTTATATATTTATTTTTATAACTCCGGTTGGGACTTTTTGCCAAAACTTGATTCTAAAATGGCGTTGGTGTTCGCCTCTGTAACTCTGACCCAAAGTGGAGCCCTTTGTTCCACTTTTGGCGGGCTTCTCCACAGAAGCCCTCCAAAGTGGTGCCACTCTGTCTGGGGTACTTAGGAGGGGTGGAGGGGGATTTAGGCACCCTGGACTGAGTTACCTTGGTAACTCAAGTCGCACTCCGTCCTGATTGGCCCAAGTGGTGAGCCGCCCGGCTCACCACTTAGCATGTTTGAGTGACAGCTAGGCTGGGTGAATGGGGGTTTGCTGCATAAAAGCAGGGCTTTGGGGACTGGGACTTCAGAAGTCGCCACAGGACCAAGAATCCGACGAGGGAAGAGCTGAGCCGACCTGCTTCGACGACACCACCCGGTGGAGCCCTGCTGAACCGTCTCACCACTTTTTCCCGACGACCGAGGAGAACTCTTAACGGAGTGGCTCCTTCCCTTGACTGGTGGGGACAACCAGTTTTCGCCTTCTTTCCGTTCTTTGAGGTATCTCGTGGCCGCCTTGCCTGTGCCAAGCACCCCGGCAACCGGAATACCACACTTTACCCCCATACCGCGAAAGTCGGTACCAACCCTTTAACCGGAGGACTCCGCGGCTGGTTTCTTCCCGGGCAGTGCAACGACCCTCTTCTTCTGCTCTTCAGCGAGAACTTCTTCTCCCCTGACCGACGTCGAGCCCTGCTGCCACTGCCTGGAACAACTGCCACCGCTGGAGGATCCTTTCCGCTTAAGGTACTGTGTTCTGCCTGGCTTCCCTTGCTACCGACTGTACGGGGTAGATTTAGTCCCCGGCTTTCGAACCTGGGAGTGCCTGGGACACTTTGGCTAAACTTTCTGAGCCACTCTAACCTCTTTTTGACTCTTTGCAAGACTTTGAATCTCTAACTAACAGTGTGATCTTGGGCACATTTTCGCTCCGGCTACTCTAAGAGTGGGCCCTGCCTAGTGACTTTTGCTCACCTGTGACTTTATTCTTCTTTAAGCCTATTGCAAGTGCTCTGGACCCTAGAGTGGTGTGTCTAACCCATTTCTGCTTTTTTCTCTCCCTTTCTTGGAAACTACTAGAGTGTCATCTAACGTTAAGCACTCACCTCTGTTTTAATTAAGTGGTGTTTACTTAGAGTTGTCTAGATAGGAGAAAGGATTGAATCTACTTTCATTATAACTGTGTTGAAGTGCTTTTACTATATTTTTGCTAGAGTGTTTTTAACTTATGTGTATTTTAAATAAATAACTATATACTTTTGAAACCAAGCTCTGGTCAGTGTTTGCTTGTGCTATTGTGTTTTGGTACATATTGTGTATACTTTACATACTGCCTAACTCTTCTTGAGAGAAGTCTGACTGCTCAGCCACAGCTACCAGGTAAATCTGGGTGGTACAGACTGCTACCAAAGGGGTTTACTGCTCTACCTGTAGTCTTAAATCTTTTGCAGTGTTCCCCAAGGGAACTGCACAGGTTTCTGCCTAACAGGGGCTGGGCGGCTGAATGGCCCAGTGAGTCCACGTGGGATCTGTGCTTCGGTGTGCTGCCCACCGGATCCCGGACCAGCATTGCGGCATGGCTTGGAGCAGGTGAGAGAGTCGAGCTGGCCGTGTGGAGGTCAGGATTGGCTGGCAGCTTGCCCATCCTTGTAAGTGAAACAGTGGGGGAGCTAGACGAGAGGAGGGGTGTCTGGAGTCCACTGCTGGGGCTCCGTCTGTGGGGCTGAGGAGGTGGACATGTGGTTAAACTGGCACTAAGACATTGGAGGCATGGACTCCGTGTGGCCCATTACACCTGCTGTTCTTTCTTGTCTTGTCAGCGCCGATGGCCTCGCTTCTGTTACTGCGGCGGGTTGAGTGGAGAGTGTGAAGACCCAGGGCCATTAAGGGGGCTGCCCGCAAGCCCAGACACCAGCTACACTTCGGGTTTCACCTACAGGGAGGAACCTGGCGACTGCGGGCATCATTGTAATGCCACACTGGCAGTATTTACGGGGCGGTGGAAGAGCCTCTGGCGGGCCTGGAAACACATGCACACGTGGCCTATTACAATAACTGTTGGTGTTTGACAAGTGCTGAGGGCCTGCACCCTGATTTCTGCTGTGGGGCAACCGTTGGGTGTGGGGCCTCAGTGGCGGTGAGTGGGCTGGCTCAGTGGCGGTGAATGGGCTGGCTGCGATACCGAAAACCAGCTCTGCTTTCACTTCCCTTCCTACTTTGTAGTTTTGACACATGGAATGACAAAGGGCTCTGGTGCTAAGAAAGGGGTCAGGATGGACTGATATGAGAAGCCTGCCCCACGTCTAACTGATGCCTCTGAGGGTAACACCCAGGCGTCAGGGGTTCCCCCTGGCTCAGCCACAGGAGTGCCACCTGATATGCAGCGCATGCTAGAAAACGATGATACAGGGCTTTGCGTCTGTAAATGTGAAATTGGACGGTATCGATGTTAATGTGGCATTCATGCGGGCCCAGGTTGAAAAGGTGACTCAGCGCATTACAGAGGCGGAGAGACCAATAAGCACTATGGAGGATGCTGTTGCAGGCTAGCAAACAGTGGTCACTGCTCTGACAAGGGACATCAAGCAGATAAAAGAGAAGTGTGAAGACCTGCAGTCCAGGTCCCGGTGAAATAAAATGCGCAAAATAGGGGTGCTGGGAGACGCTCTCCATGGAAACATGGAGGCAGCGATTCAAGACCTGTTGGATAACCCGGGATGGTCGCCACACTTAACAGTTGAACAGACTCATATGGCACTGGTGGTGAAACCTAAGCCTGGCGACTAGCCCCAACCAATTATTTCACGCATCATGAACTACTGGGAAAGGGACCTGATATTACATGTGGCCAGAGAAAAGCGGGAGCTCGATTTGGTTCCAATACTGTTTATATTTATCCAGACTTCATGGTTGCGGTGCAGCAAGAGCGGCACACTTTTCTGGGTGGGAAGAAACTGTTAAGAGAGAGAAATTAAATATCCCATACCCAATGTTGTTCCCCACATGACTCAAGAGCCAACATAACAAAAGATCATATTTCTTTATGGTCCCGGAGGAGGCAGTGACTTTCATTGAGTCCAAGTTCCCGCTGGTTGCCCCTGCGTCCATGAGTTCTTCAAACATTTGAAGCACAGTGTTTAATGTTATTTTCCGACTGGCTACATGCATGTTAATGGTAACCAATTCTCGGGAGGATAGCTCAGGGGCAACGTGCTTGCCTTGGAAGCAAGATGACACGGAGCAACACAGGTTCGATCCCCGGGTCCACGCTTACAAACCTCTGGGCATTAAGCGTGTTATAAATAACCAATCATAACATATGTTGAGGTGGGCTGGTGTGCACAGATTTGCATCCTGACATCCATGTTGTAGAGGAAGAGCCAAAAGCCCCAACCAGACGCTTCGCCCCTATGTTGCCTATATGTTGGGAACCAGAAATTGCAACACATGCTGTACCAGTGAGTATGCCTATACCGCAAAGAATTCTTGAAACAAGGTATACACTAATGAAATGCTATATGCATTCATGAAGAAGTAATGGTCTTCTGGACAGAGTCCCAGAAGAAGTGTGAAAATGAGCAAGAAAAAGAATAGGTGACGTCATGCAGAGCAGAAATGACGCAGCCTGAAATGATACGCAAGACGAAAGAACATAGACATTCTATAAGATCTGAAGAGGAGGTGTCAAAGATGAGCAACATTTTGGGCTCGAGATGAAGATGCGCATGCAAAGAAATACTGATGAAAATGCAAGTCATTTTACAATTGTAAGGATGCAATGATGCAGGTAGACAAAGTGATCTTGAGGCTGGCTACGCCAATCTATACACATAGGAATGTATAGAACCTGGATGTTCCACGATTCACTTTAGCAAGGCTTGAAACCCTGTGCATGGAAATGATGTTCAGTGTGGCGCAGTTGGAAAATAGATAAAGGTGAAAGAGAAATTCAAGGAAGGCTTGGCTGGCCCAGCACCAAGAGTCGAGGCCACCGTGATCCTGATTGTCAACATGAACGTGAGAAAGAAACAAACTTCTGTTTGAGGTGGAATGAAAAAAACACTGAAGACGTCAAGAGTTCATCATTTAATAATATTATATGCAGCAAAAGAGCTTGAAAACATGGTCTCCAGTCACATGGTCAGATTGAAATAGACTTTGGGTCGAGCTACACCGAAACCAGAAGATAAAACCATGCTGCACTCCCTTTTATTCTCAGGCACAGAGAGCTTCTGCAAGGCCAAGTTCAAAGCCTTAATTGAATGGCAGACTGCAAGAGTGATGATGGATATCAGACTAATTGGGTGGGAAGCTATGGTCAAGACCAGTCCACAGGCACCTGGGGTGCAAGCCTGCATGCTGCTAGTGTGTGGAATATTCCAGAAGGGTACAAGCGTGCCATCCAATACAAGAGGGACATGTAACAGAAAGCCGTATAGTTTGTGTAACCAATGGATCGTCGTGTCTTTTATGACAATGAAGATGACTTGCACTAGAGGAGGGTTTAGTTGTCCACCTGATGTTAGAGACCCTATCACTAACCCTATTAGTATGAAACATATACTTAAATGTTCCTTTTAAGTCTATCACATCCCCAAGTAGGTTTTTGTAGTTTGCCATGTAATATGACGTCAGAAGTGATGAATTTCTAGTATACAAATTTAGTTTTTTCATGAAAGCTTTGAGTGAGCGATGTATGATTAAGTTCTGCATCCCCATCCATCTCCAAATATTGCTACCTCATCTTAAAGGGCCCAGGTCTATGGGTTCACGTGGTAGCATAGGATGCTAAAGACCCATCTACCCAGTAGGATTTTGAAGGTCTCGGAATATCAGACATCTTCCGCCATTTAGCTGGAGGACCGCAAGGCTTCCTGTGCAGAGCAGCCAAACAGGTTCATGCAAGAAGTAAAGAGATAGGTGGGACAGGTCTATTTTCACAGAATTCCCTCCCAGTTTCTACAGGCAGCTGAGCGGACCGAAGGCTAAGCTGGCCAGTTAAGGAGTAGACAATCCCGAGGGTCAGGAGCTGAAAAGCGAATGGTGAATAGATTGAGAAAGGTGGCAAAAAACAGTGTATGCATATTAAGGGGGGAAAGTGATGATGGGAGGAAAGTAACAGAAGGTTGGTGGGTTACTTAGTTAACGACGAAGAGCCTCACTTAGAGGTACATGAAGGACAAGGAGTGTCATAACATTAATCCCATAAATCCTACATCCAGGGACATCTAGGAGAAATTATTCAAAATCCAAGTGGACATACCTAGGCTACGAGCGAAAAAGGGTCACTAAGTGAGATAACTTACACTGCGATTCGAGTAACTTCGAGGAGCGCAAAGAAGAGATATATCTTGGGGCCGGCCAGTCTGTCTGTTTGTATATTGTATGTATTGTATGTATTAAGAAAATGAAATGTCGAAGAGCGACAAATAATAGATTGTGGTAAAAGGCTGAGGGTAGACTATTTATATTTTTAGTTGTTACTTGTATTGATTGAATAGGTAGATTGAAGAAAAGTGATACATAGAGTTTTGGAGCGGCGACAATTGATGCACACTCATATTGTTTTTCTGAAAAGTATCTTTTGTGTAAAATAAAGGTAAGTATTGACAGTCGATTGTGTATTGTCATGAGGGAGGTGTTACTCCGCTCATGCACCTGTGCAAACAGCTGCCAAAACACACACCCAAGCTTTAGCAATATAGTGCAGAATGGGTTAAGGGAACGGCAGATAAAATGTTTATGCCATGGCCACAAGGAGGATTAGTGGCAAAAGTAGTTTTGCAACACATGACCACATACTTGCACACTGTGTACACAGGAAAGAAATTGGAAAAAAAGTTAGCTAGCCTAGAGCTTTGGAAAATGCATCAGGAGGAACGGGAAGACCAGCCTCCTGAACTGCATGCTTAAACAGTGTAAAGAGGGGGGTGTTGAGCCTTCTGCTCCCCCTGCGGTCCCAAGGGGTGTTTTCAAACAGACAGCGAAGTGAGGTGGGCAGATTTTGACCTACCTCAATAATGGACGCCAGAGCCTATGGCGCAGCCAGAGTGACCTGAAAGGGGACCTCTTATTGAGAGGGGGGACTTGCCACCCTATGTGAGCAGGCTGAAGTATTTAACAGGAAGAAGGCAATCAGGAACCATTGTTCCTGCTATGAACAGGCAGACAATGGGAGACAATTGCGATTTTAGGATTTCACAGTTTCCCTTGTTAGAAAAAGGAGGGGCCAAACCACAGTACATCCTGTGGCCACAGATGGATAAGGATAATTTAAGGAGTAAGCTCCCGAGTATGACATCGGGTGCTGGGAAATTGATCTATGAATTTGAAAAAATGACAGGAGTGAACACGTTAGCTATAGGGGACATTAAGGGTCTTCTAGCAGCTATCTTTGGGGAGAGGGCTGATGACATATGGACGTGAGCAGGATACTCAAGTGTCATAGCACAGAATACAGCACATGATGGAGCACCATTTAATAATTGCAGATCGGCAGTCTGGAAAGCACTTAGAGTACAATATCCTGTATCGGATATGGGCGCAATTATGGCACGAAAGATGCAGGAGGGCGAAGATCCGCTTACTTATATTCAACATTTTCAGGAACAGTGGTCTTTGAAAACTCGAAACCTGTGGGGGAATTCAATACCTGTATTCTATCATATTTTATGTCAGGGATTGCCAGACCAGGTACAGAGACAGCTCAAGAAGCTGGTGGGTATGGAGGCAAAGCCATGGGCAGAAATAGAGCTGACCATTTTGCACCATTGCCAATTGTTGCAAGAGAAAAATCGAAAGAGGGAAGATGCTAGGAAGCTTGAGGAAGCCACACTAGTACAGAAAAAGCTGTCAAAATATGCTAAAGAAGGGGCAATATTAACTAGCGGAGAAGAGCCAGGATTACAAAAGACAGTGGGTATGCTGCAGGTGAATAACCAACGGGAGTTGGATCAAGGAGGGAACGGATTTATGTGGAGAGGCAGAGGAGACTTCGGAGGAAGAGAATGATATGATATGATAATTTATTTATATTGCGCTCGTACACTAACAGGGTAATTCATAGAATTTCGCACAAAAGTGGCGCACTCGGCTGGCGCACAGTGTCCCCGTGCGATACACTGCACCAGCCGCGTGCGCTAAAATCCATTTCATCGCACAACGTATTCATGAATTTTAGACCCCAAAACCAGCCGTGGCGCAGAGTGGCGCAGCGACCCTGCAGCAGCGCCAGTTACGCCCCCAAGAACGACCTTGCGCAAGGAAAATCCATCAAAATCCCCAATTCATCGCAAATGTCTGCGCTAACCCTGGACCAGTTTACAGGGCTGCCAAACAGCAAACGCCAAGCGGGGTCCGTGTATTACTGGGCTGCGCGGGAAGTTTCACACCAGATTGGCCTTGTGCGAGCAGGGTACGTGTATAACTGGGGAGCGCGGGAAGTTTCACACGCGATTTCAGCAGGGTACATGTATTACTGGGGTGCGCAGGAAGTTTCACACGCAATTTCAGCAGGGTACATGTATTACTGTGGTGCGCGGGAAGTTTTACATGCGATTGGCCCTGTGCGAGCGGGGTACGTGTATTACTGGGGTGCGCAGGAAGTTTTACACGCGATTGGCCCTTGTGCGAGCGGGGTACGTGTTTTACTGGGGTGCGCAGGAAGTTTCACACTTGATTGACCCTGTGCGAGCGGGGCATGTGTATTACTGGGGTGCGCGGGAAGTCTCACACGCGATTGGCCCTGTGCGAGCGGGGTACGTGTATTACTGGGGTGCTCAGGAAGTTTCACACGCGATTTCAGCTGGGTACGTGTATTACTGGGGTGCGCGGGAAGTTTCACACGCGATTGGCCCTGTGCGAGCGGGGTACGTGTATTACTGTGGTGCACGGGAAGTTTCACACGCGAATTCAGCAGGGTACGTGTATTTCAGGGGTGCGCGGGAAGTTCCACACGCGATTGTCCTGGGTACGTGTATTCCAGGGGTGCGCGGGAAGTATCACATGCAAATTCAGCAGGGTACGTGTATTTCAGGGGTGCGCGGGAAGTTTCACACGCGATTCCATCAGGGCACGTGTATTTCAGGGGTGCGCGTGAAGTTTCACACGCAAATTCAGCAGGGTACGTGTCTTTCAGGGGTGCGCGGGAAGTTCCACATGCGATTGTCCTGGGTACGTGTGTTCCAGGGGTGCGCGGGAAGTCTCACACGTGAATTCAGCAGGGTACGTGTATTTCAGGGGTGCGCTGGGAGTACTACACGTGATTTGGCCATGTGGGTCCTCCCAGGTGTTCCCTCTACACCCTCCACAGCCCCTGCAGGCAGCCTACACCACAGGGGACTACCCTGCACCCCTGCTCATGTCCCACAGGCAGCCCATTCACCATGGGCATGCCCCCCAGCCAAGCCACATGTCACCTTGCACTACTGATCAACAACGCATGTCTCCCAGCACCCCCACCCCCCAGCACTGTGGAGCACCTGCCAGCAGGCCCCCACTCATGTCCAACTCATGTCCCCCTGCACCCCCACCCCCCAGCAGTGAGGGGCACCCTCCACCGGCCCCCACTCATGTCCCCCTGCACCCCCACCCCCCGGCAGTCAGGGGCACCCTCCACCATGCCCCCACGCATGTCTCCCAGCACCCCCACCCCCCAGCAGTGCAGGGCATCCTCCACCATGCCCCCACACATGTCTCCCAGCACCCCCACCCCCCAGCATCCAGGGGCACCCTCCACCAGGCCCCCACTCATGTCCAACTCATGTCCCCCTGCACCCCCACCCTCCAGTATCCAAGGGCACCCTCCACCAGGCCCCCACACATGTCTCCCAGCACCCCCACCCCCCAGCACTGTGGGGCACACTCCACCAGGCCCCCACTCATGTCTCCCGGCACCCCCACCCCCCAGCACTGTGGGGCACCCTCCACCAGGCCCCCACTCATGTCTCCCAGCACCACCACCCCCCAGCACTGTGGGGCACCCTCCGCCAGGCCCCCACTCATGTCTCCCAGCACCCTCACCCCCCAGCACTGTGGGGCACCCTCCACCAGGCCCCCACCCATGTCTCCCAGCACCCCCACGCCCCAGCACTGTGGGGCACCCTCCACCAGGCCCCCACTCATGTCTCCCAGCACCACCACCCCCCAGCACTGTGGGGCACCCTCCGCCAGGCCCCCACTCATGTCTCCCAGCACCCTCACCCCCCAGCACTGTGGGGCACCCTCCACCAGGCCCCCACCCATGTCTCCCAGCACCCCCACGCCCCAGCACTGTGGGACACCTGTCAGCAGGCCCCCATACATGTCCCCCTGCACCCCCACCCCCCAGCACTGTGGGACACCTGCCAGCCGGCCCCCACTCATGTCCCCCTGCACCCCCACCCCCCAGCACTGTGGGGCACCCTCCACCAGGCCCCCACTCATGTCTTCCAGCACCGCCACCCCCCAGCAGTGCAGGGCACCTGCCAGCAGGCCCCCATACATGTCCCCCTGCACCCCCACCCCCCAGGACTGTGGGGCACCCTCCACCAGGCCCCAATACATGTCCCCCTGCACCCCCACCCGCCAGCACTATGGGGCACCCTCCACCAGGCCCCCACTCATGTGTTCCAGCACCCACACCCCCAGCACTGTGGGACACCTGCCAGCAGGCCCCCACTCATGTCCCCCTGCACCCCCACCCCCCAGCAGTGCAGGTGTTACACCCCGCTGTGCACATCACTCCAGAAGACGGCTTGTTCTTTAAAAGGTACGCACAAACATGTTTTCCTTCCTTATGGTATGCGGCGCTTCATTCCCCCATTCCTTTCACAATGGAGATTGCGGCAGGGATTGAACAAACTACGAGTACCATGATGCTCCACTGCAGGATCATGTGCCCTGCGCCTCCAATCACCATGCTCTGACGTTTTGCTTTCTCTTTCGCTGCTTCTGATTGAAGTTGCTGACGCCTTTGAAGTTTCGTCTTCTTCCTTTCTTGAAAATCTGGAATTCTTGACCTTTGCCTGCCTAACGGACCGTCTTGTCTGCTGCTTTGTACTTTACTGCCAGGTTAGTGTACCAGGACCTATTTCTTGTTTTCACAGACTGCCTTGCCAAATCGATTTTGTACTTCTGCTGCCCGCACGTTAACAGGACCCTTTCAGGTCTTGCTCCTAGCCCCGAACAGCACATCTAACAGGATTACCGTCTGGGATTCATTGACATTTCTATCAAGTCTGATATTGGACATTGGGAATTGTGTTTACCTTTCTTCAATAAGTGCACAGGGGGACGCTGCGCAGAGTGTGCACCAACCCGGAACTAGTGCGCTACTCATGCCGTTCGGGTTAGAACCCTCACTAACATTCCCATTTATTATTTTATACTGCCGTTTGTTTCACCTTGGATTGATCCCAACACTGCTAGTGGTAAGGAGTGTTTCTTTTCTATTCCAACCTATTGTCATAGTTCCTTGAATAGTCTTGACAGGGATATTGTCTTGAGGTAGAAATAATCCATCCCCGGTCTGCAATTATAGAACTCATCTCTTCTTCTTTATTTTTACAGCTGGTAAACCGTGGCGGTGTGTTCTCCCCGCTCTTTTGGGTGATTGGGCTCTTGTACTGTTTAATCAGTAGGGGGTCATATCATTTTAAAGATCTATTCCCTCACAGAGAGGAGGCTCGGTTGGAGGCCCCATCCAAGCTCTTCAATCAAACCCTGCGAATACCGGTCCTGGTCACCTCCTTATCCTCATCCTGGTTGGTGAGTAACAGAATCAGAAGCCTTATTAATATAGAAGGAGAGGACCCCTTAGCTGCCATGGTACGTCTGGTGGCAGAACTCTGGGCTGAGATTTCAGTAGCTCATGATGCTCTGAGTCACAGGATTGATAATCTACAAAGATTTCCGCAGCCGCAGTCTTTGGGGATAGACGTCTCAAACGCTTCTGCATCGACTTCAGGGGTCTCTAATCCCTCAACATCGGGGTTTGCTGCGGCCCCAGTACTGGTGGCTTCCCAATTCCCGTTAGCTCCTCCTGAGAGATTTCTTGGAGACCCGAAAAATTATAGGACCTTTATTAATCAGTGCAAGCTGCACTTTCTTTGTCGCCCTACGGCCTTCCCTAATCCAACGTCAAAAGCTGCCTTTATCCTTTCCAATTTTGGTGGAACCGCTGCAGCCTGGGATAACCCTCTACTCGAGTCAAACAGCTACCTGCTATATGACTGCGATGCCCTCATCACAGCTATGAACCGGGTTTTTGACACTCGTTACAAATCCCAGGCTATGGTCCTTGAGTTCCTGAACTTACGCCAAGGGAAATCCTCTCTGTTTACCTATCTTACTAGGTTTAATCAACTGGCAGCCAAAACGGACTGGCCAGAAGAGAAAAAATCGACAGTCTTTTACAAAGGGCTATCAGAGGAATTAAAAGATGTATTAGCAACCGTACCTACAGTTCCCACGGCTTTTGGTGAACTCCTGGATTTGGTTTTGCAGATCGACGCCCGAAGAGCAGAAAGAAAAGGGGAACGCAAACCAGCAGGTTTGACCCCTCCACTGCTGGAAACCGCCAGTTCTTCCTTGTCCGCCCCTGAACCCATGCAAGTGGGGGCTATACGGGGACCCCTTACTCCAGCCCAAAGGGAACACAGCAGATCTAACAATCTTTGTATGTATTGCGGTTCGGCGGACCATCTACTTAAGGACTGTCCAAAGAAACCTGTTGGGAAGGCGGGAAACGCCAAAACCCGGCAATAGTAAGAGTCCCTACGCCGGGGGTACATTCTTTGGACTCACACAGGGTCACCTCTGCCCCTGTTAGCTTACCTGTGGTCTTTACAGCGACTCCTGACATCTCTTTTTCTTCTTTAGCCATTATTGACTCCGGCGCCACAGGGAACTACATGGACTATGAATATGCTAGTTCTCATAATGTGCCTATGGTGTCTAAGGTACGTCCAGAAACCGTTCATGCAGTGGACGGTACCTCCTTGGTATCTGGGTTGGTCACCCAAAACACTTCTCTGGTTCGAATGCAAACCAAAGAAGGACATACCGAGAACATAACATTCGACTTGATCAAGGCCCCCCAGTTCCGGGTCATTTTAGGGGTTCCCTGGCTTCAACAACATAACCCTGCCATTGACTGGGCTAAGGGGGTCGTTCAGTTTCCATCCCCGCTCTGCAATGAACAATGCTTTCTAAGCACTAATGTGTCACCCGATTCTTCCTGTCAGGCATTAGTCGCCTCCACAGCCCTTATCGGGGCTGTTACCACTGCTCCCAATATAACTATTCCATTGGAATATCAGGCCTACCGTGATGTCTTTGACAAGGGTGGAGCCGACCACTTACTGTAACGCTCACCTGGTTCCCTCGGAGGCGCTGGTCTTGACTGGGCGGTGAGAACGTCTTCAACGTTAGGCGTAGGATTCTTTTGGCTCCCGGATTTGACCCCTTCCTCACCGAAAGCTTGACCTGCAGTGTGAGGTGTCTGCAAGTGGAAAATCAAGGTATTAGTGGCTGGAAGGCTGGGAGAAGTTCTTAGCCCCTCTCTCCCTCTCTTCCCGTGGTACTCGGGTGATTGTTGTGCTCACCTTAAGTAAGTGAATGCTGAGCTCTCCATCCTGCGTCTTGTGCAGGGGCGCTGGATCCAGTTACTTCACTGGATGTGAGTTCCGCCTCTTGATTGCAGAGGGTAGTTGAGAGCGAAGCCGCCGTTTGCTGCACGAGCGTGACTTGTAAGTATTAAAGTTCTCTTTAGATTGCTCTCTTCAAATGTCTTTTCCCCAAATGTCTATGTCTTTTACTTTTCAGATGCTGTCGATGCCAAAGAAGATGCTCTCCCCGATTCGTGGCAGAGAGCGTAACAAGAAGATGATGAATTCGAAGGCACGTAAGTAGGAAGGCTGTTTTGGGGCCGTAGAATGCACCTTAATGTCCCCTTTTGTCTCTACAGGTGCCGGAATGCAGTGCGAGCAAGGTTGGAGCAAGCGCAACACAGGTAAGCAGTTTTGTAACCAAGCGTTACTAACCAATGTTCTTTGTCTTTGCAGGCCCGATGCCGGACGAGAAATGCAGAAAAAACGTCTTGGATGCTGCCGATGGATCGGGTGAGTCGAAGCGCTAACTTTGCCTTTGTCTAACCTGTGCCTTTTGTTTTGCAGGAGCCGCTGAAGATTGAAGATTGGTTCCCAGCAGGTAATTTTCGTAATTACAGGATCCGGAGCTGAAGATTCGCTGGAGCTGACACGGTGAGCGCCCTGCTGCAGATGCAGAATAACGCGAAGCATGTGGTACCAATCGGGTGTGGTTTAAATAGCCCATAGGAGTGCTTAGGTGTCTTCTTCCACAGCAGCCTCGCCCAGGTAAAAGAGTTCCTGCTTCCAGAAGGGTTCCAGCAGCAATGATCCAGGGAGTGGTGCCTGCCCCACCCAGAAGGAAAAGTAGTCCCTGCCAGAAGAGAGTAAAGCCTCATCTTGCTGGTAAGTAAGCAGCATGGTCTGCTCCAGGTAGGTTCACCCAAGCACCTTTACACTTGATATGAGCCCGGCGCTTCCTGTGCCGGGACGGATCCTTACTATGAGCCTGGCACCACCGGTGCCAGGACAAGGTCCAAAAGGTCCCTATTGGGACTTGCTGGTGCCGATAAGACATGTTATGAGCCTGCTCCCAAGGATGTTGGGTAGGTCCTGACTCCTTGAAAGCAGTGGTCATGACAGCACCCCCCCTCAAGGCCCCTCCCGAATTGGTCTTCTCCGGGGGTTTTGGTTTATCAGGAAAAGTTCGATGAAACTTCTTAACCAGACGGGGTGCATGAACATGTTCCGACGGTTCCCAAGATCGTTCCTGGGGGCCATAACCTTTCCAGTCAATCAGATAGTATAATTTAGATTTGGAAATCTTGGAGTCTAATATGTCTTGTATTTCGAATTCTAGTTCTCCGTCCACAAGCATAGGGTCTGGAGATTTTGTCAAACGGGTTCCAGGTTGCATGGGTTTCAGTAGTGAGACGTGGAAAACTGGATGTATCTTCATATGGGCAGGTAGGCCCAATTTAACCGCCACTGGATTGATTATGGCAGTGATTGGGTAAGGCCCCAGGTATCGTGGATTGAAAGTACGCGGTCCTTTTAGGGGTAAATGTTTGGTGGATAGCCAGACCTGATCTCCCACAAGATATTGAGGAGCTTCCTTTCGATGTAGATCCGCACACTTCTTGTATTGCTCCTTGGCCTGCTTGAGGTGAGATGTGGCCTCTTTAAAGGCTTGAGTGATTGTCGAATGCAGATGATCTACAGCGGGTGTTCCAAGAGTCTGAGGTGGGTCAAGATTTGAGGTGCGAGGGTGGATTCCATATGAAAGAAAAAACGGAGTTTTTCCAGTTCCGGCGTGGACTGAATTATTATAAGCGTACTCCGCAATCCAGAGAATGTCTTTCCAAGTGCCCTCTGATTGTTGTAACATGCAGCGTAGATACTGTTCCAAGGTTTGGTTGGTCCTCTCGGTCTGCCCGTCGGTCTGGGGATGGTGGCTGGTCGAAAGCCTTATGTCAATTTGGGCTAGGCGACAACAACTCCGCCAGAAGTGGGAAATAAATTGACTCCCTCTATCTGAGATTAAAACTGAAGGAAAGCCATGCAACCGAACGATGTTTTCGAGGAATTCTCGGGCCAAAATTGGAGCTGTAGGTAACCCTTTCAATGGGATGAAATGAGCCATTTTCGAGAATAGGTCCACAATCACTAAGATTGTATTAAATCCGGAGCATGGTGGTAAATCCGTGATGAAGTCCATGGAGAGAGTATGCCATGGGTGTGGAGGAATGCCTAATGGATGTAGGAGGCCTGCTGGTTTCTCCTTCTGGTTTTTGCTTTGAGCGCACACACCACAGGAATTAATGAAATCCTTAATGTCCTTTCTCCAAGACGGCCACCAAAAATGTCTTTTTATCTTTTCCAACGTTTTGGTAATGCCGGGATGTCCTTCCATTAAGGAGTCATGGTAACAAGAGATCACCTGTCTTTGTAAATCGGTACATGGTAGATACAATCTTCCTCGAAAGTATAGTAGGTTCTTATCCATTGTGAAATCCTTTCCCTTGCGTTGCCAGTCTTGCACTTCTGCTGGAGTCAGCAGATCTTTAACTTTAGCTTCAATGTCTTCAATGGATTGTGCACCTATCAAACCCAGGATTCTCTGTTCCGGAATTATGGGTACGGGTTCAGGATTGGTCGTGAGTTCATCTACTCTAATTCGGGAGAGAGCATCTGTTTTTCCATTCTTGTTGCCTGGTCGGTAAGTTATCACAAAGTCGAATTCGGCGAAAAACAATGCCCAGCGAAGCTGTCTAGAGGATTGAGCTTTGGCTGATTTAAGGTACTGTAAATTACGATGATCCGTGATGACGGTGACTGTGTGTCGGGCCCCCAAGAGATAATGCCGCCAAGCTTTAAAGGCGGACTTGACAGCCAAAAGTTCCTTATCTGTAATGGTATAGTTAATTTCAGGAGCTGAAAATTTGCGGGACCAAAATGCCACTGGGTGTAACTGATTTGTTTCCGGGTCTCTTTGCGAAAGTACTGCTCCCATTGGGAGACTGGAAGCATCAGTCTCTACTATATAGGAAAGTTCCGGGCGAGGATGTTTTAGAACTGGAGCCGAGGTGAATTTTGTTTTTAGTTCCTGAAAAGCTTGTTCAGCCTCTGTAGACCATTCGAAACGTTTATTCTTTCTGAGGAGGGCTGTATTGGGTTGGACTACTCGAGAAAACTCTGGGATAAATCTTCGATAAAAGTTGGCGAAGCCCAACATGCTTTGAACTCCTTTCACTGATGTTGGTGAGGGCCACTTAACGATAGCGTCCACTTTTCTTGAGTCCATGTGGACTCCATTAGGTGACAAAATAAATCCCAAAAATTTGACCTCCGTGACGTGAAAAACGCATTTTTCCAATTTTGCAAAGAGCCTGTGTTTTCGGAGCCGCTCCAATACTGCGGTGACATGTTTTCGATGTTCCGCCTCAGAGGACGAGTAGACCAGAATGTCATCAATATAGACAACTACACATACATCAATGAGCTCTCTGAGGACGTCATTCATAAAATACTGAAAGGCTGCCGGAGCGTTGCAAAGCCCAAAGGGCATTACTTGATACTCGAACAGTCCATATTTAGTACGAAAGGCCGTCTTCCATTCATCGCCCTCTTTTATTCGTACTAAATGGTAGGCTCCTCTGAGGTCCAGCTTTGTGTAGATACAGGCACTTTTAACCTGGTCAAGAAGTTCATGGATCAATGGTAATGGATATCTGTTCTTAATCGTAATCTGGTTCAGGGCACGGTAATCTATGCATGTTCTTAGGTCTCCCTCTTTTTTTGGCACGAAGAACAAAGCTGAAGAGGCTGGGGACTTCGAGGGACGGATAAATCCATTAGTCAAGTACTGGTCCAAATATTGCCTTAGGTGAAGATTTTCAGGTTCTTTGAGGGCATAAATTCGACTGCATGGAGGAGTGGATCCTGGAACCAAGTCTATTTGGCAGTCGTATGATCTGTGAGGAGGCAGCGAATTAGCTTGATCTTTCCGAAAGACATCCTGAAATTCCCGGTATTCAGGAGGCAGGTGAGGACTCTCAGAAGTAGTTGCAGCTAGCTTAGTGCGGGGCTGCGGATAACAGGTAGGTGCGCATTCTGAAAACCGGATTGTCTTTGCTCGCCAATCAATTTGAGGATTGTGTTTCTCCAGCCAAGGGATTCCCAGGATAACTTGAAACTGTGGAGCCTTGATCACGTCAAACACGATCTTCTCTTGATGTCCATATTGGTTTACCAACGTCACTTCCATGGTGGTGTGAGTAACTGGTCCGGAAGCTATTTCCGTACCATCCACGGTGGTGATAACGTCTTTCACCGACTTAGGACAAAGAGATAGATTCATCCTGGCGGCCAATTCACAGTCCACGTAATTGCCGATTGCGCCACTATCTATGTATGCTTTAATGGCATGCATACGATTGGGTTGTTCCGGACTCACGAGGACCATGGGCATGGTAAAATGCGAGGTCAAAGAATTGGTTTTAACGCTCGGCAAGCGGACCTCTACACTTGTCGGGCGAGGTCGTTTTCCGACTCTGAACTTTTGGCACCCTTATCGGAAGCTCCTACTGTCTTCTTCTTTGGTTTCACTGGGCAATCTTGGAGGAAGTGCCCTGAGTTCCCGCAATAGAGGGACAATTGCAGTTGTCTTCTCCTTTCTCTTTCCTTTTGGGTTAGAGGTCCTTTCACCACCCCAATCTGCATGGGTTCCACAGTATCATTTCCTTTAACGGAGCTCTGTGGTCTTGAAAAAACTCGATTCTCAAACCTGGAACGATCGGCTTTTCGATTTTGTATTCTATGATCCAGTTGCACCACCAGATCAATGTATTCGGAACAGTCTTGTGGAGGATTCACCACCTGGGCCAGAACGTCTTTAAGTTCTCCACGAAGGCCTCTATAGAAAAGGGTGATTCTCTTATCCTCAGGCCACCCGGTTTCAACCACTAGTCTGTTGAATGATGCAATGTAGGCCAGAAGATCTTGATTGCCCTGTCGTAGTGAAAGAAGTTCATTGTCCAGGGCCTGTCCCTGAGAATGTCTTGCGAACAATCTTTCCATACTAGCTTGGAAGTCCTGGAAATTATACAGAATAGGGTTATCTTGAGTCACTAAAGGAATAGACCAATCTGCGGCACTGCCGCTAAGATATGAAAGCACGAAGGCCACCTTAGCCTGGTCCGTTGGAAAAGCGGCAGGTCTACACAGAAAGTGCAAACGACACTGATTGATGAAAACAGCAAATCTTTTCGGATCACCTGAAAAGCGTTCGGGCGGAGCCAAAGGTACATTTCCTGGTAGATTAATTTGCACCGGATTAGAGGAAGCTGTTGGGGCATGGCTACCACCAGGGGTAGGCAGAGGAGTCTGTCCCGCTTGGGCTTGTAACAATTGTCTAGCCAAGTCGTCTGTTCGCTCCTTAGAAACCACTAGCTCTCTCCTTAGGGCATTTGTTTCCTGGCGAGCTGCGTGTACTTCTGCTCTCAACTCCCCGAGCAACTGGGCCAATTGGTCTGTGTCCGAAGTCTCCATTGCGCCTGGGCGGGAAATGTATGGTGAGGCTTCGCGTTCTGTAACGCTCACCTGGTTCCCTCGGAGGCGCTGGTCTTGACTGGGCAGTGAGAACGTCTTCAACGTTAGGCGTAGGATTAGTTTGGCTCCCGGATTTGACCCCTTCCTCACCGAAAGCTTGACCTGCAGTGTGAGGTGTCTGCAAGTGTAAAATCAAGGTATTAGTGGCTGGAAGGCTGGGAGAAGTTCTTAGCCCCTCTCTCCCTCTCTTCCCGTGGTACTCGGGTGATTGTTGTGCTCACCTTAAGTAAGTGAATGCTGAGCTCTCCATCCTGCGTCTTGTGCAGGGGCGCTGGATCCAGTTACTTCACTGGATGTGAGTTCCGCCTCTTGATTGCAGAGGGTAGTTGAGAGCGAAGCCGCCGTTTGCTGCACGAGCGTGACTTGTAAGTATTAAAGTTCTCTTTAGATTGCTCTCTTCAAATGTCTTTTCCCCTAATGTCTATGTCTTTTACTTTTCAGATGGTGTCGATGCCAAAGAAGATGCTCTCCCCGATTCGTGGCAGAGAGCGTAACAAGAAGATGATGAATTCGAAGGCACGTAAGTAGGAAGGCTGTTTTGGGGCCGTAGAATGCACCTTAATGTCCCCTTTTGTCTCTACAGGTGCCGGAATGCAGTGCGAGCAAGGTTGGAGCAAGCGCAACACAGGTAAGCAGTTTTGTAACCAAGCGTTACTAACCAATGTTCTTTGTCTTTGCAGGCCCGATGCCGGACGAGAAATGCAGAAAAAACTTCTTGGATGCTGCCGATGGATCGGGTGAGTCGAAGCGCTAACTTTGCCTTTGTCTAACCTGTGCCTTTTGTTTTGCAGGAGCCGGTGAAGATTGAAGATTGGTTCCCAGCAGGTAATTTTCGTAATTACAGGGTCCGGAGCTGAAGATTCGCTGGAGCTGACACGGTGAGCGTCCTGCTGCAGATGCAGAATAACGCAAAGCATGTGGTACCAATCGGGTGTGGTTTAAATAGCCCATAGGAGTGCTTAGGTGTCTTCTTCCACAGCAGCCTCGCCCAGGTAAAAGAGTTCCTGCTTCCAGAAGGGTTCCAGCAGCAATGATCCAGGGAGTGGTGCCTGCCCCACCCAGAAGGAAAAGTAGTCCCTGCCAAGGGAGAGTAAAGCCTCATCTTGCTGGTAAGTAAGCAGCATGGTCTGCTCCAGGTAGGTTCACCCAAGCACCTTTACACTTGATATGAGCCCGGCGCTTCCTGTGCCGGGACGGATCCTTACTATGAGCCTGGCACCACCGGTGCCAGGACAAGGTCCAAAAGGTCCCTATTGGGACTTGCTGGTGCCGATAAGACATGTTATGAGCCTGCTCCCAAGGATGTTGGGTAGGTCCTGACTCCTTGAAAGCAGTGGTCATGACACTTACCACCACATCGTCCATACGATTGTCCTATTGATTTAACACCTGGGTCCAAAATTCCAACTGGCAGAGTGTACTCCCTTACGTTACCAGAGGATAAGATATTAAAAGACTATATTGAGAAAGCCTTGAGCAACGGGTTCATCAGGCCGTCCAGGTCCCCTGCAGCCTCTCCGCTCTTCTTCGTTCCTAAGAAGGAGAGTGATCTTCACCCTTGCATTGACTATAGGGCCTTAAATTCGGTCACAGTAAAAAACCAGTACCCTCTTCCGTTAATCTCTGTTTTTCTGGATCAATTAGGTACTTCTGTTATATTTACCAAACTGGATCTGAGGGGAGCGTACAATCTTGTACGTATACGCAAGGGGGACGAATGGAAGACGGCGTTCGAAACCCGGTACGGATTATTTGAGTATCTTGTCATGCCCTTTGGGCTATGCAATGCTCCGGCCACGTTTCAGGCCTTTATGAACAATATCTTCCGTGACTGTTTGGACCAGTTCGTAGTAGTCTACCTGGATGATATCCTTATATACTCTTCATCTAGGCAGGCACATAAGGAACATGTGCTTTTTGTTCTGCAGAGACTGCGAGAGAACCATTTATTCATTAAAGCCGAGAAATGTGTCTTCAATACCACTGAGGTCGAATTCCTTGGTTATGATCTCACTAATCAGGGTATCAGAATGAGCCGTTCGAAAGTTAAGGCAGTCTTAGAATGGCCTATTCCCACCTCAGTCAAAACACTTCAGTCGTTCTTGGGCTTCTCAAATTTCTATAGACGTTTCATACACTCCTTCTCCTCCATCTCAGCTCCTTTGACAGCATTGACTAGTTCCAAGCAACCCTTCCGTTGGACTCCTGAGGCACAAGAGGCCTTTGATGCTCTAAAAGAGGCCTTCTCCTCTGCCCCGGTACTACAGCACCCTAATCCACTGTTACCATACTTGGTGGAAGCGGATGCTTCGGGATCCGCTGTTGGGGCCGTCTTATCTCAGCGTTGTCCTGATTCTGGTGAAATACACCCTATAACTTATTTCTCTGGGAAACTCACTCCCTATGAGAAGAATTACCCCATTACGGAAAGGGAATTGCTGGCCATCAAGGAGGCTTTTTCAGAATGGAGACAGCATCCTGTTATGGTTTTCTCAGATCATCGCAGTCTGTTGGCTTTCAAATCTATGAAATGTCTCACTGCTCGTCAGGCCCGCTGGCACCTCTTCTTTTCACAGTTCAACTTCACTATCACCTATCGTCCGGCACGTCTCAATACATGTGCTGACGCCTTGTCTCGCCTGCCTCAAGATCCTCAGAGTACCATTCTTGACCGACCTTTGGTTTTACCCTGCAGGGTGGTCTGCGGATGCACCCCACATTCGTCTTTGCGTTCCATAGTTACGGAATAGGTTGCCACTCATGCAAAGGAATGCCTCGACCTCAATCTTGACATTGTTCAGGGGTTGCCTTACATCCAGGGTCGGCTATACTTACCTCCCGGAGAAGCACGTCTTCGTGCTTTTACATGGTCACACGACTCGATTTCGGCAGCTCATCCCGGTCAACAGAAGACTTTGGAGGCTATTCGCCGTTGGGCTTGGTGGCCCTCGATGTCTAAAGATGTCATTGACTACCTTGCCTCCTGTTCAGTCTGCTCCCAATGCAAAACTACTCGGTCCAAGCCCATGGGCCTCCTACAACCGCTCCCTGTGCCACATAAGCCGTGGTATATGGTATCCATGGACTTTGTAGTGGACTTACCTCCTGTGAACAGCTTTAACACCATCTGGGTTGTGGTCGATTATTTCACGAAACTGGCCTTATTTGTTCCCTGTATCGGTCTCCCGTCTGCCCCAGCATTGGTGTCCCTCTTTCTTAAGAACGTTTTTAGGTTCTTTGGCCTTCCCTCTATCATCGTTTCAGACCGTGGGTCCCAATTTACGTCACGCTTCTGGAGAGCCTTAACGGCGTCGCTTCAGATCGAGGACCGTTTCAGTTCGGCCTTTCATCCACAAACGGATGGCCAGACAGAGAGGGTTAACGCCACCATGGAACAGTATCTCAGGTGTCTCTGTCTTCAGTTCCAGTCGGATTGGTTGGTGATGCTCCCACCGGCTGAATTCGCATACAACAATTCCTTACACTCCTCTTCTGGTGTTTCTCCCTTCTTTGCTTTATAATGAGGGCAACACCCTCATTCCTTGCCTCTGGATCCGGCTCTTCCAATTGATAACCCGGCAGCTCTGGATTGCGTCTGGAACATGCAGACGGTGCATGACTCAGTTCTTGGACACCTATTGAAGGCTCAGAGACGGGCCAAATTCTATGCCGATAAGCATCGGATCCCTGCACCCGATTATACGGTAGGCATGAAAGTATGGCTCTCCACGCGCAATCTGAACATACCTGGCAAACGTGCGCTCCTTCCGAAATTTGTGGGTCCCTATTCTGTGACGGCCGTGATCAACCCGGCGGTGGTGCGTCTTTCTTTACCTTCTTCGTCTTCTTCGTGGAAAGTGCATCCCGTGTTTCATGTGAGTCTGCTGAAACCATGTATTGCCTCCACCAGGCTGCCGGCTCGTCCTTCTCCAGTGCACGTGGATGGTGACCTGGAATATGAAGTGGCTGGCATACTGGATTATCGTCTGCACAGGGGTCGTCCCTTCTACCTTGTTGATTGGAAGGGCTATGGTCCCGAGGACCGGTCTTGGGAGCCTTTGTGCAATATACATGCGCCTGCCCTTTTGCGCCATTTCCATGCCCGTAGGGGGTTGGCGCCATTTTTGGGGGTGGATACTGTTACACCCCGCCGTGCACATCACTCCAGAAGACGGGCTTGTTCTTTAAAAGGTACGCACAAACATGTTTTCCTTCCTTATGGTATGCGGCGCTTCATTCCCCCATTCCTTTCACAATGGAGATTGCGGCAGGGATTGAACAAACTACGAGTACCATGATGCTCCACTGCACTATCATGTGCCCTGCGCCTCCAATCACCATGCTCTGACGTTTTGCTTTCTCTTTCGGATAAATGCAGTCTTTTCATTCAGCTCGCTGCTTCTGATTGAAGTTGCTGACGCCTTTGAAGTTTCGTCATCGTCCTTTCTTGAAAATCTGTAATTCTTGACCTTTGCCTGCCTAACAGACTGTCTTGTCTGCTGCTTTGTACTTTACTGCCAGGTTAGTATACCAGGACCTATTTCTTGTTTTCACGGACTGCCTTGCCAAATCGATTTTGTACTTCTGCTGCCCGCACGTTAACACGACCCTTTCAGGTCTTGCTCCTAGCCCCGAACAGCACATCTAACAGGATTACCGTCTGGGATTCATTGACATTTCTATCAAGTCTGATATTGGACATTGGGAATTGTGTTTACCTTTCTTCAACAAGTGCACAGGGGAACGCTGCGCAGAGTGTGCACCAACCCGGAACTAGTGGGCTCCTCGTGCCGTTCGGGTTAGAACCCTCACTAACATTCCCATTTATTATTTTATACTGCCGTTTGTTTCACCTTGGATTGATCCCAACACTACTAGTGGTAAGGAGTGTTTCTTTTCTATTCCAACCTATTGTCATAGTTCCTTGAATAGTCTTGACAGGGATATTGTCTTGAGGTAGAAATAATCCATCCCCGGTCTGCAATTATAGAACTCATCTCTTCTTCTTTATTTTTACAGCTGGTAAACCATGGCGGTGTGTTCTCCCCGCTCTTTTGGGTGATCAGGCTCTTGTACTGTTTAATCAGTAGGGGGTCATATCATTTTAAAGATCTATTCCCTCACAGAGAGGAGGCTCGGTTGGAGGCCCCATCCGAGCTCTTCAATCAAACCCTGCGAATACCGGTCCTGGTCACCTCCTTATCCTCATCCTGGTTGGTGAGTAACAGCAGGGTACCTGCCAGCAGGCCCCCATACATGTCCCTCCAACACCTCATGATGATCCATAATTATGGCCCCCTTGCCCACTCAACACACTGCCTACGCCACCCCAGTCCGAACACACCACCAGGTATGACATCCACCCGACAAAGAAATCACCAGCACATGATGCATCCCAAATGGCTAGTCTGCACATCAACACATATCCGTCAAACCCACACAATGACAGCATGTGAATGATAGAACACAAATTGACATGCATGAAACCAAAGAGAGAATACCACACATTGAAGTACAAAATTATAATGTATTAAACAGAAAAACAAGGCAATGAAATGGAACAGAAGAACATGGAAATAATATATGAAATCCAGCATGTCCAATAAATGAAAAAGATGCATGAAATCCAAATGAAAGGCATTCCAAAAGCAAGTCTCCAAAGTGTCAGTCTGAGAAAATAAATCCAATCTTCCAAAATAAGAAAAAAACATTGATCCATGTGAAAAAAAAAATCAAAAATCCAAATCCATTGTCAAACTATGTACAAGGTGAACATCCAGGGTCCATGTGCCCAATCCTTTAAACGAAACCTATAAAATAAAATACTACCTAATGAAGAACTATATACAAGAAGTTGGGGCATTGTCCAAGCGCCCCAAAACAAAACAAAACCGAAAGGAAACTTAACACTAAAAAACTATTTACAAGGGCAGCGGGCTAGTCCGACAGCTCACTTCTGGATGTTCTGGGCCAGGGCATCATCGAACTCCTGCTCAATGTCCCAGAGACGGTCCTCCTCCATGGCCCGAGGGTCCGCAGGGCCGACGACATGTTCTCCTCCAACTCCCTGCGGATTGCCTCGAGGCACTCGGCACGCCTCAGGGCCCTCCGCATGGAGTTCTCCGCCCTGACCATCGTGAGCCGTGCCTCTTCCGCCCGCTGCCACTCCGCATCTATGGCGTGGCCCAACCGCTGCCACAGGGAAGACACTTCCCGTCCTGGGTCCTCCTGCCCTCCGGCCGATGCCTGCCCCTCCGATGTCGAAGGCCCCGAGCCATCATGGCTCCCACCTCGTTGCTGCTGCTGCTGTGCCTGTGCCCTGGCTCCTGCTGCCTGCACATCCTCCACCGGCCGGGGTGCAGTCCCTGTGGCAGGGATGTGTCCTCCACCAGCCTGGCCACACCGTCAGAGGCAGCTCCACAGGGCACCCAGGTGACAAATGGGTGGAAAGATGGCATGGAGGACGACTGGCGCATAGGGTGTTCAGTTGAGGAGAGGGTCAGAACAAGCTCCAGCAAACAGAGGAATCCGGCTTGGGTGACCTGTCCCAGTAGGCCGATGCGGTCAACGAGCCATTCGAGATGACATGCAGTCTCCTCATGAAAAGACTGCAGGTCACCTCGCATGGCCCGTTGACGCAACGCCACACCGGTCAGGACAGGCTCAACCTGTAACTGGATAGCCACGTCCACAGGCAGAGGAAGGCCAGTTGTTGTAAGCTCATCCCCTGCCTGAAAACAGGTCTGGACGTAGGCATCCCTGCTGGTGCAAGATGATGCAGTGACAGGATCAGGGACAGGATTGCACACAGGCACCTCCGCGGTGGCCTGTGCTGCCTCCTGTCCCTGGTCCTGCACTGCACCACTAGCACCAGTGGAATCCCCACCTCCAAACCCTGTCTCTGTCGCTTGCACGGCCTCCTCCTTCACCAAACACCCCACCATCGTGGATGACTCCGTGCCATCTTCCCCTGATGGGCCCTGTGGGGTCCCAGCTGCCCCTTCTGCTGCTGAGGAGTCCAACTCCGACCTCCGCCTCTTGGACCTCCCCCCGGCAGCTGCGGCCTGGGACGCGGCACCGGACTCCTCACTCCCCGACGAGATGACAACCTGGGAGGGGAGCCGGGCCTTGCGTCTCCGGCTGGTGGTGCAATCCCTGCTGCTGTGCTCCACACCACCTTCTCCGCCCTCTTCATCAGTTGACGCTGCAGACAGGGAGAAATAAAACACAGGCATCAGGGCACTGTACAATGGACACATACACACATGACAGTTGTACATGAGTGGCATTTGGAGACCTCAGACATAGCATCACATTCGCCAACACACATGTCATTTCAACTCGCACAGATGAGCAATACACAGCCATATTGCAACAGCCAGCACTATCCATACACATACAACAGCATGAGCAGGCAAAGGTGAGCCAGACATCACATGCAACACAGGGAGTGCACTACACATGCACACACACCACCACACTTGTATGAATGTGTACACCTCTGCCAACTGTCGCAGTGTTCAGATTGGCATCCATGTCACATCTGCCAATCAGGCTTCCACATCCCGCTGTCACATGCATCCATGTTGCATCACTGTTGCACCCTTGTCAAATACACACACATGCACATGTACACAGTGCTGATACATGAAGCTGAAATCAACATCCATGTGTGACATCACGAACATACTTCTTACATACACATTCATCCAAACATGTGTGCCCACACATCTCCATTTGGCATGCAAGCC